>NC_089821.1:100244131-100615797 GCF_035046505.1 Tiliqua scincoides | reverse complement strand
TGAACCTTTGACTGTGTATTATTGGAAACTGATTTGGACTTGTTATATTGGAACTGACTGCTCTCCGTGCTGACTCTTGGACTGTTTAATGACTACTCTGAATGTGGTATCCCTTGCTCAATACAACTGCTGAAAGTACTCTGCTGTAGTTGATGTGTTGTTCTTGCAACCTGCTCATATTGGGACAAGACTGGGAACCTACACCAATCCTCTCATAATTTTATACAAAACCCCCTTAACCTTAACACAAATAATCCTCAGATTTTACTGGAAAGGAGAAACAAGCCATAAACATGAGATCATCTATGGGAGAGATTTTGAAAAAAATTTGCTTGAAATATTTCTGGCTTATTGTTAAGTGGTTAAAAGTCAGAACCCTTGCCAATCACCCAGAAACCTTCTGCCCACCCTGGTATAGTTGGACCCTAGGGACATTCATCCCACCACAAAATGTTATATTATAAACTAATTCTATCAGGAGTAAGTAATAATGGAATAAAAATTCCATTACTTTAGAAAAGGGGGAAAATGGTAAATTTTCCTAAGAAATTGTTCTCAGACAAAAAAGTGTTCTAGATCAGTGGTTCTTCGATGTTTAGCACTGGGACCCACTTTTTCAGAATGAGAATCTGTCCAGACTTACCGGAAGTGATGTCATGACCAGAAGTGACATCATCAAGTAGGAAAATTTTGAACAATCCTAGGCTGTAATCCTGCCCACACTTACCCAGGAGTAAGTCCCATTTACTATCATTGTTAAAAGCATATGCATAGTAACCTGTTAAAAGTACAGAGCTGTAACATTTCCCCAGATGCAGTCACATACCATGGTAGCATTGTCTAATATATTAAATAAAATATTGAAATGAATGGGGACCCACCTGAAATTGGCTCGCGACCTACCTAGTGGGTCCCGACCCATAGTTTGAGAAACACTGTTCTAGATAGTAAAACATTCACAAGTGGGAGTTAACCAACCATGTGGCTATATCCTTTGTTTCAGCAAATCTGATTTTCCTATCATGATAAGATTTTTTTTCAGAGACTATTGCAGTCTAAAACACAGAAATCTTGTCTGATCTCAGCTGCTAAGCAGGGTCAGGCCTGGTTAGTACTTGGATGAGAAACCGCCTGGGAATACTGGGTGCTGTAAGAGACACATCTTTGTGTAAATGCTTCTGCCAAGCTGTTTTTGATGATTAAATTAGACTTTGATATGAAATCTTTAGAAAATATTAAATTCAGCAAAGGGTTTTTTGGAAACACTGCCAATTAAGGGATGTTAATGAGCTTTTTGTTGGTAATGTAATTAGAATTCAGCTGCTCTAATTGTTAAAGGGGAAAAAATTATAGCTATGAGAAAGTTAGCATACCAATAAGCAAATATAGCATGCAGTACAGCTAATTAAAAGGGCAATTATATGGGCTGAGTGAGGAGCCTGCCAGTAATGACGCTCTCATCAGCACAGTCATTCTGCAAAGAGGGGAGGAACTGAGCTGAGCCCAGGTGTATGATCCTTTAAATCAATTGTTCCCAAACTTTTTTGACTGCCAGCTCCCTTGATCAACTGGGTCATTGGCACAACTCCCCAGTAGGGCTACAATCCTATACATTGTATAGGGCAGTGGGTTTTTTGCAAGGATTCTGTGGCTCCCCTGGCTGGTTTCCAAGATTCCCTAGGGAGCCACGACTCACAGTTTAGGAACCACTGCTTTAAACCAATGTAACTATTTCTGCCACTGTTGTGGCAGAGAAATTACTTGAGTCTTCTCTAAGCCTTTTTTGCTTCCCTTGAAATTTCTTATCTTTTAAATTTATCCCACCCTTCTCTAAGGAGCTCAAAGTGGCAGACATTTTCTCCTCTCCATGTTGTCTTCAAAATAATCCTGTGAGATATATCAGAAAGAAGGCCCATGCAGATGTCACTCACATGTAGAGTGAATGAGTGGTCAATGGGAGGCAGGCAGAAAGTCCTGCCAAAATCTATTCCCATGCATTCATCATTTGTGGCTCCCCATCTGAGTGCCAGGGTGGGGAGTGGGGGGGCTAAGAATGGTTGGCAACCTTCAGTCTCGAAAGACTATGGTATAAGCCTACTGCACCTGGTATTCCCAGGCGGTCTCCCATCCAAGTACTCACCAGGCCTGACCCTGCTTAGCTTCCAAGATCAAGAACATAACACATCATGGTTTGTGTGTGTGTGTGGGGGGGGGGCTACACATAAATCATTTCTACACAAGACCAGACAATGTGACTGGTCTGTGTTCACCTACTCAGATTCATAACTAAATGAAAACTTGAACTGAGCTTCCCCAGGCCCTACTTTCATACTCTAACCGCCACCCTACATTCCTGCTTTTTCCATCTGCAATAGAGTCAACATCCTCTTTGGGAGCTCTCCTTATAGAGCTGTAACCTGCCAGATTTCAATCAAGTCTATAGACTTGGGTGTAACCACACATGCTGAAGAAATTGAATTCACATGCTACATGCAGTTGAAGTGCAAAGGGATTGTGTAAAGGAGGCATTCCAGAAGATTGAGTGTCTTTTCAGATTTTGCAGTGGTAGGTAGCAAATTGGTCCTGTTACTTGGAGACCAACTTGCAGAGTGCCTCTAGCAGGACTGACTCAAGCCATATAACTAGAAACAGGACCAGTGCTTCAAGTGTTCAATGCAGCTGGTTGAGATGTGTCTTTTTAAAGCCCTCCCATCAGCAGTGTAGCAATAGGGGGGCAGCGTGGTAAGTATTGCCGTTTCTGCAACCAGCCCCTACCACTCGCTGTCAGAGCCATTCCGGACAGTGACAGAGCTGCCCAAAATGGCTCTGATGGCAAGTGGGAAGGGCCGGTTACATGGCATGTTGCAGCACCTGCATACCTACCACCCTGCTGCTCCCTGTAGCTATGCTACAGCATCCCATCTCCATTACTGGCTTCTGACATTTCATATCTATGCAGAAGTCAGCCAAGGCAGTATTTCTCAACACCAAGCAGCACTGAGAGTTTCCTGCCACGGAAATACTTCCTTCTGTATCTAACGGCTGAGTCAAGCAACTCAGCTGTCTCTGAGTCTGAATTTTAAAAATATTTTCCTTACACCATACCAGAGGGTGGCACTTTTCAAGTGGGCTTCTCTTGAAACGAGTAGGGGTGGGAGCAATTTATAATCATTCCAGCAACACATCTGGCATCTCCCTTGTGTCTTGGGGCTTTGGAAGCACATCAGCTCAGAGACTGGGTTTCCCAGCATTCCCCCTCTCAAAATGCTTGGACTCGCTTCACCTAAAGAATCAACTGACTGTGGACAGGCATACTCAATCAGCCTAGGCATTAGTGATTTTTTTTTAACATCAAGAGAATCACAAATACATCTATATCGCATTTTGATCTTTTTCTAGCGTGGCAGACCATTTGCAATTACAGGGTGCAGCTGTTTAGTGCATTTGGAGGAATTGTTCTAATGGCTTGTAGTCAAAGTGAATTATGATTATGGTGTTGTGTTGCTATTGTTTATTACTTTCCATTAGAAATGTTCTTTTCCTAAACTACAGTCAGAAGTACTTTGTGGACAACAAGCCCTCTGCTTGCGTAAACTGAAGGCAACTGACTTCAAGCGCTTAACTTAAACAAATGATGTCATTTTCCTGCTAGACTAATCAGTTTGTCCTTTGTTCCCTGTTGCTGACAGACCACTTGTAACTATAGATCATGGGTGTCAAACTTTTTTCATCCAATGGGCCAAACAGCATTCATGGCGCACACTGAGGGCCAGAAAACATGTCATTAAGCAAATCATAACCACAAATAAGTACTTTTTATCACTTAGGAATTCATTGGCAGCAAACGACAGAAGAGCAAATATGCAAACCTTGATCATATTTTCAAGATATAGGAGAGCCTAATTATTATGCAGGCAGCCCTTTCAGCAGCACTGCTTCTGCTATGGTATCACCTCATACCTCAGAAGCAAGAACAGCTGATGATGTTTTTGGGAGACACATGAGTAGCTAAGGTGGGGAGTGGGGCATGCTGTGCTCCCAGGTAGCATAGTTTTGGGGGCAGTAATGCTACCCCTGCAGTGATCATCAGTCCCTTGCCCCCTCCAAATGCGAGCTGTGCTCCAGTCAGAGCTGTGCTCTGGTCATGTCCAGAGGGTGTTTTGAGGCCCAGGGAGGCCACACATGCCCCTCTCCCCATCCTCAAAAGGCCTTCTAAGGTCTCCAGAAGGCCTTAAAACATCACTTCCAGTTTTGCCCGAAAAACTGGGAGTGATATTCTAAGACCTTCTGGATGCCTCAGAAACCCTCTGAATGCAACCAGAGCACAGACCTCCAGCCCCATTCAGAGGTGTACAGGTCGGGGTGTGTGTGACCCAGATCAGGGGGCAGCCCTGGAAGGTGTGGCCTGAGGTGGCACTCCTTCCAGCACTCGAGAAAACCGAATTGTCATGCAGGTCATATCTGGTCGCTAGGCCTTATGTTTGACACCCATGCTGTAGACCCTTGAACTGTCTCCTCCAGTTTTAACAGTGTCTGAGATTATTTTCTCAATGATTTGCTTTGCTGTCAGATGCTCTGGCTATTACCTTCATATCTCCTGAATTTAATTCAAGACAAACCCGTATGTCAAGACCTGGTGTACGTATGCTGATAACTGACAATCACTTCTAGACATTACTATAAATGCAAAGTCTCTTTTCTTTTTCTAACTACGTAGAGAGTAGCAACATAAATAGATCCTTCATGGTTTGTCTTGTAGAAATAGGTCTTATGCAGGTGAAAAGATTTACCTTGAACAGCTGTGGGAGACAAACTTAGTATGAAGTGATTTTCCTATCATAGACATGCAGTGGATTGAGAGTCTGTGTGCGAACTGTTAAAGAGGTAGAATTCCTGGCAGAACAAAAAGATGGCAACCATAAACACTCAGTTATACACATTCACCAGTCAATTCCTTCTGTGTTCAGTTGGTGCCAGCCGAGGCTTTCGTCTGTGATCAAACAGCAGCTGTGTGAACCTTGATTTGGATCAGGACCAGGGCATGGGCAAAGAGGTAACGCTTCCTTCCTCATGCCATGGTTCCAATCCTGACTGTGTCCCTCTCAGTTGCTATTTAAGTGATAAAAGTCACACGTATCAACTCTAGTTATAGATCTCACGTAATGTGCAATTTGGCCCTGTGACTTTTCTTGGAGAATTAGGGACTCCGGCCTAAAAAGCAGTTGATTTTTAGACCACTAAGTGCCTGAAGGCCAAAGAGGGAAGCTTGAACTATCACCGCAGCAGAGTTTCTGGACTCTTAGTATGCAGCAATTTTCAACCTTTTTCATCTCATGGCACATTGAGAAGGTACTAAAATTGTAAAAGCACACCATCAGATTTTTGACAGCTGATGAAGTATCAACATTGCTGGCTGGGGGCTCATACACCCCATTGGCCCTACTAATATGGCCCTACCTTCTCCCGATTCCCATGGCAAACCATTCACCACACACCAATATGCTGAAAATAGCTGCTTTTAGAGTATCAAGACCTTGGTGGCCACTGAGCCATTCTCCTCTACCTCACTTCTCTATTATCTCAAACCCACACATGCTTAACTCCTCCTTTTCTCCAGAAACAGAAGATGCTATGAGGATTATGAAGAAGTGAGATGACACCACTACTAGGTCTGAAGGAAGTAATCTTGTCTGGGTGGAAATGAAGCAGAGTGTACTAAACTAATGCAGAAGGAGTGACTCACTTCCCGCCCCCCAACCATTTCCCCTAAGATCCAGTCAGCAGGCAGAAGCAAAAGGACTGAGAACTGCTCTCTATGCTTCTTCCTGCCTCTGCTATTTTTGCACACCCATCTCCTACTCCTAGGCACAACAGACTCCTCATCCAACCCTCGCCTATTTTCACTGGGATCCCTTACCTGGGGCATGACTGCTTCCTATCATCCAGGAGCCAACCTCTCCACTCCTCAAGTTCTTGAACTCTTTTAACATCTTTACTACCGATACCTGCCAGACTCCAAATCGAAAGAGAATTCCTCCCTGGGAACAGCCATCTTGAAAGCCAGTTAATAAGCCAACCATATAAACATACAAGCTTTGGCATGCACTCTGCTGCTTTTATGCTTCATATACAGCTATAAAGACAGAAATTATTTTGGTTTGGTTTTACTTTGTTCTCATCCTTGAGTGTACCAAGATAGCTTATTATACTGAAAAAAAATGAAACAATAAAACAGCAATAGATAAAACACCAATTTTTTGCCAAGGGTGAACAAGTCTGAGAAAATACAGATATTTTTACCTGGCAGCACATGGACCTCCTTGAGGAGATCACCCAAGAAGTTCCTCTCTTCAGTTGCCAACCACCACACTTTGAATACATATCCGTTTACAGCAGAGGTGAAATTCCTTCTTCTACAAAATACGTAGCTAAATGTGCAGCATTTCGTTATTGAAGAGACAGGTTCTAGTCTGCAGAAACTTTTTGTGCCACAATAAATGTGTGAGCACAATTTTAACAGACAGGCCAGTGAACTAAGCCAGCCCAGGAGTGTCACAAATGCACCATAAAGCATGTTCACGCTTCCTTGTGAACAGGCTAGGCCAGTGTGAGGACACGCGCCAGCCTCCCCATGCCAGATCCAGACTGGGGGAGGGTAGGTTCATGGCGGCCAAGGGAGGCCAGCGTGGGGGGTTGGAGGTGGGAGGATGGATTGGAAGTGGGAAGGGGGTGTTCTTGGCAGGGGAAGGCAGAACACTGGGTGGACTGGGCCAGGGAGGGGGATGGGATTGGCACCAGCCCCTCAGGCTGTAATGTAACACTCCCCCAGCCAGCACAGCGTTACATCAGTGATTTCGCTGGCACAGATCCAAGTAGCCCCAAAGGGGTAGTTGGGGCGCAATACGGGGTAAGGGGAAAATTATACCCTTATTCCAAATTGCACTCCAGCCACCTTCTAACCTGCGCTGGATTCAGCACAGGCCACTTGGCCTGCCTGTTCCAGGGTAGGTTAGGATTGGGCTGTATGTGTCTTTAAAGTGCCAGGAGACACTTCGTTGCTTGGGCTGGATGAGGCCTCATGCAAACATAAGGTAAAGAAGGAATTGTGTGCTTGAATTGTCTGTATAAGATTCCATTACTTATAATCCATTTTTGAATACTGAAACAGCCATGCGAAAGAAATTGCACACCATATGCCATCTACTGCCCTGCTGCTGAATTGCAAGTAACTGTGCAGTCACACCGGTTAGGAGAGACACAAATTCACAAACCTGAAGAAATGCATTTCTTTTCTTGTAAACTGGTTTCTGTAATGTATGGGATGCAACGCAAAGAATTTATACAAGTTGAGGAGTTTGTTAAAAGGATGGTTTTGCTAAAAATGAGATTAATGTGAATAATCAATGTCTTCAGTATTCCACCTAGCTGAAATAATTTCAGAATTTGGGTTTAAATTTATACACCTCACAGCCAAAACTTAACTAACAGCCCCCTCCCACTGCCCGATGCAGCTGTGTCAATGGAACATGTGCTTCATTCTTTGGGGGGGGGGGCATCTCCCATCCTCTCCTCAGTTCTGGGAGGTGAAGGCTTACACCAATGAGGCCTCCAGGCAATTTATTTTCTCCCCTTTCCTGGCCTTCATCCACCTATCCAGGTTCATTCAGACTTGTGCCAGCAAAATCACTGGCAAAGGTCTGAGGAAACCTATCAGGATGGCGAAAGCTTATCCCTGGTGCAAGGGCACATATATTCCTTTACCTAGAGAAGACTTCCACGACAGCCCCTTCTGCTTGATGCGCTCTGGTGGTGTGGCTGCATCAGCCGGGGGGGGGGGGTGTATAGGATTGGGTTCCAAGTATATGTGTTTCATTCACATAGATTAACGCACTTTTCAAATGCTGGTTGAACCCTTGACAAAAGCACTAATTTGCCATTTGAAAAGAAACAAAGACCCTCATTATCAAGCCCTGTATTCAAAGAAATGTAGCATCTTTTGAAAGCAATCATTATTTCTCTAGGATTAGCAACAACTGATGCAGCTATAGATCCACTAGTATATGAATTAGAATTTCACTTGTAGAAAACCCATAGGAAAAGATATATATTTTGAAAAAGTCTTTAAGGACCCAAACTTATCCCTCCCCTCCCCTGCTGATACAGCTGTACTACTGGAGTGTATGCTCTATCCTGCAGGGGAGCAGTCCTGGAGGTTTCCTCTGGATAAGTGAACATCTTTTACCCTGAAGGTAAGCCTCCAGTACTGGGACAGGTCTATTCAGACTCGCACCAGTGATTTTGCTGGCACAAGTCCACTTGGACCTGGGAAGGCGGATCGTCTGGAAGGGAGATAGGCTATCAGTGGTTGATACTGCCCCCTTCCAGTCCTCCATCTCTTCCCCTTTCCACCCACTACCTTCCCCATTCCACCCCTCCCTGCCTCCCCCCCCCCCCGACTGCCTTACTGTTACCAGGGGACAAGAGACTCTGCTGGCAGGCCACCATCACTTGCAGAGGGGGCCCAGCTTTTCCCCAAGGGCAGGTTGCATTTGTGTCCACTGTAAAGTGCCTTACATGAGAACATGAGTTCCTGAAATGAGAGGGCAACACTCTGGTATGCCAAGCCACATCAAACTGCAGCTGTTGGATTTTGATATATTGAAACAATTCTACTCCCCAATTCAGTCTCTCTTCATCACATGAAATAACTCACAGAGAGCACAGAAAAACAAAACTGGCTGGCCAAATTCATCAGAGGAGAAATATGCATGTTAAGCAAAGGGGGGGGGGGTTGTCCAGTGATTTTTCATGAGCTATTTCTTATTTTTTTTCCATTAGCAATTTCTGAATGTGATTCTACGGACATCCTGTTTAAAAAAATAAAAATTGAACATTTATTTTTTTAAAACCAGATACAAGGTCACTGAGCTGAGTCACAGGGACCAGGCCATGAACCAATCTCAGGGCCATTTTGATGGCCTTTATCAAGTCTGGTCAGTGTGGCCAGCCCCATCCCAGGGCCTAATGGCGCACAGAGTGGGGTGACACAGTAATGCAGCAATGTGATCCCCCCCGTATGTTATCTCCGAGCCTGCATGCTACACCCCCCCCCTCCTGTAAAGGCTCAATTTCAGAGCCTAATGGGCATTTGGGAGGGTGGGTGGGCCCAATGAGGGAACTGGGAATACAGGGAATGAGCACATAGCGATTGGGAGTTACCTAGAGTGCTGTGGATGGGGGTGCCACCACAACTGCTCGCTACCTGGTAAATCTGTGCCTGGTGCCCCCTCAGTGGTCAAATGCCCAGTCTCATCCTGGATATGCCCTTGAGAGTAGCTCTTCCATTCTAATTCTTCTATCAGCACTGCTCCATCAATGCTGCGTTTTCATGAACCACTAAATCACTGCTGCCCAGTTTTGACTAAGAGAGCACCTCTTGGACCTGTACAACTGTTTGTAAGGACCATTATTAAGCTGATATCATAGCCAGCTCACATAACTACATTTCCAAAAATGGTGGATTCAAGAATCACATTTAACAGCCACCTTTCCGCTGCTGAATTGCAATGATTTCTGCTTCCTGATCTCTTGGTGCATCTTGGTAAAATCATAGCACAACCTTTATATTTCTCTTTGCCATTTGATATGCAAGTACCAGGTGTGTGAGCAGCACGTACAACTGATCACAGGAAAGATGCAAAAATTAAACATTGGACATTACAATGATGTATGAAGAACAGGAAGAGCAAGTCACCTGTGCTTCCTGCCCCCCCCCATCCCACTAAGTAGAATCCAAATCTGCTTGTGTTGCCGTTTTGACATATTTGCCATCAAGCATGGATGGACAGTGAAACGTATTGTGGAAGAAAAGCAGGTGGTGTATATGCGTAAGCATAGTTATCTCCGTGGAAGTCCAGAACAAAATTCATTGCCCTGCACAACAACTATTTACCATCTTGACACATGAATGCTCAGAGCCTGAGCCAAGAAAAAGATTACTCTTTATTGGGCCAATCTAAGGTGTATGCACTGGCTTGAATGGTTCACATCTGCAGTATGATAAACACATTTACACCACAATCTTATGCACTACTCAGAGGCCATTAATGCATTACTCTTATGCATTACACAGAGGGGCTTGCTGCTAGGAAAGAGTGTATAGGATTGCAGCTTTACTGTAACAAATACACTGGGAAAGGTCCTAGGTCATTAATTTTCAAACAATGGGATGCATGCCAAATCTTTTATGTTTGGTGGACCAAACATGGAGGTCTAGTACCAGTGGTCTCTTTTTTGCTTTTTAAGTAAAGAGAAAATGTACACCAAGAGTAAAAGGGAGACTGGTTGAGGGAGAAAGTAGAAGGGGAGATAGAGAGGGAGGGAGTGCAAGGAGGGGAAGAAGAAAGATGGTCATATATGAAATTACAAGTGTGTCCCATGCTGTTACCCCACAAGGGTAAAAGTTCAATTCAAATCTGAAAAGGCTTACAGCCTAATCCTATGAGGACCTTAAACTGCCAGAAATAGCATTTTGACAGCCTAAGGCCCTTTATGGCTGTCACAAAATGCAACATGCGATTTTTGGGCCACCACTGCAAGTAGCTGCAGCGGCACACCATACATGCCCCCCAGTCCTGGTAAGTCAGCACAGGGGTGAGAGGGAGGTGGGGGTGGGAAGGACAGGGCAGGGAGGAATGTGATGGAGAAAAGGGCTGGGAGAATGGCACCCCTGGAAAGGGGGTAGTATTGGCAGCAGAAACAGCACTGATATCCTACACCCTTCTGGGCCTTAATCTGCCTTCCTGGGTCCAATTGGACTTGCGCCAGTTGATGCAGGTCCAAGGAGACCTATGCAGGCAGTGGACACTTACCCTTGGGCAAGGGAGCAAATGTGACCTTACTGGAAGAGACCTCTGGGACTGCCCCCCCTGCAAGATGCAGTGTGCACTCCAGTGGCACAACTACATCAGTGGGGGGGGGGGAATATTAGATGGGATTTGGCTGTTAGATTATTACTCCAGTGTCTTCCATTGAAAATTATGGAAGGTTACACCATGTGCAGGTCAAGAAAATGGGCTTTCAAAATTCAATTTCAATGTACATTTAAATGTTTTTGTCAAAAATCAATGAAGTGAACCTATTTAATGAGAAAGGTTTCAAGATGTGCTTAATTCTGCTACGGAAATAAACAGGATTTTAAAGGGCTTAACTTAAGCTGGATCATACCCTATTTGTGCTATTGCATTTAAATCATATAGCTTGGGTAATTTATTTAAAAAAACACATTTTTGAAAAGAACAATCCGTTGCTCCCTAGATACTAGGCTTCCGCGATGGATAGCTCTCAGATCACTGTGACAGATACTCCTTTTGACAGTGACACCTCATTGCCTTCCTGCCACCATTAGCGCTAATTTCACCACTGATGTCATAAAGTAAACAGACCAAACGTGTGAAATCAGCTGTAAAAAAATGGTCAAATGCAAAGAATGGCAAACAAGCATTTTTTTTAATCAAGTAAGAAAACTGTAAGCAATGATGCACTCTTGTAAGCGCTTATCAGAGCTGAACAGTATAAATGAGGCTGTGCTGGTGACACTACTAGGCAGACACGCTAAGATCCTCAAGGCGTTTCAGAGTCCCAGGAGGAAGAGAAGGTGCTGTCATCTCTGCTTCTCCATATCCCTTCCAGTATCTGAAGGTAAGAGGCAGATCAGCTACCAGTAATTTGTGTTTGGTAACCTTACTTTGGGAGACTACACGTCATGTCAACAGGTAACTTTACAATAGCTTCTCTTAACAAAACAATATATATATTGTTAAATATATATTGAAATATATATATATATTGATATGTATGGAACTAAGAAATATGATACAAAGTTCTTTCAAATCGATTTCACTGAAAGGCGGCTTGTGTGTAAGAGACTGTTGTGATAATTTGTTATCAAGGCTGCAAGAAATGATGATGCACTGCAGAGAGATCACTCATGGCACTTTTGGAAAAAATCATGGTAAAACTTGGTAAAGGTGGAGAGGAAGTGTTTTTGAAATGCTTTGAATGCATTTGCTTTGCATTTTTAAATATTAGTTTAAGAAAAATGCTTGGTTCCTTGTAAATACAGAATTGCTTCCCTCCATTGAAACTGTTTCAATAGCGCTATGCTAAAAAGTCAAACTACATTGTGACTATATAGGCATAAGGGCAGGGGCGACCATGATATCTATTTTTAAGTTCCATTGACTTTCACAAAGTTAAATATGTATGTACTGTGTAGCCTGTTGACATACAAATCCCATGGGATGCAATGGGACTACCTCCTAAAAAGTGCATAGGATTGAATCCCAAATATCTTAACCAAAATCAATAAAACTTCAATGTTCTTAATTTGGGGGGACCCTATCCTCAATTTGTTTCTATAGAATTGCATTGAGATGCTTAACCCCTGATCCATTATTGTTTCGTAGACACGTATCATACTAGGCAGTGTGATATTGATTTGAATCTTATCATTAAAGCAGACGGTCACATGGTAAATATACTCTAGGTTTCAAAGTGAAATAATAATTCCTTTGGACATTAATTTCTTTGCATTATTCTAACTGATATAGATTACATCAGAAAATGTGTTGTACAATAGTAGGGTTAGGATACATTTTGCATTTCTTTTCTTCAATTTTCATTGCACTTTCCAGCTACCTGTTTTATTTAGGATGTTATTTGTAGAATCAGGGCATGTTGTGGATTCTCCATAAACCTGAAATAACTTGTTAATGTTCAAGATACATCACACCAAGTTGTACTTTTCCTTAAGTATATTCAAATGGTAATAAAAAAATTCCAAACAAATACTACAACTCAGAACAAAAGTGGAATTAATGGGCGACTCACTGAACATTCTTTAAAAATGTACATATAAATGATACATGTGTATGCACTCAGTGTTTCCTACTGCAATCTGAACTTTCATAAGTTAAATTTCCATAAGTTTTAAAGCCTAACAATAAGGCACCTAATTTTCTATATGAATATTTGGTATTTCCAGCATTTTTTCTGCACACAGTTATTTGTGAATAAACTAATTGTACTATTTCCAGTCGATAATTTAACTTAAATGAAAGAAATCTCTACTACTATTGTTGCTATTTCCAACAAAGGGTTCAAAGAATGGGCCAACTGCTGATGAGGCTGTTCTATTGCAAAAACTTAGCTGGTTTTGTTCAGTGAGCTCCTTCTATAGAAGGCCACCTTTGAGCCCTAAGTGAGACTCATTAGAAGAAAAGCAGAGAAACAGATGTAATAAATATTATTTATTATTTATTTAGTTGTCCAGTTAACTTGAGGCAGGGTTCCCTTGGCCTGTAACAACATGACTTAGCTTGCTTTAACTCAGGCCTGTTTGAAACCTGGCCCGGGGGCTGACTCCGGGGTTTGGATGAATATGTCCACCTGGTGAGAGGACCTTACCATTTTGCCCAAGTGCCACATGTAGTCCTCCATGATCGGGGTACAGGGATGCTCTGGGCAGTTGTGTCTGCACAGAGCATCCTATCACGCAGCCTTCTGGGATGCCAGGCAGCAGACATGACTGCCCAGAGCGTCCCTGTCCCCCGATCATGGAGGACTACATGTGGCGCCCAGGCAGAATGGAAAGATATGGTCTGAACAGGGACTGCTTTTCTGTTGCGCACAGTGGGGAGTTTGGTTATCTCTGCTTTAAATGAAAAAAGACTACAGGTGGGGCCTTGGTATCCATGGGGGATCCATTCTCAGACCTCCCAGAGAAACCATAAATTAGGGTTAATCAAATCCATGATCATTGGCCCCTGAACCCTGCAGGCTTCAGATAGCCCTCCAGAGGCGACTAGAGCACAGCTCAGGTATGGAGGGCTCAGGTGGAGCCAAGTCTGGCTCAGTGTAGGTCTGGGGGACCCATGTTGAGCCAGATCCATGGATGCACAATCCATGGATACAGAGGCCCAACTTGTATAGCCTAACCCAACAACCACTATCTCTGAGTAGAAACTGGTGTGTGCATCTTTGCAGCTATGTTGCAACTTAGTGCCACGAGGGGAGAAGAACTTCACATGTAATGAGAGGGTCATGAAAATTAATTGCATATGATAACCTAGTCTTTTGAGAAGTCATGAACACAGCTGGGTTCAACAGGCCTTTTTCAGCAATCACAGATTCTTGGATCAAGGCTTTTTCTCAAGATGACACTGTGGCAACTTTTCTTATAGAAAGGGGGAAAGTCCTCAAAATCTTCTATCCTTTGCCTTGGGTTTGGTCCCTGTTGAGTTCAGTAGAATTTCAGAACTTATGTAGAAAAGTGATCCTCTAATGTATGCAAAAATCATGATTTATTTATTAATTTTAAAATCCTGTTTCCTGATTTATTCATTAGTATAGAAAACCACCTGCTTTATTTTTTTCATTTTTTTAGCCCACTTCACTGAATTTCTCCTGAAATGTGCATATTTACAAATGATTAGTACTGGATAAGTCTGGTGTTTCTCTATGTTTTCAAAAAAAAAAAAAAAAAAACTATTAAAATTCCTTGTGTCATGTCAGGTCTGCCCTGCTTTCATTATCTCACCTGAGGGTGGCTGCTGGTGTTGAATTTTCTTTTTTTAAAAACAGGGAGGTGGCCCATTCCAATGTTGTTTTTCCCTACCCCAAAAGCACAACATAGGAAACATTAGGGTTACCCCATGTGATCTTCACAACAACCCAGAGAAGTGGATTGGGCAAGTGGCTTGGGATAAGCCAGTGGAAACTGGTCACTATCCCGTTAGAGGCAGTGGCGAGATCACAGCAGCAGTGACAGCATATCTAGAATTGCACCGGCACTAAGAAAAAGGGGATTTCCCACTTACCTGGAGGTCGGGCTGACCCGCTGAAGCAGTGTTTCTCAAACTGTGGATCGGGACCCACTAGGTGGGTCATGAGCCAATTTCAGGTGGGTCCCCATTCATTTCAATATTTTATTTTTAATATATTAGACTTGATGCTATCATGGGATTTGACTACATTTGGGGAAGTGTTACAAAGCTATATTTTTAACAAGCTACTATGTATATTCTTTTAACAATGATAGTAAATGGGACTTACTCCTGGGTAAGTGTGGGTAGGATTTCCACCTAGGATGGTCAAAAATGTTCCTGCTTGGTGATGTCACTTCCGCTCATGACATCACTTCCGGTGGGTCCTGACAGATTCTCATTCTAAAAAATGGGTCCCAGTGCTAAATGTGTGAGCACCACTGCTCTGAAGGATACCGGGGGCCTGCAGCCCTCTCTGTGGGTCTCCCCATGCCTTAAAACAATTCCTGACACAATTGCAACCCACTTCTGGTTTTGCAACCAAAACCAGAAGTGGGTCGCAATCATGCCAAGGAGCCATGCTGAGGTTTGGGAAGGCCCACATGGGGAACCACAGGCCCCCTGCCATGCTCCAGAATACTGACACAACCCCCAGATAAGTGGGAAACTTCCCTTTTTTTCTTAGTTGTAGTGCAATCCCGGAAGTGCCCCCCCCCCACAACTACTTATGGTGGTCAAACTCTCCTGTAAAGTTTGGGAACCTCCGACCGAGTGCATCCCAAAACCGATCTGGGATGTATTATTTATTTGGGGTGATTTTACCCTGGCTTTCATTCTTATAGGTTGTTTATAAGAAGCACTCTACTATTGGATGAACCAAAAATCCATCTAGCCCAGCATCTTGTTTGCTACAGAGCTCACTTGGTTGCTTCTGGGAAGTCCATAGGCAGGGCATGTAGTCAAATAGACTATGACTATATACTGGTCCTGTGCCACATGTAAAATGCAAATGAAACACCTAACATTTGAAAAGGCTCTGCAAATGAAGAGTTCACAATTTTAAAATGTTACAAAGAAAAACCATGCCTTCTTAAGAAAAAGCACTGGGAGGCAGCATTGCACTGCTGAATGTCATCAAGAAATGAACATGGAGTGAGAACAGTAGATGGATTAGCGAAGGCAATGCAAGTACTAACAGCAGTAGAGTACGTACATTTTCATGAAATGTACAAATGTTTGTTAGACTGAGTTCCATTAAGACCAATGTGTACTGAGTTAGTTATGGTCACACCCCAATCTGTTGCTGTTTGCAGGATGGGCAGCTCAATCCTACCCCCACCCCCTCAGCCAATGTGACGCAATGACAACAACGGAGTGTTGCTGTATTCCATGGTGAAGGGTTGACCAGATGGACTGGGAGCAGAAATAAAAATATTTTTTTACTCTGCCCCCGTATAAGCCAACTGGCTGCCAATGGGTCTCCTTGGACCTATGCCAGTTATTTAGCTGGCATAAGTCTGAGGAGCCTCAGGGGGCATGTTGGGCCTATAAAGAGGGATAGGATCATGGCATGCATGACTGCTGCTGAGATCCACCCCTCCTGAACTTGGTGCCTCCTGCCCAGCCTGCACCCTGCCCTGATCCTCCCCCAAACTGTCCATGATCCACCCCCACCCCATCTTATCCGCTCTGGCACAGCCTGATTGAGCCATTGCCATGCATATGGGACTCTGGCCATTTGTGCCAGTGGCCCAGAAATACATGACAGCAGCAGAAGGGGATTTGAATTCTCTGTAACCCTCCTGGCTCATAATGGGTCTCTTCAGACCTGCAGGAGCAAATTTACAAGGAGAAAGCCGAGGAGAGAAAGAGGGCAGGGTGGCTGCAGGAAAGGGGTGTCTTTGTTGCAAGATCCACCTGTTCCTCAGGCTTCCCGATCCCATTCCTCCACCCTCCTCACCCAGTTTTGCCCCTCCCCTGCTCCTGTTCTGCCCTTCCTCCACCCCTTTTGCCTTTTCCACTGCCTTATCTGCTCTGGCAGGTGGTGAGAGAATTGACAGCATGGGCAGGAAGGTGCTGGCCTTTCCACCAGCACCTCTCCAGCAGTGCGCTGAGTAGTGTGCTGCCAGTGTGCCTTTTATGACTGGCGCTGGTTGCTTTGTGGCCAGTAAGTATAGGATTGGGCCGTCAGTGGAAGTTACTCGAAACAAGCCTAATGCCACCAAATGGAAGCCCCCAGAAGTTGATTCACTCCATGCCAGGGTTGAAATGTTTGAAACCCACTAGCCATGAAGTTCAGTATAGCTTATTAATAGGTAATCTTCTTGCCTGTGCCAGCAGACACTACGATTGTGCAAGTGGTGCAAAGAAATTTGTTATGTGGTTGGCATCTTTCGATTGTTGTGGCCACCTGGAGCACTGACACACAGAGCAGTTTTTAGTAGCCCCTACTGGGAAGTCATAATCTGCCACAGCTTGGTGACAGGTAGGTGTTCCTTTGTGTACTATATAATGGAGCTGAAGGAAATTACACTCACAATTTTTCCTGCATCTCTGTCCCACAGATGATGAAAACGAAAAGCATGTACTTTGTGGCTGGGTTGCTTTTAATGATTGTACAAAGCAGCTGGCAAAGTCCCCTTCAAGAATCACAAGAGAAAACCAGGTAAACAGCAGATACAAAATTTTTAACACTATGCAGTACTAACAAAAATGTGGATTATGCATTTCCTTATAACAGATGCCAATCTGGCATGGAAACCCTATTAATATACTAACGTGATTTTTTTGTTGAACATTCGCATGTCGATGTAACCTACAGCAGCACATCAGGTTGTTACAGTAGCACTTCTGGTTGTGATGGTTGTTGTCTAAACAGAATCTATTTCTCCACTTACCAAGCGTTTATTAGACAACTAATGATCCTTTTATTAGCAGCAATTATTTTTAGATCATATATCTTTCTATCTACTTATTGGAGGAGGTCAATACCAGGTACAGCACCTTTCAAATGTGCAATCTTCAGTGCAATTAATTTGTCACAAACCGCACTTATAGATCATTCAAAGCTTCCCAGGCTGAACCATTAGATGACTCTAGACAGCTGAATGAAGTGAAACGTCACTCACAAGGTACATTCACCAGCGATTACAGCAAGTACTTGGACACGAGACGAGCTCAAGATTTTGTACAGTGGTTAATGAGCACTAAAAGAAGCGGGTAAGCAAAATGGACACCCCACCCCAACCCCACCCTTGTAAGATACCATCTAAACCCAAGGGTAGACATGATAACATTTGTGAAGGCATACCTTTCATCAAGTTAAGGCTGCAATGCTCTGTGCATTTACCTGGGAGTAAGCACTACTGAACCCAGTGGGACTTACTTCTGAGCCAACATGCATAAGATTGCATTGCACAATGAACATGAAAGAGTATGCAGTCTTCCAAGAATTACAACCAATGCTAAGAGCTTAAATATTCATCTTTCCATTCATGTTTCTGTCCATCCATCCATCCATCCATCCATCTATCCAACCATCTGTTCATTGTGGTTTATAGCCTGTCCTATTCTTCAGTTCAGGACTGGTAGCACACTTTATATATTCTATATGTACACATTTCCCCTAGAGGCTCAGGGCTCAATCCTATTCAGTGCATGCCAGTACACACTGTCACAAACATGCTGTAAGGCACGTTTGTGGGCTCTAGCGCCAGTGGAGCGCTGGTGGAGTGCAGGTGCTAGCCCAGTGCTGGTCGGCACTAGACTACTGCCGGTGGAGCATTGGAGCTCTGCTGTTCGGCGGTCACACGGACCGCTGGGCAACAAAGTGGTAGGTGGGGGCATGAGGGGAGGCGGGGAGGAGGCTTCCAGTGCAGGGGGAGGTGGAGGGAGGATGGGGAGAAGGGGGGAGGAGGTGTGTGGAGGGACGGAGTGGAGCGGGAGGGATGTGGAACCACTGGAGCTTCGCTCTACTGGATCCTGAGCCTCCATATTGGGCTATCCTTCCAACACAGAGGCTCTGAATTCTATGCTAACCCTTGGGTTGTCTTAGAATTGAGTAGCCCCATCACAGGGCTATTCACTTTACCCGGAGGAAGGGAATTAAAGTCCCCTTCTCCCGAGGAGTAGTTGGCGGCTGCCCGGGGCATGCTGGATGCAACAGCAGCCATTTTTGGTGCGGCTGCAGCCCTGCATGCCAGGAAGCTCAGGACTGGGCTGTCAGTATCTTTGCCACACACACACCACTACCCCAGTACACCATGACACCACTCTTTCCAGTACTTAAACTATAAATACTAGGTAAAACTTATTACAATGCTTTCCCAACAGAAATTGGCCAAATAAAACTCCACTGGGAAGTTACTCCCCATGAGCCCTATTGAAATGAATGAGAAATGTGCATGAGCAAATAATGTGCTTTTGAGCAACTTCAATTTATTTCAATGGGTCGTTCTCAGAACATCCTGGTGGATTGTATTCCATAGCAACTCTCTAATGCACCATTATTCACAGTTAAGTCCTAACGAGATCAGTAGAAGTGGCGTACTCAGGGGGGCAATGAGGGCAAATGCCCCAGGAACCAGGCTTGAAGGAGCAGGGCTGCAATCCGCTCCCCCTCCCACAACTGATTTTGTTGGCATGATCTGGAACTATGCCGACGGTGGCTGTGCTTCCACAACCACTGTTAGTGCAGTTTCAGAGTGCCGCTTTCCTCTCCTTCCCTTTTAGGAATGGGCCCTCAGAATGGCTGGGTAGCCATCTGGAAGAGGCACTTGCCTCCTCCGATTTCAGAGCTCACTGATTCACTGATTCCTAGTTCACTGGTTCAGTGGAATTTAAAATCACATAGCATTCTGCTAGATTGTGGTGACTATCTTGAACCTCTTTTGGTGTGACCCACATGCCACTTGAGCAGGTGTATTTGCATTTATTTAAAATGGATAAAGGCATAACCCTAAATTTTTAAATAATAAAAAGCAGCACCCAGAATGAGACATAATGACAACTACATCAGTGTAATCATAGAATCACAGAAGGACCTTCAAGGTTGTCTAGTTCAACGTGCTAGAAGCGGCAAGAATCCTCTCTAGAGCATTTCCAAAAGCTGCCTGACAAGCTTCTTCTTAAAGACCTCCAGCAAGGGAGAACCCACCACTTCCTTTGGTAATCTGTTCCATTGTAAAACTGCTCTTTGATATCCAACTAAAATCTCCCCTTCTGCAGCTTAGGCCAATTAGATCTACTTTCTGGGGCAACAAATGTTTGCCTTCTTCCATGTGACAGCCCTTAGATATTTGAAGGGTGTTATGGTATCTCCATTGCCCTTCTTTGAACCTACTCTAATTTGGCTGCATGCTTCTTAAGTTGTTGCATCAGGAACTGAATATAGTATACTAAATGAGGTCTGACCAGAAAGGAGACAGCATAGACCAGTAGAGCCACTGTTTCTTGCAATCTAAAATGGTCCCCAAACTGTGGGTTGTTTTTGGTGGGTCATGAAACTGACAAGCTGGTAGCTGACAAGGAAAATGTATTGAGCCCTTTGGAAAGTGAAACTGAACAGCACATGCACATTTACTCATGAGTAAGTGACCTTGCCATGGTCCACTGCAAAGGGGATTGCACGGTTACCAGAATAGTCCCAGTCTAACTGGACTGGACCCAGTCAGTCTGGACGTGGAGCTCAACAGTGCTCCAGGAGGTGGTCCCCTTCCCCCCACAATGGTAAAAAGAATAAAAACAGAGGCTTGAGTGACTGGTAAAGTGAAAACGTTTTTAGTCTCGTAAAGCTAGTTGGGTCCTGAGAGAATGTTGCTTTGAAAGGGTTGGTCCTGGTGCTAAAACATTTGGGAACCACTGTCGTATCACATTGCTGACTCATGCTCAGCTTCAGATTCACTGCAACATTGAGACTTTTTTTGCGCGTTGTGCTGCCAAGCCAAGAATCACCCATTCTATACCTGTGCCTTTTTTTCTTTTTTCTTTTTTGGCCTAAGTGCAGAACTTGCATTTGTCTCTCTGGAACTTCATTTTGTTGATTTTAGCCCAGTACTCCATTCTATCAAGATCCTCCTGAATGCTTCTGTTGTCTTCTTCCGTGTTAGCTATCCCTTCCAGTTTAGTGTCCTATGCAAATCTGATAACAACTCCTTTCATCCCTTCATCTAAATCACTGAGAAAACAACCAGGCCTAAGTGAGAGCCCTGGAGTACTCCACTAGAAACTGTCCTCCAGGTCAATGAGGAGCCATTAGACATACGAACATAAGAGCCTTGCTGGATCAGGCCAAGGGCCCCTCTGTTCCCGCTTACTATATCTCACAGTGACTCAACAGATGCCTCTGAAAAAAACACAAGGCAATAAGATAACTGTATCCTATTGCCACATACTTGCATCTGGCATTCAAAGATAGGCTATCTCTAGAACCCATAGGCTGCATATAGTCACCATGGCTTGTAACTAAGCAAACCAAGCAGCCCAGCAATGTACAGTGTGTGTGTGTGGGGGGGGGGGGGGAGATGAGGCAGAACTGCTCCACCAGAGTTATTTGAACAGTGCCACCACCGCCACCATGGCTGTGATCAAGCAAATACTTACAACCCAAGTGCTCCAGCAGCTCAGAGTGTGTGGGTTGTGTTTGTGCACTCACAGCTTTGGCAGCAGTGGTGGTGCTTTTTGAAGAACTCCAGCAAGTTGTAGCTGTCTCACCTTCCACCCCCACACTGCATGCTGCTGGAGCAGCCCCATGTAAGGCTGCAAGCCCCAGAATGGGCATGAGGATACAGCAGAGGCATACTTCACCAATCGCTCTCCTTCGTAGGCAAGAACCACCCTCTGTTCTGCCCTCCCCCCACCCAGAAACCCTCCCTCCTCACCTCTGTTTTACTCTCCTGCCACCCTACCACTACCCGGCTCTGCCAGCAGCCGTTGGGCTGCATGCAGCATTGGCAGGGTGGCACAGGCAGCTTGGCCAGCACTGCTTACTCACCAGGTGTCTCAACATGCCTTACAGCATGCTTGCAACATCTTCCACTGGCGCAGGGACTGCCATGCCTGCAGATCCTGGACTTAGGATTGTGCTCTCAGTTTTCTTTCAAAATATATTTTAACACCTTAGGAATGATTTCTGAAACCGTGTTAAAGCCTATAGTCAACAAGATTCAGCAGAATTTGCATAAGGGAATTGCACAATGGATTATTTGCAACGGATGAAATTCAGTGCATAGTTAGCCATTCATATTTACAACTATTCCTTAAATTAAATCAGACAACAGTTTAGGTCTCTCTCTTTTTTTTTTTAATTACTAAATTCTAAAATAATTTTAATCAATGAATGGCAATATAGCCATTGATTTAGATCAGCAGTCGCCAAACACGCAACTGCTGCGCACCAAAAAAGCGGTCCCTGTTTGGACCGGAGCTTAATGTTCCACAGTGTCATTGCATGACTGCCAAGTAGATTGGGGCATAGGAGCACTCTGGGCAGTTGCATCTGTTGCCCATTATCCCAGAAGGCTGTGCAACAGAATGTCTGCCCAGAGCATCTCTATGCCCCATCTACTTGGAGCAGATTGGTAAGCTCTACCCACAGGATGGAAAGCACTTGGGCTGGGGTTTGGATGGCCATGATTTAAAAAGAGAGTCATTTTAAAAAGAATCATTGAAATAGCTTTTCTGAAATAGTTGTTTGAAATAGGTTTCAGCTGTCCAATAAGATCAAATATAGGTTCAACATAATAACTGGCATGTGGTTTAAGAGAAGAGAATTAACAGCACAAAACATAAATTATTCTGAAGTAAAGCAAGGTATGTATAAAATATTCACAGCGCTGTAATACACTGTAGCATGGATGGAGAATACTAGCAGAAGAGAAACAAAATGTCAATTGTGTTCAGCCTGCAGATATGGAAGCCCTTAAAGCCATGAGTGATATACACAATTACCTACATAAAAAAAATCCAGCTTCCACAAGTGGAAGCGCTTCAGTGGATGCACCTGGATTCCTCCCACAAGATTCAATCTTGGGCAAGCTGTAGATGCAAGGAAACCAGTAGCTTTCCTGTGGATTCCACTCTTAGTAATATAAAGCAGAGGATCCAAAACATCGTATCTTCAGGCATTAATTTGTCATCATAAGAACCCATCTTCACCTGCCATGTTCAGTTGCTAGGCACTGCAGACGATTGGGGTAAGTGTTCTAGTGTACCTTCACTGTTCCGGTAGGCACCAGCTAAGATTACTGAATTTCACTGTAGTCCTGCATGAAAGTGTGTGGAGAGACATTCCAAGGGGCAATTGGTAGTCGTGAGCAAGCTGCATTTCAGGGAATTTTGCTTGCCATTACCCCTTCATCTTGTCACTGAGAACCCCTAGGTAAGCTGCCAGGGGCTGCCAGGGTTTCCCAGAATACAGTTTGAAAACCATGGCCGTAAAATTGTTGTACTGCATTGGAAACAAATGCACTGCTTGAAACTCCTAAAAGGAATGCAGAGTCTGTGTGTTTCATTGCCTTCATTTTTCATATTTGTCTCCACTATTTTGCATTGTACCGTATCATACATTGTTTCTGATGCTGACAGTCAAAAGTCATTTGACTTTGCTGTCCCAAACATCAGTATATAGTTAGTCATCAAGTGTCATTATGTTATCATGTGATTTGTGGTTTTGCTTCTTTTTGGTCTTGGGTCAGCTTCCAACAGGTGAAGTCCTTGTCCCATTTGACCTGTGGAATAATGCTCTAATCAGGTGTCACTGGTTAACCAATTGAGAAATCAAGCAGAAAATCACAAAAGCCCCAAGTCATCTTAATGAGCATGATCCTGCCCTTTATGTGCAAGGCAGGCAGGCAGCTGCCCAGGAGAAGGGCCACTTTATTCTGATACTGTCTTTTCAGTTATCTCTGTGTGCAGCCTCCCCTGCCACCATCCTGCAGCCTTCCAGAAGATAAATGAGGCATTCACAGCTCTTCTTTGGTTGTGCATCATTAACTGGGAACTGGGGACCCTTTTGAACAGACCATCGTGCCAAAGTTTAGGCAGTTGGGATGGGACCCTGTGAAACGTACTTCTATTCCAAATAAGCAACTACCTCATGACTGTAGTCATGCTAAATGCTAAATGATGATGTATGGCAGTGGTGCTAAATGATGATGTATGGCAGTGGTGTGGGGTGTCATAGTCTTGTAGTTCTTGATGAGGCATAGCATGACACAGCATGATCTGAGGCTTTGTGGCAGGGAGGCGTATCACAGAAAACATACTGTCCTACCCAAAGTTGGTTCCTGATTTGTGTGGACTCCCTGAGAACCTCTCCAGAATGCCCTTCCATTTGCATTTGGCTAGGACAGGATCATGCCCATTATGACTAAATAACAAAATAAGCAACTAAAAGTCTGACCTTCAATATATTTACTTGGACATAATCGCCTCTGAGTTCAGTAGGCCTTCTAGTTCATATGCTTAGAACTTAAGCCTGAGTTAATGAATAAGGGTCCAATCCTATCCAACTTTCCAGTGCTGATGCAACCACAAAGCAGTAAAGGAACAAACATTCCTAGGAGGAGGCCTCCATGACAGCCCACCACCACCACGGGAAGCAGTGCATGCCCCGTTGGCATGCATCAGCTCTGGAAAGTTGGATAGGATTGTGCCCTAAGTGACCAATGACATGACAATGATATGCCTGAATAATTCTAGAAAAAGGGCTGTGTTAAAGCTAGTTCATGCAACCACACTCTTCATAGCATCCTATTTTTTTCTTCCCCATGTTGCTTTACTCTATGCTGTTAGAAAATGGGTCAACCAAATCGTACAACTGGAAGCTATCCTATCACTGGCCACAATAAACCTTCCAAATGCAGCCTGAAAACTAGTGAGCAAAACATCTGTGACTAGAATTATGATAACAGAATCAAAATAACAAGTTCATCCCAGAGCATAGATCACTACAAAGTGGGAAAGAGGATGACTTGACTTGAGTGGCTATGTGAGTGTGCTTTTAGTCTTTAGCTAATGCTAACTAGTTAGTGGCAAACTGCCACTGCCCTATTTGATTTTTTAACTGAATAGTAAAATCATGAGTAACTCAGTAATTATTTCTGAGCAAATGAACAGACAGATGTGCACCCCATACGATCTGGGTTTGAACCTAGAAACAAATTTATCGTCAATCAGAAAAATGAGTCAACTTTTTAATTTCAATTTTGGGTTCTGGGGAATATGTTGGTTCTGGCATATGCTTTGAATTCATTTCATGGTCTTAAACAACAACAAAAGTATGCATCATTACAGAGAAAAGGAACCAGGAGTATAATATACTGTTGTTTCTCTAGTGGCTCTAATTCAGAAGTCGCATTATAGGATATCAAACAGGACTGAATATATACTGGATATTTATACTGGATGCATTGACAGCAATCAAACAGATTCCAAGTATAAATACAGTTCCTAATAAAAAAACAAAAGATTATATCAGAATGCTGCAAATCTATATACTCTTAACTAGGAATAAGTTCTGTTAAACTCAGTGGGGCTTTCTTCTGAGTAGACATGCAAAGGACTACACTGCCAGTGGTTGTTCTGTTATGGACAGGGATGAAATTATGACTTTCATCCCTCCAGCTTCCTTTCTGCAGCCCTTTGTGATGCTGAACATCTTCTCATGAAGACTGGTGTACACTGACCTCTATGCAGATATCCTCTAAAACAGGTTGGTCTGCAGCATAGGCTGCTGCAGTAGGGAGGCTGGTGAAAATAGCTCTCTCTTTCTGCCAATGGAACTTGAATTTGTGGAACAATAATTTACAGCCCAATCCTACGCTTGTCTACTCAGAAGTAGATTCCATTGAGCTCAATGGGGCTTACTCCCAGGAAAGTGTGGATAGGACCCCAAAGGTCCAGAGTCGTGGAACAAATGCAGAAGTGATTGAATGCATATATGATTCTTGGCCTATAAATTTAAATGTAACAAAAACTCAATCATTTTACTGAACTGATAAGTGGAACTTTTGTCCATTTGTGCCAATGTCATTTCAATAACCTTCCGTCTATGGACCTCTGCCACAGACAACAAGGACTTGAAGAGAGAGAGAAAGAAAACCTCTTGGATCAGCTCTCAAGGTACTTCAACTGAACAGAAATTTTGCAATTCAGAGAATTTAACAAAAATAGATCATCTCAGCTTATTATGAGTTGGTAATATTTTCATAGACAGGAAAGGGCTGACAGCAATTTTACACACATTTATACATTCCTAAGTACACTGACCTATATGCAGACATCCTTGTGTGCAGCGATGTGTCACGTGCAACCTGTTGCATATCAAGACTCTTCCTTGCTGAACAGATGGTGAACACTGTCTGCTATGATCTGGTAGGTGAAAAGGGGTCCCAGAAAAATAATCCTCCCAACAGGTGATTGGTCTTGCCAGAGCTGATGACAGTAAGAATGATGTTTGCATGGAAGCATGTTTACACATACACAAGTATCTTGCTGGCTTGTGGCAACTAAGGGCCCAATCCTATACTAGGCAAGCGATAGCAACCACTGTGCAACTCTGTTGCAAAAGTGCTGTAAGGCACTTCTGAGCCAGTGGTAAGCCCATTGGGCCTGGGCTGAGGCCAGCACCATTTGGCTCTGGGCCTCAGCACTAAGAATATGATGCAGGAGCAACTCTAGCTGTGAGTCTTCCCACTGGCCAGCAGTGAGGCTTTTCAGGGAGGGAGAAGGGCAGGGGAAGGTGGGAAGGGGGCAAAATTGGGTGGGGGGAAGGTGGGCTGGAGAGAAGATTGGGGGTGGGGGCAGCAGACTCTGCCAACGAATCTTGTGCCCCCACCCAGGCCGGAAAGCCCAATACAGGCCTCTTTGGTTTTGCGCCAGCAAAATAACTGGGCAGCTTTGAGGAGACCCAATGGGTTTACAGCACCTTTGAGGTAAGGGAACAGATGTTTCAGAGTCAAGGAGACTCTGGTGCCTGCCTCAGTCCCATAGGATGTGGGCCATTTGGCACTACTGCTCCTCTGGGTTCTGGGGCAGCTTAGGATTGGGTGTAAGTTGCCATAGAAGTTACTTTCAAATACATGAGCTTAGGATAGCCTAAATGAGACTGCTAAAACCAAGTGTAAATGTGGGCAGAAAACCCCAATACTTAATATATGGAAACTTTCTGCAAAATGCATATGCAGTACAGTAGCAGCTCATGCCCTTGACATTGTGGGTATGGCTGTCACTGATGCTGTCTTTATTCATGTTTTCTATAATGTTCTCTCAAAATACAATAAGATACGAGCTGTTTCACAGATTAGCAGGAGGCAAATACTTGATAATTAAAAGGATACCAAGTGGACACATGATATGATATAGGGAATCAGCCAATCAGTTCCCTGATATGTGCATTTGTATACTATAGGCACACACTACATTTTTATATGCAGGTGTAAAATATGTTAAATGTACCCATAAGACGTGTAATGCGCAAGGCCCTCATTAGTTAATAGGTTCGTAGCCTTTGATGTAGACTTACATCAAAAATCCATAACAGAATTAGAAAAAGAAACTGTTTCTAAAGACACTATGCTAAATGGACATTAAATCTCATGCAACTACCAAGGAAAAAAAATAATTAAATATGATATAATTTAAGAAGTACACAAAAAGAAAGACAAAGAGACACTGATAAGGAGAGTGAAGCTGGAACATAGTGTAACAAAATACATATTAGCGATTGTTTCTACTATGATATAGCATGGACCCCAACCCCCCGAAATGGATAGTAATACAGCAACAGTTTGCTATACACAGCAAACCTTAGCATGATTTGAAACATGAAGGGGGGGGGAAATAGCAAGAAGATGTTCTGGGTGAAACTAATATTGACAGCAAAATGGGAATACAGTCATACTAGTTGTGTGCATCTGAGGTGCTTTGAGAAGGAATTAGCAGAAGGATGGTCTCCCCTACCAAGCAGCAGTTGGCAGCTCCTGTGCCAAAGGGCAGCGCAATCCTGAAGCTGGTAGCTTCCCTGGATGCAGAGATGCCAAAACAGCTACCACTGCACCCAGTGGCACCACCAAGGTCACTGGAGGTCTCCTCAGGGGAAGGAGACTTTTGTCCCCTTTCCCTGAGTAAGGGTGCAGGGGCTGTAATGGATCTCGTCCAGTCTGCACTGGCTATTTTGCTGGCACAGACTGGAGGAGCTCCGTGTTGGGCTTTTCAGCCCGACCCGAAGCATAGGATCCAGCGGAGCAAGGCTCTGTCAGTTCTACTCCCTCCCACCCCGGTTCCTCCCCCCCCCCGCTCCAGAACAGCACCCCTACTGCCCAGAAACCCCACACTGCTGCCTGGCAGTACACCTTACCATGGGCACTCCTCCATCGGTCGACTGGCTCTGGGCCCAGCACCGACTGAAGGGTGCCCAGTGCTGGTGCTTCTTGCTCTTCTGGTGCTGTAAACGTGGTTTACAGCGTGATTGCAACACCCAGCGCCAGTGCTGGAGCTAAGCACCAGTGCTGGAAGGGCATAGGATGGGCTCTCAGCTACCTGACTGCTCTTTCACAGCTGGGACTGGATGAACTGAATGTATGGTACCTTTCGTTTTGCTGATGGAACCATTTGGGGAGTTGGTGGGGAAGTGGGGACTTTTAGCAAAGCCATGCCTGAACCCGGGGCCTACACATGACACGTGCAATATGGAAATATCTCCATGTAGCTTATTCCATCACCAGAGTGGTTTGTAGCATCAGTAAACAGATTTGAATTTCTCATCAAATGGAGCAGTTTCACACCAATGCTATGTCTCTTCTGCAGTGGGAACATTGCTGTGGGCAGCTATTTACAGATGCCAAAAACTAGACCCAGGCCAGGGTTGTTAAACAACTGGAACACATGATTGCTATGTGAGACAATTGCCTAAGGACCTATGAACCCTTATCTCATGTATCCACCTGCTGTCCCCAGCTAATGCTGAACACATCTTGATTGGGGCAGGAGGCAGAAAACAGTTGGAATGTCTACCAAAAACCCCAAGCAGAACAACACTAGCACCATTTATGAATGGTATCTTTGAGGTTTCTGCTTTGGAGCCTTAAAAATTTGCCACCCTAGCTCTTATCCCCATACTGAGAGCGGAGAGAGCCTTCCCAGCCAAATGATCTTCAGGCTGATTTCTACACCCAAAGTGCTGACTGGGAGGGTGGGGGGCAGAAATGTCACAGGGATCCAACAGGTTGAAAGGATCCTTTTTGCAGACAAACACATGGCTTAAAAAGAAAACAATCATGTGATGAGGTCATCAGGCAATTCCATTGTTGCATGCCTAATGATTTGAAAATAACCAGAAAGCTGGGAGGAAAGGTGTCCTGATTATGAGGAACTAGCAAAATGCTTCTTACTATGATAGCTAAGGGGTGTGTATGTGTGCATGCACAAAGACAAGGCTTGCGTATTGCAAGGGTCCTGGGGGGGTGCAGTCAGGATCCTTGTCATTGAGTGCAGGGGCCCTACATAAGTACCAGTATACAAGGAGCAAAGTTTGCAGTCACTGCAACACAAGTCAGGAAGTGCTGAACTTTACTTTTTCTTCCGTAAGCATGAAGGATGATCTTTCACTTACATGGGAGAAAATGAGGTGCATGTGCTTGGATGGTCACTGAATCTTCTCTCAGTCCTTAGTGACGCTTGGTGACTCCAGCCTCTGACAGTCACATCCGCTCCTATCTTCTTAGTCCTCCATCCTAGATTCTATTCCTTAGTTACATTTGAGTGTGATGGCATGTTGCTGACTGGTTTTCACAGAGAGGGGTAGATGCTAGAGAAAAAGTAGGAGCATAAAAGGCAAAACAAGACATCTCAGACTGACACCTGTTCTCGTTTTAGCAATGGACTCGCCAGGCATCATGCCGAATACGAGAGACATGCTGACGGCACCTATGCCAGTGATATCAGCTCCTACTTGGAAGGTCAAGCTGCCAAGGAGTTCATTGCTTGGCTTGTGAATGGACGAGGAAGAAGAGAGTAAGAAATCCCATCTGTTGCTACTATCATTAAGCATAGCTTAGATTTTTTCGGGTTATTGCCAATCAAAGCCTAGTGGAACCACAATGTATTTTTCTTTCTTTCTTCACTGTACTGCTTACTTCTCTTTTGTAAGTGAAGATGTTATCATGGGTGTGAGATTATCCAACTGCCAATCAAAGTAAAGCACTTGGAGAATGTATTGTGCTGTTGCATGCTTGAATAGGTCATGTTTCTCCAGAAGGTCAAGTCATACTGAAGGTCAATGTATGTTTGCTTTTTCAATTTTCTCCCTGCCCCATCCTGCCTCCACCATACTTACGTCTACTTCAATCACTGGAGTTTTGTCATTTTCCAATCTCTATCATTTCCAATTTGCAGCACAAAACGTCCTCACTTTCCTCTGGTGTTTCCAGATATCCTGCTTTTCCTTAATGGTTTTCGTTTCCAAAGTTTGTACAAACTCCCTCCTCTTCTAGCCTCTCCTTCTCTGCTCCTCAGCTTCTTCAGGAAGTTGCTGCTAAATTCATCCTCGCACTGTCACATCTTTCCACCCCAGAAAGTTCTCTTTCTGCCTTCCCACTCTCATTCTCTGCAATACGTTGAAATATTTACTCCTCCCCTGCCTCAAAGCATCCCAGAACTTTAGGCTGCCAACACCTCCATCAGTAACCTGTACTCCATCAGTAACCACCTACATCCTGTTCTCACCACACGCACAACTCACACCCTCCCCTTCTTTTTGCTCCTTGGCCTGTTCTACCCACTGCTGACTTGGATTCATCTTTCACAGCAACTGTACATTTGGAACAGCATCTTCCCACTTCATATCTTCCCCTAATAAGCCCACTCCTAGCAGTCTTCAGTTTCCTCCAGGCCCCTGATGGCCTCGCAGTTGAAAGATCACTGCACCTATTCTTATTTGTACCTTTAGACTGTAAGCTCTCTGGAGCAGTGTTCTCAGTCCTTCTTCCTCGGTTCCATGCTCAGAATCTATATTGCCTGCTGTAAAGGGCACTGTGTATGTCATTGGCACTCTATAAAAATTGATTATTATTACCTCAATAATAATAAAATGAGATCTAGAGTCAATGATGTGTGTTGGAATTTAGGAAGGAAGCCAACCAATCAATAAAAGGCATTTCAAAAACACCTGGCTATAATCCTGAATGGAAAGTACCTAAGAATCGTCAGAAGATCTCTGCGGCAAGGGTTGGACAGGGAGGATACCAGCCAGAAGATATCCTTTTACATTTTCATTATGGGCAACAAAGCAATGCTATGGCTGGTACTGAAGATATGATATACTGAAGGAGGCATTTAGCGATCATGCTAGATCATAGATATTGGCTGTAGATCCAAGCAACAGCAGCTGTCAGGTCTGTTGCAACACATTGCCTCATGTCTATTAACCTGGATCTTCCAAACAGGCAAAATGAGGGGCTCTCTAGTTGTTACAAAACAGCACAGCTATAGAGAAGAAGTCTGGTTCTGTGGAAGAGAACATGCACTGCATGCAGGTTTAGTCTTTCCAAGTTATCTCCAGGTAGGATGTGAAGGACCGGTCTTAAACCCTGGTGAGCCACTCCCAATCAGTGCAGAAAATATTGAGCTAAGTGGACCAATGATCTCACTCAGCAGCTTCCTGTTTCTGAAACATGTCATTGAATTCTGATGTCACGGTCATCGTTTAAAAAAATAGTTTGGAAGAGTATAGCTTTGAGTGGAAAAACAACAGGGAGAAAAGGGTGCTTTATCCTTTACTGATCTTTGTGGTGACTTGCAGAGGAGAAATGATAGGTGGGGAAAAGATAAGCGCCAGTTCTCTGCTTATGATACCCCTGAAGCTTTTTAAAAAATTTTTTAATTTTTGGTTTTGTTTTAACTGGCATCTGGTTCCATTACACTGGTTTGCACATAACATGCAGTTAGTCCTGAGAGTTTACAAAGCTGTCAATCTGACACTGTCAGTAGACTTTTGGAAATCTGAGATACATGTTTGATTAGGAACAAATAACGCAACTGGTCTGCTATTCAAATGTGTGTACCTGTTGAAAGGAACCCCTGGGGCCATACTCAAGAACTGGATTTTTCTCCATGTGTTGGTGTTGCTGACAAATAGTCAAAAGGATTCAGGAAAATAATTCAGCAGTGTGTGAAAAAAATCTCAGCATAAACACCAGTGCCATCTGATGCTCCCTACATCAGAAAAAAAATTCTTTTCTTCATCCCTCCAAAAATCCTTCTTAAGAAGTGGCTAATACATGAAAAGAAAATGCTAACATGATGAAAGAAACAGTTGGATCCAATGTGGGAACATTTAAGTACGGTATATTGGTCTAAGTGTGTTTATAGTGAATTTTTATATTGTACTTCCAATAGGAGCACTGGAGCTTATAGTCTTATATATTGCCTCTTTTGTTTTGGTTATTGAACTTGGTTACAATCACAAGCAAGAAAATCAAAACTTGTACGTAGGATATTCTTACTCTGGTGTAATTCTTGTGTCACATGGGGGGCTGGCTCACATGATCCTGCTAAAAATTGTTGTTTTCTTGAACAATCTGAAAAATTTTTGAGTGCATACTTTGTGTAAAAAAGGAATATAATGTGGTATTATGTGGTAAGTGGCTTGGTCTTCTGAGAATATAGCTATCAAAACATACTGAAATGTTGCATCAAGATTTTTAGAGTTCCTTGACAAAGTTCACTTGGTGTTAACAGATCAGCATTGGAGATCTCCATTTCTCACTAGTTAAGTATATAACAGCAGGCTGCAATCCAGAATTCATTTATTCTGGAGCAGTCTGACTGACTCAAATGGGCCAGCAGTGGATTACAGCCACAAAAATTATTTCCAGATTCTACTTAACAGAAATTCAATAGTGGAAGAATTATGGATTCATGCAAGTTAACAGTGACAATGATATTATTTGTTTAATAGCAGAGAAATTAATTACCACTAATGGAATTTGATCATGAATTTCAGGACTTTAGGAGCAGTAGCACATAGTATTTTGTCAGGCAAACTGTTCTAACAGAAGTTTATAGTTCTTGGCACAATCTAGCCCAAATGAAGCAGTTCTAAATCCCTCTGATTAAAATTAGTGGGAGAATAAAAGTACTTAACAATGGCTGTATTGTGCTCAAGTCATTATTAAAAGCCATTTCTGCCCAATGTTGCATATTTGCAACAGGGACCAAATGTGTACACCTGTGGGCCGGGCAAAAATGGGTTACACATTTTGAGGAATGGTTTTGGAGACTGGAAATAGAGTTCCTCCTAAGTGTTATGTAGCTGGAAGGTGGTCCTTAAAAAAGGAATGAAACCCAGGCCAATAAAGTTTTGCTGCAAATTTTTTTAAGCAAAATTAAGTTTTAGACACATGTTTGTTTTTATTGCAAGGTTATTATTTCTCCATTTTCCCCTTCAAGTTTCTCAGAAGGAACTGCTGCAGCTGAAGTCATTGGTAGAAGACATGCAGATGGCACTTTCACCAGTGATTATAACAAGCTGCTGGATGACATGGCTACCCAAGAATTCTTGAAGTGGCTGATTAACTCAAAAGTGACCCAGAGGTGCTTGAATTTTGGCTAATTTAATTCCGTTTTTCTTGGATAGAGGGAAAATGCCACTGATTCCCACTTTCTCACTGTTTGTCTACATTATAAGGACAGAATTAGCTATATGTTTTGACAGACAGATCTTTTTCAGGAAGAACATTTTAGAATAAGAAAAGTATGGCATTTTTTCATAGGCCCATGTGGGCTGTCTCCACATTGTTCCCTAACAGTCGCTTCCAAATCAGCAAACTGCTTTTCATGCATGGTGGGGATGGGGGATGTCTGCCCTTGTGGAAGTTTCTGGCAGAAAACAATATGAATAAACCTTTAAGTGAACTCATAGATATCTTGGATACTTAGGACTCATAACGTCTTGACCTCAGGCAGAAGAAATGGAGGCACCACTGATCGCCGCTCCCCCAACAGCATGCAGCAAAGCTTGTTTTGGCATAGCTACATGCTATGGTGGAAAAGGGAGATAGGACTGGGCTGAAATTGCCTTACACCAGGGGTGCCCAAACCCTGGCCCTGGGGCCACTTGTGGCCCTCAAGGACTCCCAATCCGGCCCTCAGGGAGCCCCCAGTCTCCAATGAGCCTCTAGCCCTCCGGAGACTTGCTGGAGTGGCCCAATACAACTGCTCTCAGTGTCTGTTCAACCTCTCACCTGAGCTGTGGGATGAGGGCTCCCTCCACTGCTTCCTGTTTCGCATCCCTCTGAATGTGATCACATCCCTCTGTGACACAGCAGCGGTAGCAAAGGAAAGGCTGACCTTGCTTTGTGCAAGGCCTTTAATAGGTCTTGAGCTATTGCAAGACCTTGATTCATTCATATGTTCCATCTCTAATATACTCATTTATGTAAATTTATTCAAATTTGAAATGTGAATTAATTCTTTTTTCCCCAGCCCCCGACACAGTATCGGAAAGATGATGTGGCCCTCCTGCCAAAAAGTTTGGACACCCCTGCCTTTCACAAATATCTATGATACAGACATTTCAAATTAAACACATTTACTTGCACCGTAACAAGTTACAATCTGAATTTATTTTCAGATTCAAATTCTCAATAAGAGACACAGAGTGAGGCTAGAATTCCCTATACCTTTATTCAGAACTATGTCACATAATTACAAACAGAACTTACTAATGAGTAAAAGTGTGCAGGATTATAGCCTAAAACCTATACAGAAAAGAGACAACATTGAAAAGACATCTAGCCTTCACTATATATTTTTACTGTGGAAAAAAAAAATATGTATCAATCCACACCAGTCACATCATACTTCTGCATGCTTCACCTGTTCTTAATTTTTTTCTCTTTGTTTTTCCAGGGACCTGTCAGGAGAATACCAATAAGATGCAGAATAAATATGGCATAAATCAAGGTCTCACTACAACATCTACCAGCCAGTGGAGAATTTTGAAACTTATGTTCTGCAACCATCTAGGAACTGTACCTTAATGTGAAGCATCTATAGGAATTGCCAGGGAATGAATTTCACTGTTTTATCCTTCGCAAAAGGATTCTATAGTGAATATGCCTCGTCAGATGGACACTGCTAAAGTAATAGGTTTTCTGGTTCAAAAGTTCTAGGTTTCAGGTACTCTCATTTACTTACAAAACATTTTTAAAGGCCCCCAACAACTGTGTTTACATTTAGCAATGATATTAATTTTTTTATGAAGATAGTGTGTACACAGAAATGATGCAACTATCAAAATAGGAAAACTAACAACCAAAGGCTGGCAGTTAGAATTGTGTGGAAACATCCTTCCTGAAACCTTTGTTATAAAAAGGCTCAGCTTTCCAGATATGAATTGATTGTCTTCAATAAAAAAAAATTTCAAGCTTCTTCGTTTGGTATCTGATTTCTACAGTATGTGTCTTAACACAAAATTCCATAGGAACACAGTATGAGACAAAGAATTGCTTCATTTAGCACTGTTGTTTTCAAGAGAAGTCAGTTTAATGGCTCTGGAAGCTAACCACCTCCTATTTCTTGTCTCTGACATCTGGTAAGCATTTTTGAAACAGCTGTAATATGCTTATTCACAGAAGGTTAAAACTGCTTTTTTGCTTTATATTCGTATGCAATGCAGTTGTGAGGTCTTTATTGGCAAGAATGCAGTTGAAAATGACTCTCTTCCACATTCTAACCCTCATTTAAAATACAAGCCATGCCTCATTATCCACTGGGGTTCCATTCCAGAACCCTCAGTGAATTAAAAAAAAAAAGTTGATACCAAATCAGTGGAAAAATAGCTTTAAAGACCCACTTCCAGGTTTCTTGCTCCTCTATTGTTGCCCCTAAATGCACTGGTATAGACACTATACCACATTCAGCCACTAGATGGGGTGACTAATGTAATCTAGTGGAATGAAATTATAATTATTTAACAGTGTGAAAGTAGGAAATTGGATTTTGGTGGGTTATTTTCCTTGTTACAGGTGGACCTCAGTATCAGTGGTGAGTCAAATCAGTGGATATCAAATCAGTGGATACCGAGGTCCCACCTGTATTTGCACAATCCAAACAAGCAGAAAAGGCACTCTTTAAAGCATCACCCATGATTATGGTCAGTGCTTTTGTAATATTAGCAAGAATTGGTGTAGAACTTAATTATAGTCCACTTTCTCACCTTTCTCATTGCTGCTTCTAGTAGACAGCTTTATTGTGCTGAATAACTTATGCACAGAGAACATAGGTACAAGGTCTTTGTTCCGAAGGTCTTCTATTACAAAAAGCAACATAGCCAGCTGTGATAAGTACACTATAGAAAAAAATGGGAGGAACAGTTGATGGTGCAATGCTCTGTGAAATCATACATCCCACAGACCTTTGCTGAATAATACACACAAGAAGAGCAGGTAACAGGAAGACTTTTCAGAGCACACTCCAGTCAAAGTCCAGAACTTTGGTGCATAATTGCTTTCAGCATATGCTTAACTCTGCCTTTGAAATGAAACTTAAAAGCACTGTTCTTAACTTTGGCTGGACTGAGAGCTGCATTACTACTACAGAACAGTTTCCCCAATAGGTTGCTTCTTCCCCACACCAAGTTGGGAATGACAGTGCTGCAATTATAGATCTCTGTTATGAGTTAACTGTTCCTAACTTGACATCTGGAACAGCTTGCTCAGAAAAAGCACACAGGTCTGAGTCATGTTTCCTTTCCAAAACAAGAAAAATTCAAAATAGATGCACTTCTTCAATATGGAAGTTTTGCAAATATCACCTAAGTAACCATCATGAAAAGAAATCAAGTGACAGAAAAAAACAAAAACAGGACGTATATTATGCACTTGTTCAATTTTCATTAAAAGGGTGAGTGGTGGTGGGGAATGTGGGAACATAATGGAAACCGGAATCAGTATCTATATATTATTCAAATGGTTGCAAACTCTTTTCACTGATCCTGGTCTTAAGTTCTATATATTTCAGGAATTGTACACTAAGGCAGTGGATCCCAAACTGTAAGCTGTGGCTACCTGGGGAGCCGCAGAAACCAGCCAGGGGAGCTGCGGAATCCTTATGAAAAACATGCCTCTCTATACAATGTATAGGGCTGTAGCCCTAATGGGAAGCCTCAGCCAATGGCTCAGTAGGTCAAGGAAGCCACCAGTTGAAAAAGTTTGGGAACCACTACCCTAAAGCATTTACTAATAGCAATGTGACATGAAGGAGGGGGTTTCCCTGCCATGGATATAAACAGATATGATAAGCTTCATCTGCTTAATTTTGGGACAGAAGGCTAGCAGAAGATTGGCAACCCTAATCTTTTAGGACAGCCCAATTGCAAATACACATGGGACACAATTCGAATCCTACAACATGGTTAAAAAAACAGAGAGACAGAGTAAGTGCTGTGAGCATCAAATGCTATGGACCAGACTGAAACAAATGGAGACATAAAGATGACAATCTGCAGGTCAGTATATAGTCTCTGTTATGCCCAGTGGTCTTGGAAAACACATTGAAATGACCGGATTGTTAAACAGATAGTTCCACCATCTAATTCAGAAAGTACATGTGAACCATATTTTAAAATTGCCCCCCATTTCTATTTCTTTATAGATAGAAAAATATGGTGTGTATTCTTTATTTTGCATGTGGCCTTTATTCAGGTCTTAATGAACTAGAACAGAGCAGGGTGAATACATTTTACCATAGGCAGAAAGCAGGATTTAATTAAACCAGGGGTACACCCAGAGCAGTTAAAGAATACCTCATTCCTAATGGGATTTCAGCACTGGATTATGCACTTCTGGCTGCAGTTCTTGGAAATTAAAAACAGTGAGATTGAATTCAACATGAGACCAGGATCCAGTATGCCATGTGTGGATTTGCTTGTCTAAAGAGACATTTTAGCCTCTTCTGCCACCAGCGGCCCCTTGCATTCATTAAAAAGCCTTTGCTGATAAACTTCTAGAGTGGTATCCAGTGCAGTGTGAGAAGCAGTACAGCCAGAGATGGAAATAAGGTCATTTCCCATGAACAGGTAGAAGTGATTCCCTTAAGCACACCAAATTCAGTTAAGCAATTCTTGGGATTATCATAAATCATATTTAGAATATAGGCACTATCCTGCCTCTTTAATTTATATCCAAGTCTTATTTCAGTGGAACTTGAGAATGCTTAGCTATTCTCAAAATCAAGTCCAGGACCTGCTATCCATTACTTGTTCTAAAGGAGTAATACAGCAATCCTGGGGCGAAAAATCTCTCATCAAAAGTGCCTTCAGGATGCAATATCCAAACCATTAAAGGCTGTGGAGGTCAATATTTTGTAACCACTACTGCTTTGCTTAGTAAAATATCTTTGCCTATTGCATCTCATGGTATCTTGTTCATTAACGAAGAATCTGATCTCTCTGCCTGGCAGATTTATATATATGTATTATCCTTCACACCACAGCATTGATTGCACATTTCATTTTGCCCACACACATGTTGGCTGTTATGGCAGACATAATTAAATGGGGCTTGTATTTCGGGTTATTGGGTGTCACTTGAGGGAGTTGAAGTGAGGGATATTGTGTCCTGCATAGCAATGTTTCAGCTCTATGGCTTCCTTGGAGACTTCTGCACTAGCCTTCTGGGAATGTTTGGAAAGTGTCCCACACGCTCCTTCTGGTCAACTGCGAAAGCATGTCTCACAGCTGATTCGCAAACTTCCATATGCATACAATGCTCACTTGCAATTGCCCATCTGCCAATTGACCATCTCTGTTCTACATAATCTAAGGAGGCCTATTCAGTAGGTCTGACGTGAGCAATTCAACCGACATGAATCATCCCCAAGTGTCATCCTACACATTACAGTGTGAAATGTAAAACTGTACAGCTGGTTGTGCTAGATTCTAAAATAAAGATGGGAATTTAAGAAAATCTAATTTAGAAGGCTAAACAATAAAGCAGGGATATACATGGGAAATTTACACATAAATTAAGAATTATGGGCCCAATCCTATCCAATTTTCCAGTGCTGGTGCAGTTGTGCCAGTGGGGTGGGCACTGAATCCTGTGGTGGAGGGGCAGTCATTGGGGCCTTCTCAAGGTATGGGAACATGTGTTCCCTTACTACAAGGCTGCATTGTGGCTACAAAGGAACTCAAAAGTTGGATAGGATTGGGCCCCAAGTCTTGAGCTTTAAAATAAGACATCTAACATTAATAGCAAGTAAAATGTTCAGTGTTCAGCTGCTACTGTCTACACCTTGCAAATACAGTACATTATAGTGATATGAACCCCATATATACTGTGCAGACCCCAAAACCACAAGAATCCACATTATGAGAGAATATATATGGGATTTATATATATATATATATATATATATATATATATATATATATATATATATATATATATATAATCAATCACATTTTTATCCTATAGGAATAGGGTTTAGAGAATATATATGGGATTTATATATATATATATATATATATATATATATATATATATATATATATATATATATATATATATATATATATAATCAATCACATTTTTATCCTATAGGAATAGGGTTTAGAGAGGAAAGTCAGTATATACAGTAACAATTTTTCACAGTAAAATGTGAATGCCTTTCACAGCAAAAATGAATGATTCATTAAAATAAGCCAAAGAAATATTTAAGTCCAGTAGCAATGAAAGAAATATTTCTTAATATTAATATTTAATATTTCTTAAATATTTCTTAATAAGCCAAAGAAATATTTAAGTCCAGTAGCAATGAAAAGAGAGCTCTAGTGCTTTCTTATTACCTCCTAATGTTCATTTCAGTCAAGCAAACCTCAAACAATCTAATAAGTTTGCCAGTAATTGACTACTACAGTGCTTCTTTTATACATCATGAAGGAAAATGTCATGCCAGTGCCAGCTTACTGGGGGCATCTGCCATTCACCCCTTGATGGTGCACTGGACATTGCTGCTGCTGCCACCATCACCACCACCGCCAGCACTGAAAGTTCAGGGTTCAGCCCTATCCAGTGGGACCCTGAAATTAGGACTGCCAATAGCTTGTATAATCAACCGCTGATGTACACAACTCTTGTCTCCAATGCAGCAAAAAGCAGTTTTTTTGGGGGGGGGGGGGGGGAAGATACTTTCAGCTGAAAAACCTCCAGAAAAGAAAAAGCTTAGAAAGATCTGCCCTATGCAGAAAGGTCTTGCCAAGCAAGTTGCAGTCTCCATGACTACTTTTTGTCACATTCCCCACCCTACCATGGTGAGTATTCCCCACCATTCTCATCACAGAGTATAGCTCTTATCTCATTGGCTCAATCTCTAAATAGCAGCTTGTAACATGTTAATGGTTTCCCCTTCCTGTAGGACACATGACTGCCTTCAGAATATGGTCTCACACTTTCCCCTTGAACTCTGTTTGTTCTCCCAAACATTTCCAGTTAGAGAACCAGGCTTTTGCTGCCTTGGCCATGACAAGATGTGCAGCGAAAAAGACCCTTCCAGCAAGGCCCAGGCCACATTCACAACTTCCATGAGGAAACACATCCGTGAGACACAGCTGTGGTTTCCACTCACATGGGAACTGCAGCCACACAGCCACTGCAATCAGAATGTATATTTGTGAAAAGAAACTATTCTAGTCCCTCCTCCAGCACTATCAATCTTCCTTTGGCAGATTTCCTATGCCTGCACGTATCCCTGCAGCACTTGCTAGCTGAAAGTTAACTCCCTGAGGGTTTGCCCTTGGGAAGGCAGCAAACATCTTGGTCTTGTCAATGCCTGCAGGGTCCACGTGCTGCTTGTTTTACGTGCTTTCTTCTGAGTAGGCACTACGAGTAGCCATGCATAGAATTGTATCAGAAAGTCCCTTTTCCTGCCTGAGGAGAAAGCTCACTGCTCTGCTCTGGAAAGCTGAAAGCAAAGTGCATATACATGCATCACATGTGCATGTGCGCATACACATGCTCCCGAGTTCATGGCATGTGAAACAGATCAGGGTGGATCTCTTGGAAAAAGAAACCAAAACAGAAACACCAGGTGAGGGAGCAAAGTGCGCGTATACAAATGCAGGCAGAGAGAGACAGTTAAGAGCAAATGGAGAAAGGGGGAAGGAAAGATGCTGGTAAGGGGGGGGGGTGTAGGATCTTGACCATCTGTGCTATCCCCCACTGTGCTATCTCCAACCTGGCCCACTCCCTGCCCCCAACCACCCATGATCCTTCCCTACCACTGACTTACCAGCAGTGGTGAGGGCAGAGGAGACTCAGAAAGCTGCTTTTACATGTGTGCAGTCTTTGGCCATTTGCCATAGTCACCGTGGTTCAATGAATGGTGAAGCCGTTTTCCCACCATCAGCCCAGATGTATGCTGACGGATTGCGACATCAGTATAAAACCTGATAGAATTGGGCCATTATCTAATTGCAATGGGTTCCCATACAAATGTCATCACTAACTTCAAAACACACACACACACACACCCCACCACCACCACCAACAAACCATACATTAACTGTAGCTGAGAAGAAAGCGGGTAAAGAGCAGCCCCTCCTGAGATTGAAAGAGACAATGTAACTCTCAAAAACAGAGTATAGGTCCAATCTTGTTACACATGGATTTGACTCAACACAAATGCCATTGCAAATGAGAAGTATGCCGATCACTGGAGAAGGGTTAAAACGCATCCCTTTAAAATCACACTTTAAAAAACTGCTTTTTACTGTTGTAGAGAGACATTCATGCAAATGATTACAGGTATAACCTAATTATCCATGGATTTTTCAAGGGGGGAGGGAATCTACAGATTTTTCTATCTCAGTGCTGATAAGAAGTACCCTTTAAATTAAAGGAAAATAGTCATTTAACAGTGCAAGAGAGGGCAGCCAGCTGACAATCCATTAATCATTTTCTCTCTAGGCTTCACTCCTCCCTTCCCCCTGAGCACGTGAAAGAAGGCTAAATGGCAGTGATTATCACCTCCTCTATTCTTTCCCCCTCACTGCAGCTCCTGGTGAAGGGAGGGATTGCTGCTTCCTAGTGAAACCTAAGCACCTGGAGAGAGACGGATTGCTTCTGTGTGCATTACAAAAGGTCAGCAATGCTGTTTTAAAATCACTGGAGCAAAGCGACTTTGTTCTTTAAATTGATTTGCTTTAGTGCAGTGTTTCTCAAACTGTGGGTTGTGAGCTGATTTCAGGTGGGTCCCCATTCATTTCAATATTTTTAATATATTAGACTTGATGCTACTATGGTATGTGACTGCATTTGGAGAAATGTTACAGACCTGTGCTTTTAACAAGCTACTATGTATATTCTTTTACCAATGACAGTCAATGGGACTTACTCCTGGGTAAATGTGGGTAGGATTTCAGCCTAGGATGGTTAAAAATTTTCCTGCTTGATGATGTCACTTCCTGTCATGACATCACTTCCACTGGGTCCTGACAGATTCTCATTCTAAAGAGTGGGTTCCGGTGCTAAAAGTGTGAGAACCACTGCTTTGGTGTGTTTTTTGCCATCCACATGAGTACTGGGAATGGCATTCAGCCTGTACTGCATGTCAGAGAGAACAAGCAAAAAAGACATTAATTTGTTCGTTACCAAAGTTGTGGGCCTTCTGGAAACTAACTGATCTGGATTGAATAACTAGTGGGAAACAAATTTGCTTAGAGCACCAAAAACATGTTTATGGCATCTGCTGTGCTTTCATAGTGAAAGCCACAGTTTACACTGCCTCAACCCAGCCTGCACAGACCACTTAGCTCACACAGGACAAAGACTAGTGTGAGCCAAGTGGTCTTTGCAGGCTGCTGACAGTTATTCCTGGTTGGACTTCTTCTATGTGAGCCAGCCCATTATTTTATTTCTGAAGTTTTTTCGGGGTTCAAGGATATGAGGAGAGCTGGGTGCATGGCCGTGAAGCACATTGGTATGGAGTGAGGTCATGCTACCTAACATGTTCCTCTTGGCTTAGAGGGCCTTAACATATGATGACCTGTGCTTTTTGTTCCTACTATGCTAATTATATTGAAAGAATAATAAAGAACTGAAATTCATTTTGTCCACTTTGTTGTCAAATATGTTTGAACCAAACTGGAAAGGTGAAAAAAAAAAACAACTAATTAACAAAAACACAATTAAACCTTTTTTTTTTTTAAATTCACCAATTTAGGGTGCAATCCTAACCCCTTATGTCAGTGCTTTCCACCACTGACATAAGGGCAATGCAGCTCCAAGTTAAGGGAACAAACATTCCCTTACTTTGAGGAGGCCTCTGTGAGTGACACCCAACTGCAGGATGCAGCACATGTCCCATTGGCACCACTATGCCAGTGCTGGAAAGCACTGGCATAAGGGGTTAGGATTGCGCCCTTAGAGTTGGTAATGACATATAATATGGTAATCAATCATTTTTAATGAAAATAATTGTTCCTAGAAAAGGTAGTAAATTCAAAATGGACTAGTAATTAAAATCCAGCTTGCACATTTTCTTGATTCTGTGAACAGAATCAGCCTTAAAGATGTGTACCAGTCATGACCAACAGCTACATTTTTCACAGAGCAACAACACGACCAGCACTTTCATGATATGAAATGTAAACATGATATGGCTAAAGAGTGGGCAATGTGAGTAGTTACTAATTTAAAGCATGCAAACATCCGAGTCGCGTTCAGAATAATGCTTCTATGAATGGAGGTGCACTCCATGAACATAAGCTCCTTCCAAGAATGGAAGAAGCATTACTATTGCACAAAGGCTTTCTTTCACTTGCGCCAGAGCCCTTTGTGTAAGCAAAACGCTTCTTTCTTTCTCAGAGGGAGCTTCTGTTCACAGAGTGTGCTTCTGTTCATGGAAGCGTTACACTGAATGTGACCCAATAATATCCACACTTGCAAAATGAATCTTAGTGTGATGTAATCTAGGGAGACACAGAAAATGTGTAAAATGTCTAGTGAATGTGCCTTTGCCAACTATTGTCATACTAAAGTAAACAAATAGTCTTGGCACTTCGTAAAGAAAGTTAACAGCTGAGTTTTAAAATTTTACTAGGTAGAAATTAACAGTAATGTTGACATTTTAAGGCAATTTTTCCTACCCCATCAATAGTAGTTAAATTTTCATATATCAAAACAATATTTTCACTGTGAACCAGCATCACCCACTTTATGGCTTTCAGTTCCTATTTTTCATATCATACCCTAACCCTGTGACATTACAAGGTTAATAAAATGTACTATCTATAGGAGGATTTTATTACCAGCAATTATTGCTGTTGTCACATGACACCATGCTTATCTTATATACATTTAACTTTTACATAGAACTGCCATCATGACATACAAGACTTATCTCTTTTGATCTACATCTGTGAGAATGAGTGAGTGATACAAACTGAATAAAAAGATCCCTCATCCAGTGAATGCTAGGTAACAGACTCTCTAAAAGCACAAACAAAAAATTTACAGCCCAGTCCTAACCAGTATACTGGCACAGCAGGGCCACACAGTCCATGCTGTATCCAGTGCTGGCAAGGAGCAGGCTGGAGGTCTCAATACAGGTGTGCCCCCATCAGTGGGGAACCCCCACAGTTAAGTGAAACCACGGATACAAGGGGACGCCCCACCCTCCAGAAGCAAGGGTTTTCTGAGGCCCGCAGAAGTCACACAAGACCATCTGTAGCCGCTGAGGACCTCAGAATGGCCAAAAAGGCAAAAAAAAAAAAAGCTACCTGGTTTTCAATCAAAAACTGGAACTGACATTTTTAATGCCTTATAAAGCATTGGAAGGTTTGGTGAAAACCTGGAAGTCGCTTTTTTTTTTTTTTTTTTTTTTGCCTTTTTGGCCATTCTGCGACCCTTCAGAAATGAGGGTAGACCAGATACCTTGCCTCCAGAGGGGACACAGGGAGTGTGTGTAGGGGCCCCCCACAGATCCAATCCACGTATACCTGAAACCACAGATATGGGATCTGTGAATATGCCCCCCCCCAAATCTTACTCACTGAAAACAAACACCTCTAGATATAAATGTTTATATAAATCAATCCTGCTCCATCTTTTTCCTTCCAAATCAAAAAGTCCCTGATCACTTTGGGAGTACACCAAGTGGGTTAGGATTGTGCCCTTTATCAATGATCTCAGGTCTGGCTGTTCCAAGCATTCTTTCAGAAATCAGCACACAATGCCTGGTTCTCTTTCAGCAGGCCCACAGGGAGAAATCGATAATAGAACAAAGAGAAGAGATAGAAGCCAGAGAGAGGGAAAGGAGATAAGAGAACTCAGGAAAGTCATAAGTTCGCTGCAACTTCTTCAGATCAACTGCACAGGTTTCTATTGTGCACCCTCATAGCTTATAGAGCATAATGGGATAAGGCGGTCACCCTAGGACTGGTAGTCTTCCTTAAGGTTATTCCAGTGCTCTGCAGTGTGCAAGGATGACAGATCGTGTGACAATCCCACACACCATGCTGCTTCTACTAGAACAGCATTTGTCAACTGATAATAAATACTTCTATTACCAGTGATACATGAGGTGGTTTCCAGCGGTTTGCTTGGCATCCCTGGACTCCCACTGCCCAGCAGCAAGACCAGGATATGATGCAGCAAAAATAATGGTAGGAGGCCAGGTGGGCAGAACTCCAGCGTGTGGTTTTCGCACACATGAAAAAGCCGTCTCTGCGAGTTTGAAAACCGCAGATATATAGGATGGCAATTTCATTCAAAAGTCTAACTCAGTTTTTTTCTCAATCTAGTCTCCCTTTGAAGTATGTTTGATGGAGGATTATTACTTTAAGATCTGCAGGAGAAAGGCCTGGGAAATTGGGAAATTGGCCTGAGGATTCTGGAAATGCAATTCTCCACATTAAATGAAATGAAGCATACTCTTTACAGCCTCTCCATAAATCTGTGATAGATATTAGCCTCCATCATCACAGTCTGCTGTGATTCTTTATCTTTTCATCATTAGATACTGATTTTGCAAAGATCTTTGGAGCATGCATACTTATTAGCAGAGAAATTAATTAACATTTGTGCCCACACCTCTGAAAGTTTGGGTCCTTGACTTGGTAAGTTTTAAATGTGCATTAAATCATGTTTGTTCACTTTTTTTTTTACTCTTAGGAGAGCTTCAGGCAGCCCAATCCTAAACTGCCCTGGAGTAGGCAGGCTGCAGGCCTGCCCTGCATCCAGAGCAGGTTTGGGGCCAAAAGTGGTTCAGCCTGGGGCAAGGGGAATAGCTTCCCCTTACTCTGAATAAAGCCTCAGCAGCCCCAATGGGGCTACTTGGATCTGCGCCACCTCAAGAGGTGGCGCAGATCCAAGCAGCCCAGAGCTCCTCTGGGTTGCCCAGGACTGAGTATAGGATCCAGCATAAGATCCTGGCTCTGCCCCCACTCATCTGCCACCTGCCCATGAGCCCGCCCTCCACCCACTCCCCCAGATCCCTACGCTTGCCTGACTTGGCCAGCATGGGCTTACCATTTCCACTGGCCCAACAGAGCTTGGGTTGGCCTCCCTCCTCCAAGGGTGGCATGAAAGTGCTTTACAGAGACTTGCGCTGGCCGAGGGTGCTTTCTGGATTGCACCCTCAAAGGGTTTGCACATGCCTTTTCTTCTAATGGGCACATACCGGTAATCTTGGGGCACAGGAGAAATACTCAGCTCTGCATCAGACTTGAATTTGAAAACAGCTTGGAGTTAAAAGAAGACATCCTGAACTTGCTGAAATACTTCCTGTGGCTGAAGCAGTCAACTAAGGTTCCTATTGGTGTTTATAATTACATAAGATGGATATACAGCACTGAACCAAAAAGTAGCTCCAACACTTTGCAGTTGGTTGCAGTGGGTGACTGTCAAACAGGTAAGAGTTACCTGAGAGTTAACCATCAAACAGGTTACTGTCAAACAGGAGTAAGAAAAAAGGTGTCACCTCAGACTATTCATCTATCATCTCTGCATGATGTGTTGCCCAAGAATCTCATAAAGTGTGCAAAACAATGATGTATAATAGTGAGCAGTCTCTCACTATTGGGCATTTGTTTACAGTCCTTGCAACATCATAAAAAAATGCAGAACATCAGAAAACAGCCACTAGAAAAAGACACTGTGCTAGGGTTTATCTAGTCAAGGATTCAAATGCCAGCAGTGATCAGCTGCTGGAAATCTGTCAAGCAAAAAGCATGAAGGCAATATATTTTTCCCCACTGTCTGAACTCATCATCCAATATTCAGACATAAGTTGCCTGTGAACCATGGACTAATATTCTGGTTTACAGGGAGCACTTAATTTCTCAGTCTGAAAACTGTGGTAGAACAAAACCAGGAAGTTTCCGTTTGGTAAGGCAATAAGGAGAGGGGAAAAAAGGGGTGAAGGATTGGTTGGGCACAATGTTCCTTCCTTATATAGTACATTCATGGTCCAATCCATCATGGTCTGTGGATTATCTGAACCTGGCTACTATTATTGTGAATTGAACTTCACTTAGGATTTATTTATATAATGGCATTATGATCCCTGTTGTTTTATTTTCTCTCCTTGGGCTACTTTCTCTTAACATATAATTACCAAGGTAAAAACAGAGCCAGTGCTTTCACTTCAGTGAGATTAACATTCCCATCCACTTAAAATCACCTTCCTGGTGAGTCATAATGGCATTGTCTCCTGTTCTCAGAAAACAAACCACATTCTTCTACAAACCTTCTACATGCATATTTAGACCCAATGTCTAGGTCCTTGATGGGGCAGTGCTAAAAAGTAGAGAAATTAAGAGTGGTGAGTCCTTCTTGTGCCTGTTGGAATGGCTGAATCATGCAAAGAAATATTAAAGAAAAGGGGTTAGAGTACGTGCAGAGTGTGTTGAGTTTACCACTAAACCACACCTATCCCTATATCTAAACTGGGGTGGGCAGATATTGGAACTGATCCCTGAGTGATTTGCAGTATATTGGCAAGTGTTTCTGATCCCCACTTGTTTGACAACAACAAAAAGGTGTGCAGATCCACTGACAAGACAGGAGAGTTGCTCAGTTGTAAACAGAACTTCATGATTAAGAGTGGTGGGTTAGACTAACTCAGAAGTAGACTTGAACTTATATGCACAGATGTCCCAAGGGGGTGCGTGGAATACAGTACTATGACCACTGACCTGTACTTGGCTCTACCTCCTGATTCTCCCCTTTCCATCTGGCTCTGCTTCTGACCACTATTTTGCTCTTGGCTCCAACAACTGAACCTTGGGACTCTAGCCACAACTAAAAATGTAGATCTTGTGAAGCTTGAAATTTACCCCCATGTTCTGAGCACAGTTTTCAGAGCTGTTGTATTCATTTGAAACACAATCCTGGGCAAGTCTGCTCAGAAGTAAATTCCAATTGGGCTAACTCTGAGAAAAGTGTGCACAGTATAGGATTGCAGCCTTCAACTTCTAGCTGTCCAGCTGTTCCAGCTAGACAGCTGTGTAGCTGTTCCAAATGTTCAGATCAGGGTAGGGTAAAAGGGGGGGGGACTAAAACAAAAATAATCCAAACAGCATTGGTGACTCTATTTTATATGTTTTTATTTTTCACATTTTTATCCCACCTCTAAAGAAGCTCAGGGTGGTGTACAAGATCAGGGTGGTGTACATTGGTGTTCCTTCCCTCCTTTTGTCCTCACAACAACCCTAAGAGGTAGGTAAGGCTGATATGGACTGGCCCAAGGTCACCTAGAAGTACCAGGGCTGAGTGGGGATTTGAACCTGGATCTTCCAGCTCCAAGACCAACTCCCAAACCACCTCACCTTCATGATATGGGAGTAAGGCTACAATCCTATCCATGCTTTCCTGGGAGTCAGCCCCATTGACTATAGCGGGACTGACTTCTGAGTAGACATGCCTAGGATTGGGCCCTAAGGCTGCGATCCTAGACACACTTTCCTGGGAGTCAGCCCCATTGACTATAGCGGGACTGACTTCTGAGTAGACATGCCTAGGATTGTGCCCTAAGGCTGCGATCCTAGACACACTTTCCTGGGAGTCAGCCCCACTGACTACAGTGGGACTTACTTCTGAGTAGGCTTGGCTCTGCACTGGGTCCAGCAGCGCCTGCCCGCGCTCTTGGAAGGACTTGAGGGTGCTGCGGGCGCCCTTTGCTGGAGGGACAGTGGCGCGAACTGCCCCTCGACCGCCTATCGGAGAGACGCGGCTGTGCCCCGGTCCCGGACTCCTCCTGCTGCTTCCCGGCGCCCTCGCCCAGCCTGACTCCTCCCCCCTCCCGCGAGCCAGTGGCGCGTCACTCCGTGGTTCCCCGAGTGCAAGAGGGGGGCCAGGCCAGGCCAGCCCCGCGGAGTTTGCCCCGCTCCTGCCTCCCAGCGTCGCTAATGTTTAACTGGGAGCAGGCGACGGAGAACTTCGGAGCGCCTCGTTCCCCAGCGCGCCTGCCGCTCCTCTCCCGCTCTCTGGAAGCCACCGGCCGCCTGGAGCTCCCCGCGATGAGGGTGAGTACTTGCAGTCAGTGCCTGCGGGAGGGCTGCGGGGAAGGGCATCCCCGGGGCGGCTGCTGCTGCTGCGAGGGCTTTCCCGCTCACCTGCAAGGCAGAGAGCCCGCTCCTACTCAGAAGTCAGTCCCATAATAGCCAGTGGGACTGACTCCCAGGACAGTGAGGCTAGGCTTGCACGCCACATTCCTTGCACACCATTCTCAGGGTGGCTTGCAAACCCTGTACTAGTCTGGTCACTTTCACAGGGTTGGAGGCTGCCTCTCTTCCATGCACCTCCTACCTGTTTCCTGGCATGCTGACAGAGGCACCGTCACCTTACTTGGTGCCAGTGAAATCCTGCATCTTGCACGACAGGCGTCAGTCCTGCCCCATGCACCAGAATAATGAGCATGTGCTTCTGGGCATGTCCAACGCTTCTGAGCATGCGCAGTCTCTGAGCTTTGAGTGGCTACATCTGTGCAGCTTGAGCCCCAGTTCATTCCTTAACAATCAGCCAGGCATTGCAAAGATCAACTCCCTTATGTGTTGTTTTTTCTTCATAAAAATTGGTTACCTTGCGCACTCAGATCATTTTCAGGCAAGCCACTGCAAATGTCTTTAGAGTCTTTCTTGTGCAGTTTGTGCCATATGTGAAGGTGCAATGGGACTACTCAGATCTGCACCTGCCAAATGGCCGGAGCAAGTCCAAGTGGCCCGTATCCAGATTTCAGGCCCGGAAAAGGGGATAGGATTTGATATGTAGCAGTGCCACCAATGCTGCCCACTCCTGGGCCCAAACTCCCCTTCTCTGCTCTCCCCTGCCCTTTTACACCCCTCCTCACCCTCACCCTGCCCCTGTGCTGCCTGGTGGGAACTTACCTGCTCCAACACCAGCTAGACCGCACAGGTCTTCCTGTCTACGCTGTTCATTTGCTAGGTGTTGCAGTCACTGTGCCACCATTAGGCTACAATAGGATTATGCCATTAGTACAAAAAAGGGCTGCACATTCTTCAATTGTGGGGCAAGACTGGCTTCCCCAACCATTGCAATTTGAAAGACAGATGTATGTATGGTTAGTCTCTCTCCCCGTCTCTCTTCTTTTGTCTGAAGAGAAAAACGATATGCTTCTTTTAAGCATGATATACTTGCTGTCTGACGTTTTTATAAGTACTTATATTAAAATAATAAATTGAGGCTGCAATCCTAACCACACTTTCCTGAGAGTAAACCCGATGTAACAAATTAGGATTTACTTCCTCTTCAAAAGACAGTCCAATTTTTATTTTCTTTATGTATTGAGCTGTTCATTTATCATCTTGTTAATTAAAAACAGGAAACATTTGTTTAAAAGTGAAAATTTGATCTGGAGACTGGGTGGGAATGCTTTTCTGGCTGCCTCACAGGCTGCACACAGCCCGCTACTGCAGTACTAGAAGAAAAGAGAAAGGAAAAGTAGGTTTGGATTTAATGCAATGAGGGTGTCTCCAGTGCAGCCACACTGAGAATATTACATCATCATCTTGAGACTTGCAGCAGGCTGAAAGTTGTTCTGTCTCAGATTGGTTCATTGCCTATCCTGCATGAACAGCCTAGAAGATTGACTAAGGACGCAAGCCTAACCCACTTTTCAGCACCAACATAAGGGCAATGCATCTCCGAGATAAGGGAACAAATATTCCCTTGCCTTGAGGAGGCCTCCGTGAGTGCCACCCAACTGCCCATTGGCATAGCTATGCCAGTGCTGGAAAGTGGGTTAGGATTTGGGCCTAAGATTTTTAGAAATGCTCCACAAGAGTGGCAGGAATGCTCACTGTGGGCAGGATTTAACCCATAGGCTACCACTTATGACAAGTCATGTGAAGTCATATACGTATCAGTGTTGTATGCCTATGGCAGTGGTTCCCAAACTTTTTCAGCTGGTGGCTCCCTTGACCTATTGAGTCATTGGCTGTGGCTCTCCATTAGGGCTACAATCCTATACATTGTATAGGGTGGTGGGTTTTTCACTGATAATTCTGTAGCTCCCTGGGCAGCCATGGTCCACAGTTTGGGAGAACCACTGACATATGGAAATAGGTGGGATGTGTAGGCAGTCCACATGCTTTTAACTTGTTCCTTTGTTTCTTTCCAGACTGTAGTGAAATGGCTTTTGGGGCTTCTTGGAGTTGCAGTTCTTATCACAGTTATAGCTGTTCCTGTAGCTTTATTGACAAATCAAAGTAAGTTGATTGTATTAATGTTAATAAATTGGCTTCCCAGGCAGTAGTATGAAAAACTATGGCTCCCCCAATGCCCACCCCAAGTTGTGTAAAATCCTTAGTGTTAGCTAAGAGATAACTAGACCGGGGTGTGAAACGTGTTCCATATATAGGGCTGGATAGCATTCATAGCACCTGCTGGGGGTCTGAAGTGACATCATTCAGCAAAAAGGAATGTCATTAAGCAGATGATGATCAGAAATAAGCACTTTTTCGCTTAGAAACTTACTGACTGCAAATAACATCAAAGAAAGTGTGCAAATTTTCAAGATATGGGAGAGCCTAATTATCACATGAGTTGCTCTTTCAGCAGTGCTGCTTCTGCTGAGGTATCACTTGTAGCTCATGTGCTCTACAAAGTTACACCTTTGCAGAAGTGGCCCAGCTGAAAGGGCCATCTGTGTGATAACTGGACTCTCCGTGCACCTCGTCAGCTTACCCCTCTTGGTCAGCCCCTTCACCCAGGGGCTTCAGAGGTCTCTCCTACCTAGAGCTTCAGCAGAAGGAGCACTGCTGAAAGTGCAGCACTGACAGAGTCCAGTTATCACATGGGTTGTTTAAATAGCTTCTGTGGACCATAACTAGCCTGTGGGTGCTTGAGATACCTGGAATAGACTGTATTTATTATGGTGCAATATTAATGTAGAGCTAGAAAGTTAATAGTACCATTAATTCAGAAAAAAACATTCTTTATTATTATCAAACTAGACATGATAGTGGCACTTCTTTTGCATATATGCAAATCTACCTCAGTCACAGACAAAAGGTGTGAGATCCATTTTTGATTGCAAACAGGGTTGCAAAAGAAGCATGCATAAACTTTCCAGCAATCTATTGCTCCAGGTACTTTTCTCTTCAGCTGAGCTACTGCCTTGCTCAGTTGGAAGGAAAGCTTACAGAGGGACCAAAGGGATGAAAGCAGTGAGTGGAGAAGGGTTGTGCACTACGCATTTGTATGCTAGAATAGAATCAACCATTCCTGTCTTTCTGTGCGATTGGGGCAGATCCATGTTTAAACACACACAGATATCCATCACATCTAGTTTGGCCCTAAAGTACGTACTCAATGTGTTCTTAAACTTTAGAGGAACAATTTAGGTAAGCTCTGTTATTCAGAGACTGAAGCTCATATTATGGATGACAGTATGCAGAGATAACAAAGAAGCCTGTTGCATCCTAAGGATCAACTCATTTCTAGTAGCAAGACCTTTCATAGGCAGCAGTCTACATCAGATGCAAGGAGGCTCTTACCTAAGAAAGCTGATGCTGCAGTAAAATAAAAAACAGTACAGGTTGAGCCTACTTATCCATGGATTTTCCATCCATGAATCTGGCTCAACACAGGTCTCCTGGACCTGTGTTGACCCAGACTTGGCCTAATCTGAACCCTCTGAAGGCAACTAGAGCTGTGCTCTGGTTGTCTCTGGAAGGTTTTCTGAAGCCCGCAGAGGTCGTGCACATCTGCTGAAGACTTCAGAATGGCCACAGAGCACAAAAAATCTCCAATGCCGTTCTGAAGCCTGCAGAGGCTGTGGGCGGATGTGTGCGGCCTCCGAGAGCTGCAGTTCTGGTTACCTTCAGAAAATGGTGCTGAAACCTTGGATTTCATTATCTCAATTTTCAGTATCTGTGGGGGTCCAGGAATGGATCCCTTGCGTATACTAAGGCACCACCTGTACTTTGCCTTTTTTTTTCTTGCAGTAGGCTGAGTAGGTTTCTCTGGAAGCTGCACAAAAGATTACATATGCAGTAGTACAAAGTAAAATTTATTGTACACAAATTACACTCTTATCTAATTGCATTATTTTACTTGTGGTTCCTTGAGCATGTCGTTGTGCTGTGGAAATACAATGCAGACTTATTTATAGATTTCTATTTCCCTTTTCAATCTTGGTCCTCAAATAAACTCATAAAGTTGAGGGGGAAAAATACAGTAAAAATGTTAAATTATTCAGTTAGATTAAAACAAATCCAGACTACATCAAATGTGGCCCTATTTGATGGGTGGGAAAGGGTGAAACACAGCAGGCCTCTAATACTGTTCATGCAACTGCTAATCTATTTCTAATTCCCTTTTTTGTGGAGTATGAAATAACTGCTGAACTTGAGCATAGGCTGCATTTGGTCTGCCAGAGTTTTTCTTTAAAGGATTACCTGGCCTTATCTCATCCCCATTCCTCAACTGATAAAAGTTGAGCAGCTATGAAGTTTCAAAGTAGAACTGCATAGACTTAAGCCACCTTGGGCATTTGCTTGGGAAAGGTGGGATATACATTTTTCAGATAAATAAATAACCTAGATAGGCTGGTGTGCCCACAGGTCTTTTGTTGCTTTCCCTGGTCTAGTATGTTTGGAAAAGAAAAACTTGTTTCTTCCCATTCAGTAGCATAGCTAGAGAGGAGCAAAATGGTAAGTACTGCAGACACCACAACACACTGTGTAAATAGTAGTGTTATAGTAGAAGATGTATCTTTGAAAAAGCATTCCCTTCTGTCTGAAGATGAAAACGATATGCTTCTTTTAAGCAGGATATGCTTGCTGTCTGAAGTTTTTATAAGTACAGTACTTATATTAAAATAATACATTGAGGCTGCAATCCTAACCACACTTTCCTGAGAGTAAACCCAATTTAACAAATTAGGATTTACTTCTGAGTAGACCTGGTTAGGATTGTGCCCTGAGCTAATCAGGGCCTCTTTTTAGTTGATCAAAGGTGTTTAAAATTAATCAATTCATCAGTCCATCAATTCAGCATTGCCGCCTTAGAATACAGCACTTACGTTGACCTTATCAGTATTAAAAGCAAAGTGAAAAGAGATGATTGGGCACAAGACATAGGAGGCACCATGTGGAATACTTAGAATAGTGCTAGTAAGTTCTTAATAGTATTTATGTGGTAAAGAATGAAGGAAGCGATAAATATATCAAAACACATGGAGCTTAAGCAGCAGAAGAGGTGTTTGCTGCAGATTAATTTTTGTATTTTCTGTTTTTATGCTTTTAAAGAGTTTCTTTGCTTTTGTGCTGATCACAGTAAATATCTTTCAACAAAGATTTCAGAGCAGAATACAGAATGAACTTGAGGCAGATTCAGTCTGAGGGAGTTTTCACTGAGTAGAGAGAGTTATATACATACATAGTTTTTACAGACAACAGCTGAACCATGTTTTTAGGAGCAATTACTTGAGTCAGCTTTTCGATGAAGTGGGACAAATACTTTCCATATACAAGCATAAACTTGAGCAAGCCTTGAAATTATTATAAAGTGTACACAGGAATCTGTGTCTTCATGTATAACTTGTACTTGTGTTATATGAATGGGTATCTTTTGGCATGCAGCCAGAAAATATAATGCTTGTCCACACTCTGTGTTTGAAGGGGGTCTTTGTGTGCAGTATTAAACAGTACCCTGTGTCCTACCATAAGAACATTAAGAGCACAATCCTATACACCAAGGCTTCCCAAACTGGGGCTTTGCAACACTGCAGCTAGGGAAGCCCTGACTCTTCCCCCCTTAAGGGGTGGGATGATGGCAAAGTCAACACTGTTTGCTGATGGGGAGAAAAGGGCTTTTTAAAAGTTATCCCTGGCAGCGCCAGCTGTCCGGTAGGTGTGGGGAGCCTGCAGACCTCTCTGCAGGGTTCCCCAAGTCTTAGAACAGCTTCTAAAAAACAATCGTGACCCACTTCCAGTTTGCAATCATGCAACTGGGTTGCGATTGCTTTTTTTAAATGCTGTTCTGAGGCTTGGGGAACTCTTCAGAGAGGTCTGCAGCTCCCCACACCCCCCAGAGGGCTGGCTGGCACAGACATGAGGCCTTTAGGTGCAGGCCCCCGATGGTACTTCTCATGTCTGTGCCAGCCACTTATGACACTTTCTACCAGTGCTGGAGCTCAGTGCTGATGCTAATGGCCCATAGGATTGGGCCCTCAGTCCCTTGTGTTCAGTGGGATTTACTTCCAGGAAAGAGTGCACAGGATTGTAGCCTAAAGCTGTTCTGTGAGGAATTTTATCTATTGAGCACTGCTGCAAAGAAAAATGCAGGATACTTCTTATCAACACATGTAGAAGAGGAAGTGCAAGACTCTTAGAGTCAAACAGATCACACAGGTGTGTAATGGGCTCTTGAAAGGCCTTGGAAATGGGCTCATATGCTGTACTCTCCTTTTCAATATTTACACTCAGTATTTTAATTTCTGACTGACATGAGTAAAATCTTTGGGCACTATGGTAAATAAAGGCTGAAATGCTGTAGCAAACACATGACTAAGTAGGATCAAAGTCCTCTTTGATAACACGCACATTTGAGATTATGACTACATTCTTTAACCTTTCCTTGTTCAGGAATATTGGATCAATGTTCAGGAAGTGGGAAAAATGTTTACTCTGATCACCTTAAGGCAGTGGTATTCAAATTGGGGCGTTGTGATGCCCCAGCCTGTGGGTCCAGGCCTCTGCCCCCTTAAGGGGTGGGGGCAGTCAGGAGATAGGAGGAAGGCAGCACTCAGGGGGGCTGCAGGGGCTTGGGTGCACTTGCCTCCTGCAACCTCCCGGGGGTGTGGGGAGCCCTGTGCAACCTTCGGCAGGGCTCCCCAGGTCAGGAAAAGTGAAAGCAGAGCGATCGCTCCCTACTCCGCAAAACCGGAAGCGGAGCACAATCGCTCTGCTTTCCCTTCTGACGGGGCTGCAGGGACTGGGGTGCACCCTCCAGTCCCTGCAGCAGCCATTCCTATGTGCGGGGAGCCCTGCGCGAGCACCTGCAGGGCTCCCCAGTCAGGGAAAGGGAGAGTAGGGCAATCGCACTCCGCTTCCGCAAAGGCAGAGCAGATCACTCCACTCTCCCTTTCCTGACCTGGGGCGCCCTGCAGGCGCTTGCGCAGGGCTCCCCGCACACAGGGATGGCTGCTACAGGGACTGGTGAGTACATCCCAGTCCCTGCAGCCCTCTGAGCTATGCAACCCTGGGGATCGTGCTGCTGCCTCCCCCCCACCCCCACAAAGACTTACTGTGGGTTTCAAACTCCCGGAGAGTTTGAAAACCACAGCCTTAAGGCAAAAATTGTTCAGAATAATCTGGGCAACAAAATTTCTGGATTGCTCTTACAGTGCAGTCCACTTAGAAGTAAATCACACTTTTCAGTGGGACTTACTCCCAGGTAAGTGTGAATAGGCTTGCAGCCCTAGTTGCCTATGTTATCTCTAACAATTTTTTCCCCCCAAGGGATTATTTTTTCCTTTAAATTGCCTTCTTGCTCCTTACGGTTTTTTTAATGGTGCTTAACAACCCTACTGTTTTGCCAAATTCTCATTTCAAGCTTTACCTAGAGAACTTATGCCCACTTTAAGCTAATTAGTTCTCTTGGCTCAAACCCAGCTTACGCTCACAGTGTACAAAACTACTACTGATCCCCAGCATGAAGGTAACAAGTAGGTAGCTTGCCTCTGGGGCTGCACAGGTCCTTCTTCCTCCCTGCTCCAGTCAGCAGCCTCTCCCACCACAGCAGCACCTTAGCTTTGAGCAGCCATATCTCAGGTTCCATTCAATTGGTTCTCAGCCATCCTCCAACCTTTCCCTCTGCTGTCCACAAACTTACCCTCCTCCAGGAGCTTCTTTTATCCCTGAAGGCCTTATTGCCTCTAAGTGGCTGCAGCTGCTTCCTAGACCTGTCAGAGCAAGGGGCCACTGCTGATACCACACCCTATCTTCTTGAGGGATCATGCGTGTTTCCACTATACCCACATGTTATGAAGAACCTTAGTATACTGCAGAAGCAGCATAAAGCGCATTATGCCTTGCTTAGAGTTAAGCAGGTAGCTCAGTAAACAAGTGGAGCAGCTTCTCTGTAACCAGTCCTACTTGTTCACATCAGTGAAGGGATGCCATTTCATGTGTGTACCAGGAATGGTAAGAATGAAGAATGATAAGAATGAAGTCCTGTTTTTTGCCTCTAAAATGCTTACAGTTTAAAATGCTGTGCTACAGACTTACAACTGATGTGCGCTAATTTTTAAAAATGAACACCGAGGACATACTTCTACAGTTTAAAAGGCTTACCTTTAAGGGCTAAATTAGACATTACAGAATGCTTGCTTTTTGTTCAGTAAACAAACTTTTGTTCAGTAAGCCAACTTAGAGCCCGATCCTGTGCATGTCTACTTAGAAGTAAGTCCCATTAGAGTCAATGGGGCTTACTCCCAGGAAAGTGTGGATAGGATTGGGCTGTTGGAGCCGAATCCTGGGCTCAACATACTGGCTTACCATTGGCATGCACTGTCACAAACGTGCTGTAAGGCACGTTTGTGAGGCTTACCACCAGGCAAGCACCCATGCTAGCCCAGCACTGGCCAGTGCTGGGCTAGCGCCAGGCAGGCACCCGGCCTTTGCTGCTCGGTGGTGGCATGAACCGCCGAGCCGCAGTAAGATAAGCAGGGATGGGGGGGAGGCGGGGGGAGTTGTTCCGGGGAGGAGAGAGGTAGGGAGAGGGTGAGGAGGAGGCATGGAGAGGGGAGGGAGAGGGAGGGAGGCAGGTCCACTGCTCCACCGGATCCAGAGCGTTTGTGTGGGGATTGGCACCCTACATGAACACTCTTCCCTTGACCAAAAGGTCGGCAGTGCATTGAGTAGCCCCATTGCAGTGCTACTTCCCTTACCTGGGGGAAGAGGACAAAAGTCTCCTTCTCCCAAGGTGCCGCCCATGGCTGCCGTGGGTGCGTTGGATGCGGCAGCAGCCGTTTTTGGTGTCACTGCAGCCACGTGCCACGGGAACGCAGGATTGGGTTGCCCGAGCCCAATCCTGAGCTCAGCGCACTGGCTTTCTGCTGGCGTGCACTGTCGCAAACATGCCATAAGGCACATTTACGAGCCCTAATGCCAGGCAAGTGCCCATGCTAGCCCAGTGCTGGCTGGGTGCCTGGCCTCCTCCGCTTGGCAGTTGCATGTGGGGGGAGAGACAGGGAGGAGGCGTTCCAGGGAGGGTGGAGGGCGGGGAGCGGGTGGGGAGGAGGTGTGAGGGGGAGATGGGATGCAGGAAGAGGTGTGCTGGGGGGTAGTGGGGAGGAGGGAGGGAGGTGGGACTGGTGGAGTGACTCTCCACTGGATCCAAAGTCTCCGCATCGGGCTCACTGCCCAACGTGAAGGCTTTTTCCTCACCGCTGACATTTTGGTCAATGGTGAATTGAGTAGCCTCGTTGAGAGGCTACTCCTTTTATCCGGGGGAAGGGAATGAAAGTCCTCTTCTTCTGAGGTGCCGCCCGCAGCTACCTTGGGAATGCAGGATGTGTTAGCAGCCATTTATGGTGCCACTGCAGCTGCACATCCCAGGAGCTCAGGATTGGACTCTTAAAGCCCAATCTTGAGCTTGGCGCACCAGCTCACTGCTGGCACACACTATCGCAAACGTGCCGTAAGGCACATTTGCCGGCCCTACCACCGAGCAAAGGTGTTCTGGGGAAGGGGGAAGCGGGTGGAGGTGAGAAGAGGACGGTGAGGAGGCGTTACGGGGAGGTGGGTGGTGGGAAGGGGTGTGCCGGGGGAGAGAAGATGTGGGACCCATGGAGCGATGCTCCAATGAATCCAGAGCCTCTGTGTTGGGCTCGCTGCCTTACATGGAGGCTCTTGATTCACCGCCAGCCTTTTGGTTGGCATTGAATCGAGTAGCCCCATTGCAGGGCTGCTCTCTTTACCCAGGGCAGGGGACGAAAGTCCTTTTGTCCTGAGGAGCCGGTGACAGCTGCCTGAAGTGTGGAGGATGCAGCGGCAGCCATTTTTTTCACCACCACAGCCATGGACCCCGGGCAGCTCAGGATTCAGCAGTCAGGACACTCTACAAATCTGGACCCTGGTCAGGATCACCTCCTCCATGGCTGCTGTTTGGCCTGGGGAAAAAGCTTCCACTGATGCCAGTGGAAGCTCCCCCACTCACCACCCTCCACAGGGCAGCTATCAGCTACAGAGGGCCACAGACCAGGTCAGGACTATGATGAAGTCAGGAGTTTAACTTTCTACTACATGCATATCATGACCCTAATCTGCTGCTAATTTACTGAATAAACACATTAAAAACAGTTTTTAAAATAACATTTAGTCTGACCCTTACATTGTTTATCTTAATGAAATAGTGATGCGGATATACAAGGAGAAACATATAGTTGCCCTCTACTGAATTAGTCCATTGCTTCATCTAGCGCAGTACTGTTGACACTGACTGGGAATAGTTCTCCGGGGTTTCAGACAGGGGTATCGCCTAGCTCCACCTGGAGATGCCAAGGATTGAACCTAGGATATTTGGCATGCAAATCATGGGCTCTGCTACTGATCAATGACATCATCCTCAATTTTAAGGATGATATAGAATTGCAAGGTTACTCTTTTTTTGTTTTTTGTTTAATAAAAATTATTGCTCTAGGATTTGCACTAAGGGGTTCTCTGCAATGCTTTCTCCTGCCTGTCTCGCACCTGGCAGTTTGGTGTGGCACTACTATATTGGGGACTGGGTCTCAGTCCCTATACTGGGTCCCTATCTCTATACTGGGTCTCTATTCGGATGGCTGCTGTTCAGGGTAATTAGAATGTCAGAACTTGAATAAGAATTGCATGTTGTTCAGTTCCACAATTTGAATTACAATGTTGGCAGCATAATTTCTTTTTGAATTGCTCCAGGCCAGCTTTCTCCTAAATCTCTCAGGGAATCTCGAATAAAATGCTACCGATAACAAGAAGGAATAAAGGACAGATCTGTTTGAATATATTTCAATATGAATTATGCTTACCTTTTTTTGCCGTTTGTACCTGCATAGCATGCAAAATTTTGTAATTTGGTCATTGCTGTTAAGCAATATATTGCAATATATTAAATGTGTTCCCTACCCCCAATTATTCACTCACTCCAAAAAATCTTATTTTATTAAAATGGCAGACTATATAGTATGCATGAAAACTCAGTAGTAAGTTATTTCAAAACTGCATTGAATTTCTCTCTTTATTTTGAAGTAGATTTTGAAATAAACTGTAAAGTAGAGTGGGAAGGGGGTGAATGACAAAAGTGTTGTCCATGAATGTGTGTGTTCTTGTGTTGTTCTTTTGTTCTTACTCTAAAGTAGAAATAACCTTTGTATTCACGAGCCTGGTCATCACCTTTTTGCCTTGTTATCAAGATATGACACCATCTTTTCTTTCTTCCTGAGTGCTTAAGAAAAATGTTCATGAACATAGTGATATTATGTACAGATTCCCTGAGTCTAAACAGGTTAACTGCAGCAAGCTTAACGGTAATCTAGTTTTTATTTATTTATTTTTAAATTGCAAACTGTGTATTCAGTATTGGGGCATAAGGCAGAACCGTTTCTGAAATGACATCCATCACTAGCAATCTTACCATTTTCTTTGTTCTAACAGGTAGTCCAGACCCCCGCCGGAAATTTACTCTCCAGGATTATTTGACTGGTGATTTTCAATACAAATCATACAATTTGCAGTGGATTTCAGGTAATCAATACACTATGTGATACAAACAAAAACTGTATGTAGCATGTTTGCAAGTGCATGGGAAGCATGTGCCTTGCTGAATTCCAGCTCCCAGATATGAGTTTATCCTGTGTTCAGAGACTCAGGGCCCAATCCTATCCATTTTTCCAGTGCTGGTGCTACTGTTCCAATGGAGTAGGCACTGCTTCCTGTGTTGGGGAGGCAGTCATAGAGGTCTCCTCAAGGTATGGGAATATTTGTTCCCTTACCTCAGGGCTGCATTGTGGCTGCACCGGTGCTGGAAAGTTGGACAGGATTGAGCACCCACACTCCTCCTCCAAGCATTACATTGTCCATCATAGAGATATGTGGTAGATACAGGAGCCAAGTCAGAGCGCAATCCTGAGCTTGGCACAGAGGCTTTGTGCCGCCGCACACTGTCGCCAACATGCCATAAGGCACGTCTCCGAGTCCTACCACCAGCTACTGCTCGTCCTAACCCAGCGCTGGCCTGTGCTGGGCTAGTGCCGGGTGGGTGCCTGGCCTCTGCTGCTCGATGGTCTCAAGACAGCTGAGCTGCAGCACGGTAAGCGAGGGCAGGGAGGAGGCATTCCAGGGAGGGGGGAGGGGGCAGAGGCGTGCCGGGGGGAGGGAGTGAGGAGGCAGCGAGGCAGGTCTGGTGGAGTAGGACTCAGCGCCCTACATGAACATCTTTACCTTACCGCCAACCTTTTGGTCGGCAGTAAAGTGAGTAGCCCCATTGTGGGGCTGCTTCCCTTACCCAGGAGAAGGAATGAAAGTCCCCTTCTCTGGAGGCGCCACCCTTGGCAGACTGAGGTGCGCAGGCTGCAGCGGTAGCTGCGTGGCCTGGGTAGCTCAGGATTGGGCTGCCCAGTACTGGCATTGCTAGGTAAACAAAAGATTAATCTGAATTAAGATTTTTCAGGCTAACTTGTCCTTGTCTCTCATTTTCACAAAAGCTTTGTAATGATGGCAAACAGTACAATAGGACACTGAGGGCCCAATCCTATCCAAATTTCCAGTGCCAGTGCAGCTGTGTTAATGAAGCATGTGCTGCATCGTGTGGTGGGAAGGCAGTCACAGAAGCCTCCTCAAGGTGTGGAAACATTTGTTCCCTTACCTCAGGGCTGCATAGTGGCTGTAGCAGTGCTGGAGAATTGAATAGGATTGGGCCCTGAGAGCACAATCTTACACATGTTTACTCAGAAGTAAGTCTAATAGATTTCCATGGTACTTGCTCCCAGGTAAGTATGTGTAGGATTGCAGCCTGACTCTCAGCCAGCTGTTTTCCCTTTCTGTGCATGAGCATGTGCATGTCTCCTGCTGCACGTGTGAAAGGAAATCACGTGTTCTACCAATGTGACTTATTTATCATTTATATCTTAGAATATTTATATAGCACCTTTCTCAATAGACTTGAGGTGGTTTATATAGGCAGGCTGAACATAAATCTATTTTTTTCCAAGGAGATTTTTACAAACATTATTCCATGAGTCATTGCATAGAAACCTCCATTTCTTCAGTCATTGTCCTGGCTGCCGGCTCTTGCACTTTCCAAGCCTCTCGCAGGCAGCTGTAACCATGCTTCAGACTGGCTTCTCAAAGATGTTATCCTTTTTTTGCCAGCTGAGTCCTCCACACTCCTCCACACAGATATGCCAGCAGTCTCTCAGTCTCCTGGTCTCCCATCCAGGCAAACAGTCTTGCTTAGCTTTTTCAGACAACAGCTCAACCTACAAACCACACCTCCTGCCAGTTCCCTCTTTTTTGCTTTGCAATTTGGATATTCTGAATTCCACATGCAGCAATAACACTGTACATCTTACTCTGCGGGTTATTCCATGGAATAGTGGAAGGATGGACAATGTAGGAATATTTAACCCTGTTGGATCACTAACTTGTTATCTGCTGTATGTTATGAAACAGAAGAATAATTACAGGACATTTTTTGCTGGCTCTTGCTAATGAACAACTTCCCTCTTTTTCCCTTAGGAAATCAGTATCTCCAAACAAGACAGAGCAATATCTTTCTTGTCAATGTTGATGATGGAACAGAGTCTGAAATCTTCTCAAATGACACTCTAGTAAGTTTCCATAAATGCTGCATGTTTCACCCTATCAAGAGAGCTGGAGGATGCATATGCCCACACATGTTAATCCATATTAATCTTTTTCTTTCTTTTCTTCCTGTCAACAGGCAAGTACTAATACTTCTGAAGCAATACTGTCAGCTGACCAAAAATTTGCTCTTCTGCAACACAGTTATGAAAAGGTAACAGTGAGATTCTTTCTCCTCCAGTTACTGTAACATTCTTTTGTATCCATTGTAAAAGTTTTCTAGAGCAGTATTTCTTAACGCTCCCCAATCCTATGCGTGTCTATTTAAAAGTAAGTTCCTTTATAGTCAATTGGGCTTACTCCCAGGTAAGTGTGTGTGATTAGGATTTCAGGCTCAGGACCCGATCCAGAGCAGTGTGCACTGGTTCACTGCCAGCGCACAGTGTGCAAACATGTCATAAGGCATGTTTGTGCGCGTTACCGCTGGCCCAGCGGATGCCCAGATCAAGTCCATGCTGGGACAGCAGCAGTCAGAGGCTGGTGGTCTGCCACTAGGCACTCCATGCAAAGCACCTGGCAGTGGAGACGTAAGGTGGGGTGTGGAGGAAGGGTAGGGATGAATCGTTCCAGGACAGGCAGAGGGTGGGGGGAAGGCATTGTGCGGAAGGGAGTGAGGCAGGAGAGGGCGGAATCGGCGGAGCTCCGCTCTGCCAGATCCTGAGCACCATGGCGGGCCTCATGGCCTGATCACTGGCATTGCTAGGGAGGTGCGAGGGGTGCGGGCCGCATCAGGTGACCCGCTGTGGGGGGTGACATGCCCCTGCCTCCTGCATGCTTACTATGCACGCGACGCCACAGCCTCAAACCTGCAGCCGAGTTGCTACCCTTCCGAACTCGGCTGCAGTTAGATCTAACGTCGTGTGCGTGCGCGAGCCTCGCGCATGCGCACGACGCTAGAGGCACTGCCCACTGCACAGAAGGGGGTGCACTGCACATCATGGGGGTGACGCGCTGGCCTCCCGCACCAGGTGACGCAAAGCCTAGTGATGCCACTGGGCCTGACACAAGTCTTGATTCGGCAACGGCTAAAGAGCCACAGCAGAGTCAGATAGCCCCATTGCAGGGCTACGTCCCTTACTTGGGGGAAAGGAATAAATGTCACCTTCTCCCAAGGAGCCACCAGCAGCTGCCTGGGGCATACAGGATACCACAGCAGCAATTTTTGGCACTGTGGCAGCCCCACAATCTGGGCAACTCAGGATTGGGTGTTAGACTCCTTCAGGGGCTCCATGAGCAAGCCTGAAGCAAAGTGGCCACTGTCTGCTTGCTTCTGTGCCCTTCTGCACATGTGCTGGTGCTCTGGGGCTCTCTGAGACTCAGGGTATGTGTTGGCAGGGCTTCTCGAGAGTCTGCTTAGGAGTATCAAGGACTCCAGAGCCCAGAATGTTTGTGAACAACTGCTCTACAGAATTGACTCAGTGTGACCTTTGGATAGATTGGAGTGGGGAAAATATTTTTATTCTGGTATGCCATGTGATTTGCAAAGTAGCACACAAAACATCACCCACTGTGCCACATAGGCAGAGTTGCTACAGGGTTGGTGTCTGACTGGATCTCTGCTTTTATATTTTAGGAAAATATCTTTTGCTTACAATTCAGTTTTCCCCCAAATTTCCATTCCCCCCCCCCCCAAAAAAAAATAACCCAGAAAGATACTGCATTTACCATGGTTTCAAAATTTCCAGAAATTTTACATCTGCTACTCTCACCTCCCTTCCTAGCTCTGACTTGGGCTAAAGAGAAGGAAGGAAGAGAAATGTCCCTATCATGGTCAGCTTCAGACTCTCAAAGATGGGGAAGGTTAGTTATCATTGCAATTGCAGAAAGAGAATATCTGGATTCTCTGGCCATTTTTTTTCTTGTGTCACTATGATTGAAATTATTTTAAGTACACCTCTGTGAGTTCTGTTTTGCAAAGGCTAATTCATCTTGGCATGGCAAGAGCTCATATGCACAGTTTTCGGCTACTGGATTGTGCAGTGCTTAAAAAAAAAGGATTGCTTCTAGAATGTGGAAAATAAACTTAATGACAGGAAAGCAAATCTTTAAATTTATAAGCACAGTAGCAGCAGCCCCATGTGTTGGCTCTGAAGCTGCGGAGCAGGTGAATAGGCACACTGGGAGAACAAAAAATGTTCCAATGGAATGTGAATGTAGACAGCACAAAGCACATAATACTGCAGTTTGCAAAATTTATGTAAAAATAGGCTGCGCTCCTCAAATAATTTGCTGCAGAGTAAATCTATGGAAGTTAGCAGAACTGTTCCAGAATAAGGATTGTGGTACAAAGGTGTCACAAAATGTAAGCAGACTACATAGTAAATTGTATTATTTAATTACATCAAAAATTCAGAATACTGGTTAAGAAAATACTGGTTAAGAAAATGACTTGCATGGACAAGTTGAGATGGAGCTCTGTTTTGGGTCATCTCTTTCTACCAGTCTGAGTATGAGCAATAGGGACTCTTTCCTTTTTTCTAAGGCAGTGCTTCCCAAATGTTTTAGCACTGGGACCTACTTTTTAAAACTACTATCTATCATGACCCACAAGACTGAGGGAGAGAGAGAATTTATTGATTATAATTAATACATTATTAATCAATAATTATTGGAGTCCTGTGCTCCCAAGGCTGCTAGAGACCTTATGTATAGTATGTGTGTAGACCTTATATATAGTATGTGTGTAGACAGTTGCTAGACTTTCCCCTCGAAATTGAGTTCAAGGACTGTTCCCAAACCTTTATAGTCATTCCAGGGTACCCAGAAGGCTGAACTGGAGAGCAAGATGTGCAGCTAGGAATTTTGAAGCCAGACAAAAGGCTGAGTTCACGTGTGATTTATAGCACATTAGTTACTAGAGAAAATCAGAAAATGTGATATTTTAATTTGGAGGTATGAAGATTACCTCACCACAAGGTTAGCATTTCAGTTTTCTTTTGCAAACTGTGCAAGGGTGCTTGCAAAGATTTTTTTTTTTAAATATATAATGTTTCAAAAATTTTCAACTCATGGCCCACTGGTGAGTCCCGACCCACAGTTTGCATAACACTGTTCTAAGGTGTGTAGTACAGTCAGAAGAATTGAGATAAAGGCATTTGGAAGAAGAAATGATGGAACTTGGCCAAGAAGCAGGAGATTTGAGTTAAACAATAAGACGGCTGTGAACAGTACTTCAGGTAAATAAATGAGGGAAGCTTGCCAGCCAGAGCCCAGTTTCTGGAAAAGGGCTTACCTGTTCCAGCACCTGACAACTCTCCACTGAATTCAAAGAAAGGGTTAGGCAAGAGATGGGGGGGGCAAATTCCAGGGACCCAGTTTTTGCTCTTTCCTCCTTCCTTTCTGGCTATCCTCCCACATCCATCTGCCCCCTTGAAGCCTGTAACCAATTTTGCATAAGAATTCTCTAGTCTTTGCAAAGAACATCTAGAGTGATGAATTGTCACAGTGCCAGATCATATCCCATCACGACACTTCTTCATGCTTCTGTCTGACCTTCCTTATGGCAGATGTATTTGGGCCAGAACAGGTTTCTGAGGTGCTATCTTACTTCCCAGGATAAAATCTGTAATAATTAAATCAGCTTCTCTCAGGGATGAGTTCCTCTGGACACCTTGGAGGAGAAACCATAAACTCACAAGATTTAAAACATTTTGGTGAAGGAAAAACCATTCTTATGGAAATAAATCTGGGCAGCACAATCCAATCCTCCTCTCTGCAGAAGGATGCAGTGGTGCTGGAATAGTCTCTGCTGCATCTTATGCAGGAAAGGAGGCTGTCTGCAGGCACCTTGGAGTAAGGGAACATTAGTTCCCTTGCCCTGGGTAAGTTCCAGCACCTGCAATGGGACTACTTGGCCTTGTGCCAATAAAATAGTGCCAGCAAATCAGAGCAACCCTGTGTCAGGAAATCAAGCCCGGGAAGAGGCATAGGGTATCGCAGAGGCCTCTGCTACCATTCCTGCACCCCCTTCCAGGACTGGTCCACCCTTCCCTGCCTTACCCTGCCCTCCCCTATGCTGTTTGACCTCCTACCTGCCTCTGTTCCACTCCCTGCCCCCCCCCCAGTAACCTGTGGAGACCTTACCTTCTCCTGTGGGCTCAGACCTTCAACTGGCACCAGTAGGCTGGTGCAGGCCTTTGTACTGGTGCCACGTGTCTCCATGCTGCATGTGCACATTCCACCAGTGGGGGCTGGCATATGCCTTAAGCCTTGCCAATCTCTGGAAAAAACTGGTATATTTGAAACATTAGAAATTGTATACCAAAACATTTTGTAATTTGTATTCTGTACTATGAAGCTTGAAGCTAAGGAACATACTTTCACCCCTGGTTCCCTCCCACCCCCCACCCCCCGCTCTCTGGAAATGCATGACTCAGGGATAGCCAACTAGCAGCCTGTAGGATAAGGCAATTTTAACTGCCTTCCAACAGACCTAATATACTGTATTTACTGAAGGTGTGATGAAAACTTCACCAACAATTTCACTCAGAAGAAAAGAATTTTGCTTAAATGTGTGAAGAAAAAGTTGTTCTACACAGAGTTTCCCTGAATGCTGTGTGTGGTTTCCTGGCTAAGCCCAAACGTGTTCCATTACTTACGATTCAAGAGTGATCTGATTATCCTGTGAATAGTTTGGGTTGTGTGGCCATGATAAGAGAATGGACCCCAAGAATACAGATACTGACTGTCTTTTGTCTCACTCTTTAGTCAATGCCTGTGTCTGATACTTCTCAGTATATCATGTGAGATAAAAAGAATGTGGTTAGAAAATTATTTCAGAATATCATCCAGATTGCAGCTTTCTGGTTGACCAAGAAAGATGCAAATTCCTTGGTGAGATGTTTCTCTTATATGGAAATATTTCTCTTGCAGGTGTGGAGGCATTCATACATTGCATCGTATGAGATATATGATCTGGAGAATAGGTCAGTAGAATTATATTATGATGATATTAAATATTAAAATGACAACATAAATCACATCATGCTGACATTTTTTCTTTGTGTTTCCTTTCTAGTTCTTTAGTAAATGTCAACAAACTTCCTGATGATATCCAGTACATATCCTGGTCACCTGTTGGTCATAAACTGGTTAGTAAAAAGACCTGAAGCCTATTGACATTATTCCTATTGTTATTCCTATTGCAAAAGTCCTATTTTTTAAATGCCTCTGGATTGCAGCTGTAGACCCTTATATGTTTGCAGTAAGATTTTTTTAAAGAGCTCAGTCTTGTCCTTCCCCTCCCCTTGGCCAATGCAGCCACACCAAAAATGAGCACTCTATATCCAGTGGGGATGGAGATGGGTCCAGAGGCTTCAAAGGATAAAGGGAATTATTTCTGCTTCCTACTTCTCAGTGGGTCTTCTCAGAACTGCACCAGCTCTGTAGCTGGCGAGGACAAGAAAGGGATAGTGAGGCTCAAAAAGGAGTGGATAGGATCTGGCACATGCCATTGCTACTGGATCCACCCCCTCCTTCCACATCTCCACCTGCCATTCCTTCCCCTCCCTGCCCATGGGAGAGCTTCCTCTTTCCTAGAAGTTCCTTTTTTAAAAAAAATTGCGTCAGACTTGCAAAATTAGAAAACTCTGATCTTTTGTGATTCCTTTGCATTCTCCCACTCCCTGCAATATGTGTAACCGGATGCTGGATTGCAAATTATATGAATTATTACCAACAAACTCCAACAACTGCCCATGCGCAAAAGGCATTCTGTGCCCAGAAACAGGCTTCTGCATACAGATCACAATTCTGCAAGGAAATAAAAACCTCACATGCAATACGTCGATTTGTAATATATGCAATATGCAGTATCACATGCAGTAACTTAGTAATTCTGCATTTCATGTGTACTGCCAAACCTATGACTAAGTGAGAGAGGCCTGTATTCAGGGATCCCATTCCTACTCTGCTGCAACCAGGTTATCAAAATTAATCATTCTGAGTAGCTGTTCAGGAGGCAGAGGGTAGACTGTGGGTTGGAAATAATTTTGTGTGAAATCGCCAGCACACCAAAAATCTCGTCACTGTGTCCAGAAATTTGTCCAGAAATTTGAAAGAAAAAAGTCACTTGGAAAATAAAAAGCAAAAGGCTATATAACTTGCCTTATCTGATGATACATATATTAATAATACTTTGTTTATGGCAGGCCTATGTTTGGGGCAACAACGTTTATGTGAAACAAACTCCGTATGATCCCATTGTAGCGATCACCCAAAATGGAGAAGAGAACAAAGTTTTTAATGGATTGGCAGACTGGGTTTATGAAGGTAATGGTCAACAAAAAATAAATCACATTTATTTAAATATGCTTAAATACTATTACCACCCAGTATAGAGTTTGGCTATTTCCTATAGCCTTCTTAAGCCATTTCTGTCCAACTTTGCATATACGCAACAGGGACCAAATGCGTTCACGTGTGGGCCGGGCAGAAATGGGTTAAAGCAGTGGTTCCCAAAGTGTGGGTTGCAACCCACCATTGGGAACTAAAACTAGGCCATTCCCTCTAAAGGTGAGTGGCCCAGGAATGGTTCTCCGACAAGTGTGTCCATGCAAGATTGAAAATGGGGAGTTCCTATGCAGACAAAGAGATTGGGAACCCCAGCATGTACAAAGCTCTGGATTGCACCCAAAGTGTTTCGGTTTTGAAAATATAAGACAAAAAGGTGGAATCTCCTCCAATAATATAGTAGAACATCCATGCCCATAATTTGTTATGATTTTACTTATATGAATTACCTTTTTGCATTCCCACTCCTTCCCAAGTACATGAGACACAAGGTTGCAGTGTGTACCCTCATCAAACTTTCAAATTGCAGAATTAGTTTCTACTAGATTTTTGGTATTGAAAGCAAGCAGGTGCACCTTTCATCCTCTGTCTATATGTGTGTGATGGTGGGGAACTGATCAACAACAAGCAGGCAGCAAGCTGTGTGGAGAATGTCCAGGCCCTGCATTTCCCCCTTCCCAAAATACCATAGGTGGATGCTTTTCAGGCAGGAGTGGGGCACTGAAATAGAGAGACAGAGAATTAAAGGGCCCTGGCATTTGTATCACTCGTGCTGGCAGCTCTGAAGCGCACGATAGTGGTGCAGAAGGAAATAACAATTTGTCATTACAGTACTTGTATACTGCCTGGATTTTTAGTTTGAAATGTGTGATAAATTAATTTAGAATTTGCATTCTTTATTGAAACCAGATTTTTGATATAATTTTTTTTTTAAAATCATTTGTTTTTAGATTTCTGTTATTGTATTGTTGTTATTATTGCAAATATTGATATACTGTTTTCTATAAAATAATCAGTATTGGTCCGAAGGATGGGGAAGTCGTCTGAATGCTCGTAGTTAAACTCCAATCTGGTACCGTATAGAAATTAATAAGAACAATGTTTCAGATGCAGAAGCCAATTTAGCAACTATTGCTTCAAAAGAACACATTTGCATCTCTTTCAGAGGAAATGTTTGGCACCCCTGCTGCTCTGTGGTGGTCTCCAAATGGCAGTTTTTTAGCATATGCAGAAATTAATGATACCGAAGTCCCTCTTATTGAGTATTCATTCTATTCGGAAGATACACAGCAGTATCCAAAGACCATTAAAATCCCATATCCTAAGGTCTGTGCTATTTATTAAACATAGTTGTTGAGCAGTTTGATTAAGAGAATAGTCACATTTAATCAGTTGTTGCTAACGAAAATATTGTCTGTCTCTCCTCAACAGCTTGCTGTGATTACTGTGACTTAAGTCAATAGCATCTGGCAGCATTCAAGTATTCTATTATCTCTAGGGAAACAGAAAATGAGTGCAGTTTAAGGCTTTGGGATTTTAAGTATCTGAAATGGTGTGTCTGCAAGGAAATAAGGGAAAAATAATTGTGTTTGGATCAGCACTTCACTGGTATTAGGTTGCCTGACTTTGGCAAATGCATTTCTGTGATAACTGCAATAAGGAAAAGGTCCTCTTCCCTCTTGGAGTCCAGTGCCACCCATTCATCTTATTGTTGATAGTTATTGGATAATGAAGTGTGCAATTGCAGAGGTGCATGTGAATGTGGTTCCGTATTGTATTGCCCGGGGTGGGATAACTGAAAATGCTTGACGCAACACAAGGTTATTTTGGGTCCTTAGGTGATCCACCAAAATCAACTGTTACAGAAAAGCAGTTCTGAGTCACTTTCTGAGGTTGAAAATTGTCAGTTACGGTTGTGTCAATATGCACAACTTCAGTTGGCGCCCCAATCCTAACCAAATCCCCATCCATTCGCTGGTCTTCTTTGGATAAGGAACATTTGTTCCCTTGCCCAGGGTTAGCCACTGGCCCCCAAGTGGATCTACTTGGACTTTCACCAGTGATTTAGCTGGCACAAGTCTGAGTGGACCTGGAAAGGCAGATCAAGGTTTGAAAGGGAAGAGGACACTGGCAGCACCACTGCCACCAATACCCCCTTCCTGACCTCGATCCACACCCTGTCTGAGTCTCCATCCTGTTCCTCCCCCTCCCACCCTGTTCTGCCCACTCCCTGTCTCCCCATGCGACCTTACCCTGGGGCCATGATGAGGCTTCTGTCATGAGGCAGCTGCTTGTAGTGTTGGCCTGGCTGAGCAAAATGGCATGCTGCTGTTTGCAACAACTGTAAAAGACCTTGCATTGCCAATACACCTGTTCTAGTAGCCCAAGGCCCCCATAGGATTGGGGCTGTAATGTTTGATTTGCTTGCAATTGCTTGTTTCAGACATAGCCAAGTACAACTCAACATTTTGAGAATGACCAGTGGTTGAAAATCATAGCCCCAAATTGTGCTGTGGAGGAGCACTAAAGTCACTTCTGAACTGAGCTGGAGAGTGTAAAGAAAATGTGAAAGCTTCAGGAACATCCACAAAAGGATGATTTATATTCTGGGATTAATTAAACAGGGGTTGTTAAATGCCTCTTTGTTCAGAGTGCTTAAGGGCATGGAAGGGTGTGGTGGTGAGATCCCTTCCTTTCTTCCAGCTTATGCCCACTGGAATGTTCATTCAATCTTCACTCAGTTGATGTGTGAGCAGCTTCAGGACAGGACAGTGCCATTCAGCTGGCTGAATGTTGCATAGTCAGTTCCGTATTCAGTGGAATGAGGTCATCATCATGTCATTCCCCGACCTGTACCTCTACTAGAAATGTCAAGCAGCTTTTGCTTATGTGATATGTAGATTATTGCTGGAAATGCCATGAGCATCCACGCTTGCATGCATACATGCACAATGGCAAACTACATCACTTCTCTCCAGTCTTGCTGGAAAAACCCATTGAGGGAAAGGGAAAAAGGCAGAGAAGCTAATCTGTGGAATGTGATTGCTTCTTGACTCTCTCCTTGTTCAAACTGCCTGGCATTTTCCTTTTCCCTTTCTTTCCAGATGTGGTCAGATTTGCCCATAAAGCACTGGAAATCATTTTGGAATGCTTCTTGGTGATTTTTTTTCTTTGGAAAAGCAATCTGCAAACATTATTTTTCTGCAAACCTTTGCAGTTTAAAAATTGTATCATGCTCTGAACCAATTGCCTTCACCCACAGTTTTCATTTCTGGATACAGCTAAATAAATGTCTATTGCTGACACTCCATAAATTGTTGCCAAAGGGTTTGTACTTTTTTTTTTTTAAATACACAGTCAGTATTACATGTACATTATTTACTTTTTTATAATTTGTATTCAGTTTTGAAGAACAGCTCTTATGTTAAAGCGTGTTATGGTGCAATAATGTGTGGCACAGTATGTAGAGACTTCAGCATGCTATAAAATAACTTAATCTACTTTAGGCGGGGGTTACAAATCCAACGATAAGACTATTTGTTGTGGATACCCAATCTCTTTCCAGTATCAATTCCACTGAAATTGTTGCACCATCTAACATCATATCAGGGTAAGTGCAAATAATTATATTTTGTTTCAGAAATGTTCTGATCAAGCTTGGGGAGATTTAAGGTTTATGGGTTCCATTTTGGCTCCTTAGTACAATCCCAAGATTCACCATCTTGAACTAGGTGCAAACTTGTGTCCATAGATGGAGCCGGATTTAAAAAGGTGGCTCCAGGAATGAAGCCAATAACCTAGTACATTCCATGAGCTGCCCTCCCTGGTGGCCTTACTATGTACATATAAATCTACATCTGAGTTACTATAAATCAAGGATTCCTAATGGCCTTATTTAGGAGAGAAATTTGTTAACAATTGGGAGTCAAAAGCTTCTGTTGATCTACTGCAGTTTGACCAGCGATCTGTCAGTAGATCTGGATTGACTTCTGTCTGTCCATTTACTTCTGTCCACTCACAGCATTTTCAGAAAACCAAGTGTATTGTGGCAGGTTTTCCAATTCTTTGGAACGTTCAGTAAACTACAGATTATTCTGAAGTTTTAGAAATCAAACTTAACTATGTAGAAGATGAACACCTAGCACTCCCTTTTTATTTCCAGGGACCATTATTTGAGTGTTGTTACATGGGTGACCGATGAGAGAATCTGTCTTCAGTGGCTCAAAAGGATTCAGAATGTTTCCGTTCTTGCAATCTGTGATTATACAAGAGAAAACCGAAAATGGCAGTGTCCCCAGGTATTGAAAAGAGCCTCAGGTTTAACTAGGAAGATCTTGACAAAGAACTTTCTGCAAATATTTGCAGGAGAGGGAAATTATTGAAAGAAGCCTGTAATAACACTGGGGAATCTTCTCTCCCTCTCTTCAGGAAAAAGAGCATGTTCAGCAAAGTAGCACTGGATGGATTGGCAGAGTAAGTATTGCATTTCTTAGAGCCAGGCTTCATGTTGTACATCAGCTCTGTGTAATGTTAGCCTCACAGTCCCTTCTGCATTGCAAGTCATCATCAGAGGGCTTGATGTTTTTCCTGTAGGCTGCTTTTCCCTTGAAACTGCATTCAGCTGCTCTTATGGAATTCTGACTTGGGTTTATAAGGTAAGCACTGGTGTTAAATGCTGGTAGGAGGTACCAGCAGTGCTCTCTCTTTCTCTCTCTCTCTCTCACACACACACAGAAGCTAGTGGGGAAAAAGGAAAGCACTTCCTGTTCTCCATTGTCATTTTTCAGAGACACTTTGGAGAAAAAAAGAAACTGTTGTATATCTTGATGTAGGGAGGAGCCAGAATGGGTTGGGGATAGGGGTGGGGAGGGTGGTGGATCAGGGCTGGGATGAGGGTGGTATCCGTGGCAGTGACTTACACCAATATCCAAATGCCTGTCCCAGGTTCAGTGTCCCTGGCACACAGACTTCTGCCAGCTATAGAGCTGGCATAGTAGACCAAGTAGACCCAGCAGCCCTGCACGGGTTTACCCGAAGGAGACCTCCAGTGCTGAAAGTCCCCTGCAGTATTCAGCAAGTGCCATGTTGATTAAGTAGGATTGGGCTGTCCTGCTATGATTCTATACATGCTTGGGACATAGTCCCTTTGGACTCAGTGGGATTTACTGCTATGTAAACATTCATAGGATTGTGCTTTTAGACACCTTGATATTTATCCCTCAGATATTGTTGCTATGACTTTTAACATTTTAGTGTAGCAGTTTACACATTTCCCGACAGTATATTTTCAGACTCCGCTCTCTATCTGTTTTGAACAAAAAGGGTGGCTCATGCCACAGTTCACCAAGCATTAGCAAGTTGAAGATTTCCAACCAGTGGAAGCTACTGAACATTTTTATTAAGCCCCTGATTACCTAACCAGGGATAAGGCTAGGCAAAACCATAGTGATAAACCCATTCACAATTAGTAAGGCAACCAAACTTGCAACTTCAGAACACATTCAATGTCTGTTTAAAATGTTTCCTTTAAGTACTTTTAAGGAACAAAGTGAAGAAGAAAGTAGCAAGGATAGAAATCTATCCCTCAAAATGGGAGTTAATCCCACCTGCTGTCAAACTTGATAAGGAAGGGTAGACCTTTCTGCTAACACATTTTGTTTCTGTACCATAAAGTATCAGTTAAGCAATGTGATAAGCAGGCTGTGTATGTTGTGAAAAGTTATGCAAAAATCTACTGAACAAAATGGGAGTGTGTTTGTATGAGTGTGTGTGCTATAAGAAAGCAAAGAGGGAGATAAAATGATTCTTTTTTCTCCCATTGATGGATAATCTCTTCTATTGCACTCCAGCAGGGAATATTTAGAGAAATGGTGTAGAACAGTAGGGGATATGGCATGCTCATTTAGAATCATGTCGGGAGAGGTGATCTTATAGGTCATATAAGCCATCTTGGTACATGGAAGGCTACTTTAGAGCCCAGTCCTGAGCTCGACATGCCGGCTTACTGCCAGTGCACACTGTCGCAAACGTACCATAAATCCTAATGCCAGGCAAGCGCCCATGCTAGCCCAGCGCTGGCCGGTGCTAGGCTAGCGCTAGGTGGGCACCCAGCCTCCACCGCTCAGCAGTTGCATGGATCACTGAGCAGTTGAGAGGAAAGCAGGAGCATGGGGGGAGGTGGGGAGGAGGCGTTCCAGGGAGGTGGTGGAGGGCAGGGGGGAGGTTTGATAGAGAAGTGGGAAGAGGGCGGGGGGAGGGAGGGAGGCGTTGCTCCACTGGATCCTGAGCCTTCTTGTTAGGCTTGGTGCCTGACTTTGAAGGCTCTTACTTCATTGTGGGGCTACTCCCTTTTTCCGGGGGACGGAGATGAAAGTCCCCTCCTCCAGAGGTGCGGCCCGCAGCTGCTGTAGAAATGTAGGATGCAGCGGCAGTCGTTTTCGGTGCCGCTGCAGCCACGCGCCACAGGAGCTCAGGATTGAGCTCTGAGTCCCATCTCTGGATGCATGCAATTCCTTAGTTTTTGTTGTCAACCAAGAGGTCTAAAAGTTGACTTCATCTTTTAAAAAGTCAGACTGCATTTTAGAAAATTTCAGTCACTCTGATGCATTCTCCACCACCTGGCAAGAACAGCTGTTAAACTGATGGCTGTGCACAATAACAAAACTTCCCACAGGAATGCTGAAGGGGTTGTGTAATGTGTTCAAGTAAGGTGAAAATTTCAGGCAGCAAAGACTTTCTACAGAGTGAAGGGTTGGATTATTATTATAAATGTTCTTGAATTTTTTTTCTGCAGTTTTATGGATCTGATTTTCACAGCCTGGACATATTCCTGTCAGGCTTCTGAGGACTGAGTGGTTTTTGTTGAAATATTATATTTGTTTCAATAAAATATAAATGCAAAGGACAACTTGTGATTGTCCTAATTTATGAACTGTGGCTCTTTTGATCTGGTGTTAGAAATAGAAGTTGGAAGTTTCCAGTACTGTACAACAGCATTATTGAACAAATCATATAACTTGCTATATATGGTTATTGTTTAACATTTTTTGTATCTGCCTTCTGTGCAATGTCTGTGTAGACAAAATATTGTGGTGTGAGGTCATAGATAATTGTAGAACTAAAAAGGCTCTCTACCAGTAAAAGACGTGACACAGATGTACTTCCCTTAGTATAGTTGTCTTTTGCAAGAGCAAGACTGAGGGCCCAATCCTATCCAACTTTCCAGGACCAGGGCAGCCACAGTGCAGCCCCGAGGTAAGGGAACAAATGTTCCCATACCCTGGGGAGGCCTCCAAGATTGCCTCCTCAACACAGGAAGCAGTGTATGCCCCATAGGCACAGCAGCACAGGCACTGGAAAATTGGATAGGATTGGGCCCTAAGGTTACAATCCTATTCCCACTTGGGCTGCAATCTTGTACACACTTGCATACAGTGGGGCTTCCTTCTGAGTAATCATGCACTGTAACACAGATTTCTCTGGCAGTTTTTCAGAGGGCTTCTTCACAAATTGAATGCAGTGAATTAACCAGTTTTGGACCTTAAAATAAATAAGCATAGAAGTAATATACATAGTTGGGAACAAATGGCCTGTTGAAAGACAATACTGTTTACCCACCAGCTCCCCTCCCTCAAATCAGACTACTCAATTAAGAGCAGAGTTTCCTGCAAGCAAATAAGTGTTTTAGCCTCATTATGAGGCTAAACTTAGCAGAGAGTTTCAGTCAAAAAGGAGTGATCGGATTATGAATGTCAGGCTGATAATTTGAAATGTTAGACCTGCATATATAAAAGCTGTGTTTGTTCCATTTATTAAAAATTATAAGATGCCTCTTCAGGAAATTGAAGCTGATTTTTCCATTCTGAAAAAATCTACAAAAGTCTGCATTTTTGTGCGATTCTTGGCACAAGCCTTTCTTTCTTTCTTTCTTTCTTTCTTTCTTTCTTTCTTTCTTTCTTTCTTTCTTTCTTTCTTTCTTTCTTTCTTTCTTTCTTTCTTTCTTTCTTTCTTTCTTTCTTTCTTTCTTTCTTTCTTTCTTTCTTTCTTTCTTTCTTTCTTTCTTTCTTTCTTTCTTTCTTTCTTTCTTTCTTTCTTTCTTTCTTTCTTTCTTTCTTTCTTTCTTTCTTTCTTTCAAGGTTGAACGTTCAGCCAGTTGCCAAATCTTAAAGTCATCATTTTCTACTGTAAACATTTTTGTTGGTTTATTTTTTCCAGTTCCAACCTTCTGATCCTTATTTTGCATCTGACAAAATTAGCTATTACAAAATCATCAGTGACTCAGAGGGCTATAAGCACATCCACTATATTAATGGCACACAAGTAAGTAATAAATAAACCATTGCACATATATGTTCTTAGGTCGTACAGATTACATAATAACTTTTATCTGTTCTGACTTTGCATTTTAGGCACCAAAGCCTATTACAAGTGGAAAATGGGAAGTAATCAGCATAGATGCTCTAACAAATGACTTTCTGTGAGTGTCCTCTGAACAATTTAAATATTTATATATCCTATTAGGGTAGAGTGAGGGGCAATAAAATATAAATTCCTTTCTTATTTGTTGTCATTCATTGCAGTGATCGCTCCATTCAGAAGCAGAAACTGCCTTTGTATTTGTACTCCTTTAAGGGCCCAGTCCTATCCAACTTTCCAGCACCAATGCAGCTGTGCCAATTGGGTGTCCTGCAGTTGGGGGGGGGGTGTCACAAAGTCCTCCTCAAGGTAGGGGAATGTTTGTTGTCTTACCTCAGGGGTGCACTGTGGCTGCATCAGCACTAGAAAGTTGGATAGGATTTGGCTTTTAGTTTTATAGAAGGGCTGGCATAGTGAAGGAGCTAAGGGCCAAACTATATGTACCATTAAACTCAACACTGTGTAGTTAGGGGCTTACTTTAACTTCCATGTAGCAGCCTCATGGTGCTGTGGTTTGTACTCAGACCCTGCTGTAGAGGTAATTTAACCCTTTACCTTCATGCTGTTTTCCTTCTGAAAACTGCTCTTCAAAAGAGGCTTTTTAACCCTGAAAGTGCCGTTTCCCACAATGGCAATTTCAGGTTTAAATAGCCATTTCAGGACATGATTTCTTGTGGGGGAAAATAACCCTGTGGTAAAGGATTATATACCCCCATACAGCTACATTGTGATCCTGATCCAAATCATGGCCATGTGTGGCTGCTACAAGTCAAAGAAATCCTCTAATGGTTAAACTGCATTTATTGTTAAAGCTAGTGGGCTCAGAAGGGAGGCAGGGGAGATGGGGGGGATGCCACAGTTCAACACCTTGCAAGTTATGTGATTGCTGACTGAATAGTTGTGCATGCTGACCGTGAGCACACAAGACAACAACAACAACAGTATTTATATACCACTTTCCAACGAAAAGTTCACAAAGCAGTTTACAGAGAAAATCAAATAACTAAATGGCTTTCTGTCCCAAAAAGGCTCACAGTCTAAAAAAATTCAAAGGAACACCAGCAGACAGCCACTAGAAAAGACACTGCTGGGGTGAGGAGGGCCAGTTACTCTTCCCCTGCTAAATAAACAAGGAGCACCCACTTGAAAAAGTGCCTCTTACCCAGTTAGCAACAACAAGTTAGTGACACTAACAGCAGTTAGTGACAACAAGACACAACCTGAATTCCAGTCCCCTCCCCTGCATATGGCATTCTGAGATAGCAACTTACACCCAAACTACATGAGTTTCCAACTAGAAGCACCATCTCTTGCAAGCTCCTGATTTTAGTAGGCTAGCACCCCTGTTTTCATATTTGCCATGATATAGTATTTATAGTAGTTACAGTAGTTTGTTTCATAGCCGTTTCCCCCTACTACTTCTTCTGCATCTGAATAATTCTATTATATGTTGCCTTTTGCAGTTTTTAGTCAGAAAAATGACTAATAGATAATGAATTTATTTATTTATTATAAATAAATAACTTGTTTGTTTGCTTCACAGATATTTTATCAGTAATGAATTTGAGAGTAAACCAGGATCAAGAAATCTTTATAAGTAAGATACATTTTTTTAAGCATAGATGGGCTTTGTACAAGGTGTCCACAAGATAAGAAAAACTGTGACCAGTTAAAGTAGTGTGTGTGTGTGTGTGTGTGTGTGTGTGTGTGTGTGTGTGTGTGTGTGTGTGTGTGTGTTTAGCATTAAATCAAAATGATACTTTGGTAACCATGAGATTGAAGAATGCTTTGAACTTGTTCTTCATCTGTTCCACAGAACAAAGCAGGTGGCAGGGCATAAGATGTACACTGTTATGACTATTATGCTATTATGACTTAGGCTGGGTAAACTGGGTATTTGTCTGGGGAGATGAGTATGGCATCGCCCTTTGATGTGGTCAGTATATGATTGCATAAACTGAACAGGGATTATTGCTGGAATTTGTTTTGTATAAATGGGACAATATATGGTGCCAGGTTTTGAAGAACTTTGCTTAATGGGAAATTGAATGGCCACATTTCCCACATTTGATGGAACTGGGCAGTGCATGTCTGAGTTTTGCTACAGATATATATCCTAAAATGATGAATGTACCCTAAAATGAGAATAATATGCTATGTACACAGAACTGTACTGTAAAATGAACAGCTGCTGCAAAAGTGCATAACTATTTTAAAAAGCTATATACTCAAAGTAATAATTGAATGACGTTCAACAGAAAGATACATTGAAGTATTGTTCTCTAATGCTTTATCATGTTGCAAGAGTAGAGATTATACAAGATATGAGAGAATTTCACATACTATGGAGGATAGACTTTGAATTTGAAAAGTATTTTTTTCAAAAATTACGAGTATTGATCTAGAAACAGTACAAGAGAACATTTGAATGCTTGATAAAGCTGTGTTTTAATCAAGTTGTAAAGCTTCTTTTGACTTCCAAATGAATCATTTTATCATTTTGCAGACTGAATCTAAGAAATAACTTCACAAAAACATGCATTAGTTGTACTTTAGACAAAGAAAGATGCCAATATTATTCTGCCTCCTTCAGCACAGATGCAAAATATTATAAGCTGAATTGTTATGGTGAGTACAGCCAAAGCATTTTATAGAAATATACCTTGATATTTATGCCCCTGATACTTATGCCTAGCTTGGCCAATCCAGAGGTTTCATACTACCTTCCAATCACAAGGCTGATGTAATCAGTGGCGTAGCTAAGGGGGTGCAGGGGATAGCTGTCACACCGGGCAACAAGCTTTAGGGGGGCCACAAGCGGAGCTTGACACCAGTGGCCAAAATTGTGAAAAAATTTGGTATGTACAAGTAATACCATCATGTTATATATCCTTGGAAAGGTAATTTAATGCAGAATGCAATGAAACAAACCCCATTGGACTATCTGTATTCTAACAAAAGTTATGATCAATTAACCAGAAAACAAAACACAACTGCCTTATAGAACAAAAAGTAGATTTTTAAAACTCAAAACTGACCTGTGAGACTGATTGTTCTGAGAGCCAGTGAGATGTTGCTATTATACAGCAGAGGTGTCCAAAGTTTTCGGCAGGAGGGCCACATCATCTCTCTGACACTGTGTTGGGGGCCAGGGGAAAAAAGAATTAATTTACATTTAAAATTTGAATAAATTTACATAAGTTTACATAAATGAATATATTAAAGATGAACTTATATGAATGAATGAAGGTCTTGCAATAGCTCAAGGACTACAAAAGGCCTTGCACAAAGTAAGGCTGGCCTTTCCTTTGCTGCCGCTACTGTGTCACACACGTGAAAAAGAAAGCAGCGGAGGAAGCCCTCATCCCACAGCTCATGCGAGAGGTCAAACAGTCGCCCTCACACTGAGAGCAGTTGCATTGGGCCAGTGTGGGCTCCACCAAATCTCTGGAGGGCCAGAAGCTCATTGGAGACTGGGGGCTACCTGAGGGCCGCATTGAGAGGCTTTGAGGGCCACAAGTGGCCCCAGGGCTGGGGTTTGGGCACCCCTGTTAAACAGCATGGAACCAATAAGATGTTAATATGAGTCAGCTCTCATTTCCATGTGTCATAATACAGCTACACCTACTAACTGGTAAAGAGGCACTTTTTCAAGTGGTGCACCTCTTATATATAGCAGGGGGAGAATAACCATCCCTCTTCACCCCAGCACAGTGTCTCAAACCAATCAGGGGCACGCTTTTTATTTATTTACGTAATTAAATTTGATTTTGTCATGAGGAGGGCTACAAAGTATTCTTTTATCCCAGGTAGCAGATAGATGCCTTAGCTATGTCACTGGCTGGGGGGAAGTGGCAGATCAAGTGGATAGTGAACTGCTGGGGGGAGGAGGCAGGTTTCCTTCCAATTTGCACTTTTGAAAAAGCCCAGGCATGACATCACTTCCGGTTGTGACACCACTTCCGGGCATCATTTTGAGTTCTGCCCCGGGCTACACGTTCATTAGCTACACCACTGCTGATGTTGCATGATTTCTAGTTCCTTCTGTGCCTAGAAAGGGCTGTCTGGTGCACACAGCCCTAGAAAGTTTACTAGGTCCATGACCAGTGTCATCATGAAAAGCTACTGTTTATTGAATGAGGGCCCTGGGTGTCTGCACAAATCTTTACATGTCCTTAATTAAAGTGTGTCTGGTTCATGGCCATAATTAACAAAGACTTGAGTAGTGTTGCCTTAATTTGGGCATTAAATTAATATTTGGGCATGTTACTAATTATATTTCTAGAGTATCTCTTGTACTTAAACAGTAATAAACATTTGCTCTTCACTGCTCTAGGAACTCAAGCAACAAATTAGAACAAACATAATTTAAAATTGTTTGCCCTGAACAGCTGGAGGAAAGGCACTAATCCAAACATACAGTCCCATTTTCCAATCAATCTGCTGACAAGGTTAATGCTAATTTATTTAAAGTGGCTACAATGTGTCCTGTAACGTTTCTGCTTGAAACGTTGCACTTTTGTGTGTGGTGTGCACTTTTGTGTGTGGAATAAATGCAGATTTACAATGTGCAGCTCCCACAGCTTTCTTGTGCTTCTTCTGTAGCATCATTTCATTTTTCCAATACCAAATTATAATGTATCTCATTGGTTTAATCATTATTGTTCCTGTTGCTGGACCTAATGCAGGACCTAATCCTAGACATATTTTAGTTATAGTTTGTGGTATAAGTGGTAGTGAGCACTGAGAGAAGGGCTGTTTGGAGAAGTGCTACAAGGATAATGCAGTCAGTCATTGCAGCATCCATGAACTGGGGATGCTGAGAAGCAGGAAAGGACTGGAGGGAAACTATTACATTGAAACTCTAGGCAGTGCTTCCTGGATAAAGCCTCAAGTCAATTTTCCTTCTGCCTCTCATATTGGGCTCCCTACATAAACCCCATTGCCTGGGTACTCACTCATCTCTTTCCCTCACATTGGGCCCCTTGGCAGTGGGCTCAGGTAAAGGAAGGTGATAGTCAGAGGGTTTCTCTTTTTGCCTCTCGAACTAACTCCAGCTCATAGTCATAGACTTTCAAACAAGCAACTCCTTTGACTGAAAATTGGAGGGTACAGCAGTCTGGGGAGGACTACCTCAGTGGTTGAACATTTGAATTGGCCCTGCGTCCTCCTAAAAGCCATCTAAACTCACTGGGCTGACAAGGGTAAAATTTACTTCAATTCCTACCTTGACTCTATCCTCTGTCCCCTGTCCCTAGGGGTATATGAATACTATAGTCATGTGTTCTCTTCTCTCCCTGTAAAGTACTACTCACATGTGTGTTTTGATATAATTGTGCATTATCATCATATCAATTGACTCGTATTTAGTGTAAGTTATTATGTCCTGTGTCTGAAAGGTGTGTTTTAGACATTAAAGTTTAAAATTCATGCCCTGTTCCTTACATTTTAAATGATGATGTCTGTACTCAATTACTACAAATTAAGGGCTCCAATCCTATCCAACCTTCCAGCACTGATGCAGTCATAATGCATCAGGTAAGGGAACACATTTCCTTACTTTAAGGAGGGTCCTGTGACTGTGCTCCCTCTCCCCACTGCAGGATGTTACGTGCATCTGGTTGGCACAGCTGCATCAGATGTTGAACTGGGCCCTAAGTTTTAGAAATGAATTAAAAAGGAACAAAAATCGCCTAAATTATTAACGCTCTGTTAATTACAGGTCCTGGCCTGCCTTATTTCACCTTACAGAACAGCAGTACGGATAAAGGTACTTCTATCTCATTTTCTTATTCCAGAAAGAGAGTTTGTGGGTGTTTATCATTTATGAAATCTAAATCCTCTGCCAATAGATTCAGGTTGTATTCCTATGCATGTCAACCTGGGGGTAATTACTATTGAGGAGTGAGTCTTCTTTTTCAGTAATGCTTAAGAGTGTGCTGTAAGAAATGTAAATCTTCCTGTCTGATCTATTTGATGCAATTTTACTTGAGAGAAAACAAATAGTATTCAATTTTTCAGCTTTTGGGGGGAATGATGTCTAGGCAGAGTGGCTCGAAATCATGAGCTTGGCTCTCTCACAAAACTGCTGGGAAAGAAAAACAAGACAGGGGCTCCCAACTGCATGGTTGTTGAAAAGGACAGTATAAACAATACATCTCTCTTAGCTATGAAAAGACTCAGACTCAGCCACTGATGGCAAAGAGGGTTCAGACCTGGGAGAAGAGCCTGCAAAAATTCCAATATATATATGAAGCAAGTTTGATAAGCTGGGAGGAATGCCAGTTGGGCTTATATTTGTGAGCTACTACTTAGATCTTGAATGGTGATCACCACTAGCTTATATCAAACTAGTTGTTTGTCTTTGTTGTAAATTGTTTGAAAAATGTTTGTTTTTAAATGTAAATTGCAGCTGTACTTGTTCCCAGTTCAGACTAGGACCATTGCAGGAGAGGAAGCTTATCTGTATTGCACCCCCATGGCTGTAACTTGCCCTGAGAGGAAAGAGCAAATAGGCCCTTGACCTAGATCAAGGCCCCTGACCTAGATTGGGACAGTGATGATGGCAAGGGATTATTCCCCAGTCCTGATCCAGTGTAGCTGCAATATGCATCTTTTTAAAAGGCAACAACAAGCAGGTCTAGGCATAGAAACTGTATATCATGTGGGTTGGTTTAAAAAGAGAATATGACAAATTATGGAGGAATGATTTATCAGGAGCTCTTAGTTGTAACAGCTTTATGGAGTCTCTTGCTGATAATTCCTGGTACATGATCCTGTGCGCTCTGTTCAATGGGATTCACTCTCAAGATAGCACACATCTGATATTGTATCAAAGACTGTCCCTTGTTTGCCATTTCTGTTGCTAGAGTTCTGAGAGCTTCAGGGTTGTTGGTTGACGGAGAAGTTCCTGGAGAACTATCCGAATACCAGGGGGAAAATACTTTGTAGTGTTGCTTTTGTTATTAACATGATGACATGGTAGTGACCGTATTAAGAGTTGCAGAAATTTGTTTTCAGCAAGACTTAAAGCAAAACTATAATTTTTCTGAAAAATCAGGAATTAGTTTTCAGGAAAACGTCTTTCTATCCCTCATGTCTGCAGAGATATACTTTCAAAAGTTCAGAGGTATTGCTTAGAGGCTGTGAAACGGAACAGAATGTCAGAAGAGGAAGCTACAGTGGCCGAGGGAAGGATTTTTAATTGCTTTGTTCTGATAGCATTTGGCACTCAGAACTCAAAAGGATTTTTTTTTTCATTCTGACTGTTCAATTCAATGCATATCTGCTTAGAAGTAAGCCCCATTGAGTTTAATGGGAGTTACTTCCAAGTAAGAGTGCGTGGAGTTGCAGCCAGAGGGACAGATATTGTTCTGCATGCCCAATGGTAAGAAATTCCTTTATTGGAGTGTAATGAAGAACTGGTAAAGTCTTCAAGCATGCCATGTCCCTGCACATCTTCCTTTTTAAATTGTGCACCCAGAGTACCAACTTCCTTAATTATATGACTGTATAGTCACCTGTAGTACTGTCATGGCAGCTGCTTCTTCACCTGTGATCCTATTTCACTTGAGAATGCTTGTGAATTATGTAATTGCCTTGGTCTTTTTCACCCATGGTTGCCCTCTTTCCCTTCCAGATAGGGTGGGAAAGACTTGTGTGAAGGAAAAGTAATTTCCATACCAGAGTGGGTGCCTGTAAATTAGACCATATTTTTCTCTTCAATTGCTTGATTATTTTTTTTCTCATTTAGGACAGGATAGCTTACTTACTGTGAGCAATGCTGAAGTACAGATGTTCTCAAACTGGGTTGTCGCAATGCCCCAGCCTGTGGACCTCTTTAAGGGGCGGGGAGGGGGAATGCAGTGACATGATCCCCAGGATTGCACTACTGTTGAAGGAGCCTGGGGCTTTCTTTTACTTACAAGATTCTGCAGCAGCCTCCCAAGAGTGCAGGGAGCCCCGTGGAAGCCTCCCCAAACCAAGCAGGGCTCCCCAAGCCACAGAGAATGAAAAATAACAATGGTGACCCACTTATGGTTTGTGATTGTGAAGCCCAAAGTGGATCACAATAGTTATTTTTACATTCTCTGTGGTTTTACATTCTCCACACCACCGGGAGGCTGCTGAAGCTTCTAGCCCCCCCCCCCCAAAAGCGGCCTGATCCTGGGGGATCGTGTCATTACATTTCCCCTGCCAAGATTTACCTCGGGAGTATTACTCCTGAGAAGTTTGAGAACCCCTGCTATAGTAGACAAAATGTTACTATTTCTATAGGTGGGCCTACTCTGCTTGTGGCAAACTTTTGCATAGACAGTACACTCTCCAAATTGTAGACCTTTGGGTTTCAAACTGCACACTGCAAAGGAGTATTTGACTATAAGTAACTCAAGTACCATTTGTGTCTATGTTTTGTTTTATAGTTATTAAAATACTGGAAGATAATACAGATTTTGGTAACTTGTTGAAGGATGTCCAGATGCCTTCCAAAACAGTCAAAAGCCTTTCGCTGAATGGAGAAAGTAAGTTAGCAAACAGACTGCAATTTTAAAATTTATTTCCAGGAAATAACTCCGCACAATCTTCATTTCAGACCCTTGGGAAGCCCTCATGTTGAAACGTTCCCCATCCCCCTGTTCCCCCAATTCCTGGCTGCATCCAAGGTGGACTGCCAAATGCCACTGCATGCTTACCTAGCGGGAAGGCAAGAACACCCACTTCAGCTGCTGTCCCCATTGCTGCCACAATCACTTGCCATCCTCTTTCTCCTTCCTGCGTAGTAGCGGACCTCCTCAACCCCACACCCCAGGGCAAAGGTCTGCAATTGCACCCCCTTGCGGGCTGCCACTCCCCCTCCACAGAAAAATCCCCCACCCACTTAGCTGAAGTGCATGGAACCTCGTGTGACTCCAGGATACATTGGGGAAGCCTCCTGTTGCTTCCCCAATGTTTTAAACCATCCATTTTCAACCACTGTGCCGTGGCACACTAGTGTGCCGCGAGTGGTGCACAGGTGTGCCACAGGAATTTGGGGGAAGATCATTTATTAGTAGGACCAATGGGGATGTGAGCCCCCCACTGGCAGCATGGTGTGCCTTGTCAACTGTCAAAAACCTGATGGTGTGCCTTGACAATTTTAGTGCCTTGTCAGTGTGCCACAAGATGAAAAAGGATAAAAATTGCTGTTTTAAACTGTGCTTCTGAGAAGCCAGAAGCAGTTTCCGACCACATTGGGAACGTCAAGGAGTCTTCTGTTTGGTCCCAGAGGTGCGCAAGGCTCCACGCCGGGACATTTGCCCCATTCATTTAATGGCAATTCTGCCACTGTTCCTGCACTCCTTTAAAAAGGGAATGGGAAACAAAGGGTAAGAGGAAAGAGTGGGCTAGATTGTCCCCACTTTCCTCTTCTCAACTCTTCCTCTTCCTCTCTGGTCCGCATTTCCTTTTTAAATTCAAGAAGAGATGGAGGAGGACAATGACAAGCAGGAGGAGGTGAGTATACAAGCATGTAGATGGGTGTTGGCAGCCAGTCAGCTGGAGGCTGATTGAGACCAAGGTGGAAGCAACTGCCACCAATCAGTTGCCTGAAATGACAAGGAAGGGCAGACTTTTCAGTCACTTTGATTGACAATGACTATCTTTTAACACTGCTTCTTAAGAGAAGGTGAAGTGATACTTTCCTGTAGCCAGAGACACCTACAGTGTGGGCCGATCCCAGCTGGAAGCTTTTTCAGGTGCCAGGTGTGGTCTTTCAGCATATTTGACACCTGTAGGCCACACAGAGACTGTGTTGATCATCTTACTTTTTCCTGTTAGTTTCCAGTCTTCTGCTTGGACTAACAAAGTCATTGTGGTTGGCACAGTGCAAAAGAACCATCATTACTTTGAAATCCTTATGCTAAATTGGTATCTCTTTGCTTTAGTACTTACCCACTCAAACAGATTTCCTGTCTGCACTCCACCGTTAAACCAGCTGAGGCAGAAGCTGTCACTTAAATTTACATGAAACTATTCTTATGTCCCTTAGGAATATTTTATTCAATGTCCTTCAGGAAGTTGTGGGTAGTTATTTTTTTTTTGTTTTTTGTTTTTGGCATGAAAAAGCAGTTTGCCACTTCCCTGATCAACTCAAGTGACAAACAGCTGTTTCCAGATGGAAAAAAAAATGTACCTGTTCTCTTCCCCATTTAGCTGCCACTCTGTTGTGGAAATTCTTCTGCCCCTGGGCTATAATTCCATAGAAGTATTCAGTTATGTCAGGTGGTTTCTGTGGTAGGGTAATAATACGAGAATATACTCCCATGGGAGTGTTCCATTGAACTCTGCTGTAATTCCCCCAAAATGTGCACAGAATCTGCATTCAGGGTCACTGCTCAGCAAAATCCTGAAGGGAAACTATTTTTGTGTACTCAGCCTTCCTTTCCTGCAGTTCCAGTTTCCAGTTCATGTACAACCTCCCACTATTCCTTTGTATATTATAGAGTTGCTTGACCTTTGCGCCTCTTTCTTCTCTCGTTAGCAGCATTTTTACTAGGTCTAAAGATGTGGTGTAAGAGGAAAAATTGAAATGAACTGCTTGTTCCTTCTATGTGCATCTTTATCGCTTCCTTCTCTTTCTTGCTGCTTCACCTTTCCGGGTTAGGAATTACTGGGTAAGATGAATTCTTTTGTTTTGTTGAACAGGGTTGCACATTTAGACTTGGTATATTTTCTAAGCACAGTTAACCTCCTGATACTATCATTTTTATTATCTGCAAAGCAGGAATCCTGTTCACAGAAAGAATGTTGCCCTCCTCTGCTGAGTTTCAGATCACAAAAAGATCACAGTCTTCCAGGGAGCTCAAGATCTTTCCCTTCCCATTTATCCTCACAGGCACCCTGCTTGAACCATTCACTAATGAGGCTATACTATATCTCCAAAACTAGACGTGATAGGGCAAAACGGATGCCATTTTTGGAATCAGCAACCCAAATTCGTATCAAATCACCATAAAGTTTGGGAAAAACTTTTCTGACCCTCAATTTTGTAGGCCTGTGTTATCCAACACATGCTGTGGCTGAGCAGGTATTTGAATCCAAATGTACCCTGTTGGAGCTTGCCTACTGCATCACATTGGCTCTCCCCTCAGGGCCACTTGTATTTCCTACCAACATAATGAATGGCTATTTTTATTTCCTTTGCTTTTCAATAAAAGGTTGTTCTTTGATCAGTGTAGATTTTCATAGCTAAAGTTATTATGAGGTGTGAAAACAATCACTTTGCAAATACACAGGAATCACTCTTGTCTTGAATATATCTAAGAATACCTTCTTACTAATAATCTTCCATGCTTCCTCACTGAAATCTGAAACTGTATCTTCGTAGCAATCTTGTTAAGAAGACATTTTCATTTTTAGCTAATGCAGAGCCTTTCTCAAGTAACAGTCCCAGATCAGCCTGTCATTATTATGTTTGTTCTTTGTGTTTGAATAATACTTTTCATTCCACCCACATTTGAAAGGCACTTCAAATCCAAGGTACTTTCATTTTGCTAGTCTATACATGAGATCTTTTTACTAAACCCACTCATAACTTTTCATTTTCATTTAAATCGGTAATCATTTTTTTAGCATTAATATTCAGAGCCTTTTTTTTATATAGTCTACAAATGCCCCAATCAGCACTGTAGCTGTTTTTTTGCTGAGAAAATATTGTTTGAGATTGACTAAAGTGTCCTAACGCTAAAACTAATGTTAAAGTGCCCTAATATTAGGAGAGACAGTTTCATACAGCTCCCTACAGCTCCCTGATTCCTGCTGTGACTAATGTTGGCAACTGTTTGGTCCAGAGTAGAAATGAATGGCAAACTGGTACTTGGATATTCCATGGCATGGAATCCATAGGATAAGGAAACCCATGTGAGTATTGCTTTCTAAGGTGCACTTATTTTGTGGAAAATGTGCATTACCACATGGAATTCTGCATGTGTAATCAAGATCACAAAAGCCCTGTTCAGGTCTCCATGGTTTAAGAACTCCAAATAATGTGCGGGCAAGCCCTGCCCCTACCACCACACTGTTGCTCTGTCCCTTTGTCTCCAAATTGTCAACCCCTAGTTGACAAAGAGTATGGGAAGAGCTACAGAGCATGGTGACAGCACTCACAGTGTACTGACATTGTCCCCCCCCCAACTGTGCATTACATCTCCATGAAAAGGGAATATATGAAAAAGTCTAAATGCACTGCAGTAATACTGAAGTTTCTGATTATCCTTCCTCATTTTAAACAACACTTTCAGTGTATTTTCTGTTAATAAAAAGAAATTGGGATTTTGTAGCCAAATGTACAGTCTGTTGAATCTGAAGCATTTTGATAAAACCAGATTTTGTCCTATTGAGGCTGGCATTTTTTAATCTAAAAACTTAGCAGGTTTTTGCTTCAAGCTTGAAATTCTAGTTAACTCCAAATGCAGCTTCTCATGTGAGAATATCTTTCATGTATTAGTTATTTGGTTGCATCAATGAGACGGTTTCATTTTTGTTTTCAGCATTTTGGTATCAGATGATCTTACCTCCTCACTTTGATTCCTCAAAGAAGTACCCTCTACTCATTGATGTGTAAGTCAAACTACAAATAATCATGTTATTCTTATTTCATTTGAAAGAGTTCTGATAGTTTCAAAGCCATCAGATGATTTGTCTTTTCATGTAGGTTGTTTGTAACAACAGTGGTAAATAAAAAAGATTTATAAACTGCTTTTCCAAAGCTCAAAACAGTAAACAGTTAATATGAAACAAATAATAAAATAAAAACAATTGACAAAAGTACAAGGAGCAGATAAGAAGCATCTAATACAACAAGAATAAAACCATAAAAGCAGCACACAGTAATCTGTGCATAGTAATTAAAAAGGGGGTCACCAGGCAAATCATTCATTCTCGAAAACCAGTTGAAAGCACGTTCATGACATGGTGTGAGTGGATGGTGCTGGCCTGCCGGCACTGTATCCACAGGCCTGGCCACTACTGGAGGTAAATACGCTGCCAAGTGGTGGAGGTAGGCAGGGAAATGGAAAGGAGCGTTTTGGGGTGGAAGAGGGTGGGACAGGGGCAGGCCTATGAGGGGTTGGGTTTAGTGAAGGAGGCCTCTGCCATTTCTTAACCCCTTTTCTGAACCTTCTGGTGTTACACTGAGCTTCCTGGATTTGCACCAGCTAAATAGCTTGCCCAAGGAGCTCCATAGGGCAGGCTGGGGCTTTATCCAGCATAATGGGGAAAATATCTCCTTATCTTGAGTAGACCTATAGTGTCTTCTAACCCAGTGTTTCTCAAATTGTGGGTCAGGACCCACTAGGTGGGTTGTGAGCCAATTTCAGGTGGGTCCCCACTTTTATATTTTATTTTTAATATATTAGACTTGATGCTACCATGGTATGTGACTGCATCTGGGGAAATGTTACAGACCTATACATTTAATAAGCTACTATGTATATTCTTTTAACAATGCTAGTCAATGGGACTTACTCCTGGGTAAGTGTGGGTTAGGTTGCAGCCTAGGATTGTTAAAATTTTTCCTGCTGATGATACACTTCTGGTCAAGACGTCACTTCCAGTGGGTCCGGACAGATTCTCATTCTACAAAGTGGGTCCTGGTGCTAAATGTGTGAGAACCACTGCTCTAACCAGTGCTGGATACTGCGCAGGCCATGTGGCTTAGCTGCATCAGTGTAGGTTAGGATTGGGCTGTAAGATTCATGGGCTATTATTCTACAAGCCTGGTGCAAAGAGTGAAGACAAAACCATTTTCACATGTGAGTTTTCAGTTGGTTTTTAGCTTCAGTTGTGCTGTTTACATTAACATCAGATGATGCAGAAGAAGTTGGAGGGCATTTGTAATGTGAATGAGCATTTTTTTGCTAATGTAGGTCTTATATTTGCATTGCAAAACCCTAGCTTCCTATGTGGAAAAATACTGTAAGGATTGAAGGAGTGTTTTGTTTGTTTTTTCGTTGTTTGTCTTCTATATTTGCTTTTGTTAATGATCTAGAATCCATAAATAGCAAAGGAAAACAGCCTCAAGTAAGTTCTTCAATGTGACTTCCTAGAAGGTGTTGATTTTCTAGTTACACTCACTGGTGTCATTAGAAAAACGGAGTGCTTATTAGCTTGAAGGGCAAATGGATTTCCATTAGGAAACAGGAGGTGCTCATTAACTTGGAGGGCAAAGAATCAGAATTCTGTTGAAAACAGCTGGTTGGTTAATTCCCCTGTGATGAAGTCCAGAGACTATGAAAATCAGTTGAAAGACTCCCACTGACATGGATATATGATCTCTAGATCAAGCCCACAGCACACTGTGGAAACAACTCATTAGAAAACAGTATCCAACTGGTATGTATTATAAAAAGTATTATGTACTAGGCACATTCTACTGTATGTTTTGAACTATTAGCTAAAAACCAACTATACCTGTCTTGCACCTGCAAAGACAATTCAGAAACATAACAAAGAAGTCACATTTACTGGACCCTGAACATATGCTCTTGATTCCTTTCCTTCCTCACACGACTCTGCACATATTAATGTATCTGCATTAATTACCTTTCTTCTTCTAATTGCAAATTACCAGAAAATTTCTGTTCACAATAAATAGAGAGCAAATATTCTATATTTGCTGAAAATTAGGTCTCTAAGGAATATATCATATGTTAGTTGCAACTGTTTGGGTTTTCTGTAATCCTATTAATTTGTATTTTTTTAAGCTTATTATTTCTTGAATTATTAATTATTTGCCTACTTAGATTTCACTGAGCAGTAATGAACTAGGATTTTGCTTATTATCATTCTAAACAACGCAGGTCATTTCTTGTTAAATCACCTGATCTTTGGTGAGTTTCATTTCAGATAATATGTGAAAAGATTGACAGTGGCTATGGTTTTTATGTGGCAAGTATATTACAGTGACACAAATTTAGGAATAGTGCATAATAGTAAATTCAGAAATATTCTAGTACTACTCCAATCTTAGCATGATTAGTTATTCCTTTGAGAACTGGCAATCTTATTAGATTTCACAACTGTTAGGGAACTATATCCACTGGCCTTGGGAATTGCCATTTTGGTGCTAGATTTGACATGGGCTGATGAGATGATGGAACCCAGGTAACCACAATCATTGATCTTGTGGCATAGGTCCACCTTGAGGTCTGAGAAAAATAGACCTATAACTAAGTAGGTAGAGTTTTGTTTGCCAAGCCATTAGAACATTTAGGATTTTGGAAAAACAAATTCAGGGCGGCCCTCAGTATCCACAGGGGATTTGTTCCCAAACGCCACCCCCTGCTCACGGATACCAAAACCTGTGGATGTTCAAATCTGCAGGTCAGGCACCCTGTTGCCCTCTGGAGCTGTGCTCCAGTTGCATCTAGAAGGCTTTCTGAGGTCTGAAAAGCATGTCTTCCCATTTTTGGCCGAAACCCAGAAGTTGTGCTTTTCGGCCCTCAGATGTCACATAACACCAGAACCAGGGGGCATCCACTAAAATTGAGTGTTGGGAGAGTTAGAAGAGACAAGAGAAAATATTTCTTTACACAGCGTGTGGTTGGTCTGTGGAAATCCTTGCCACAGGATGTGGTGACGGCATCATAAGAACATAAGAACATAAGAACAGCCCCACTGGATCAGGCCATAGGCCCATCTAGTCCAGCTTCCTGTATCTCACAGCGGCCCACCAAATGCCCCAGGGAGCACACCAGATAACAAGAGACCTCATCCTGGTGCCCTCCCCTACATCTGGCATTCTGACTTAACCCATTCCTAAAATCAGGAGGTTGCGCATACACATCATGGCTTGTACCCCATAATGGATTTTTCCTCCAGAAACTTGTCCAATCCCCTTTTAAAGGCGTCTAGGCTAGACGCCAGCACCACATCCTGTGGCAAGGAGTTCCACAGACCAACCACGCGCTGAGTAAAGAAATATTTTCTTTTGTCTGTCCTAACCCGCCCAACACTCAATTTGAGTGGATGTCCCCTGGTTCTGGTATTATGTGAGAGTGTAAAGAGCATCTCCCTATCCACTCTGTCCATCCCCTGCATAATTTTGTATGTCTCAATCATGTCCCCCCTCAAGCGTCTCTTTTCTAGGCTGAAGAGGCCCAAACGCCGTAGCCTTTCCTCATAAGGAAGGTGCCCCAGCCCCGTAATCATCTTAGTCGCTCTCTTTTGCACCTTTTCCATTTCCACTATGTCTTTTTTGAGATGCGGCGACCAGAACTGGACACAATACTCCAGGTGTGGCCTTACCATCGATTTGTACAACGGCATTATAATACTAACCGTTTTGTTCTCAATACCCTTCCTAATGATCCCAAGCATAGAATTGGCCTTCTTCACTGCTGCCGCACATTGGGTCGACACTTTCATCGACCTGTCCACCACCACCCCAAGATCTCTCTCCTGATCTGTCACAGACAGCTCAGAACCCATCAGCCTATATCTAAAGTTTTGATTTTTTGCCCCAATGTGCATGACTTTACACTTACTGACATTGAAGCGCATCTGCCATTTTGCTGCCCATTCTGCCAGTCTGGAGAGATCCTTCTGGAGCTCCTCACAATCACTTCTGGTCTTTACCACTCGGAAAAGTTTGGTGTCATCTGCAAACTTAGCCACTTCACTGCTCAACCCTGTCTCCAGGTCATTTATGAAGAGGTTGAAAAGCACCGGTCCCAGGACAGATCCTTGGGGCACACCGCTTTTCACCTCTCTCCATTGTGAAAATTGCCCATTGACACCCACTCTCTGCTTCCTGGCCTCCAACCAGTTCTCAATCCATGAGAGGACCTGTCCTCTAATTCCCTGACTGTGGAGTTTTTTCAGTAGCCTTTGGTGAGGGACCGTGTTAAACGCCTTCTGAAAGTCCAGATATATAATGTCCACGGGTTCTCCCGCATCCACATGCCTGTTGACCTTTTCAAAGAATTCTATAAGGTTTGTGAGGCAAGACTTACCCTTACAGAAGCCATGCTGACTCTCCCTCAGCAAGGCCTGTTTGTCTATGTGTTTTGAGATCCTATCTTTGATGAGGCATTCCACCATCTTACCCGGTATAGATGTTAGGCTGACCGGCCTATAGTTTCCCGGGTCCCCCCTCTTTCCCTTTTTAAAAATAGGCGTGACATTTGCTATCCTCCAATCTTCTGGTACCGTGGCCGTTTTGAGGGACAAGTTGCATACCTTAGTCAAGAGATCTGCAACTTCATTCTTCAATTCCTTAATAACCCTTGGGTGTATGCCATCAGGGCCCGGTGACTTATTGATCTTTAATTTATCAATGAAGTCTGAAACATCTTCTCTTTTAACCTCTATCTGACTTAACTCCTCGGTCAGGAGGGGCCGTTCGGGCAGCGGTATCTGCCCGAGGTCTTCTGCCGTGAAGACAGATGCAAAGAACTCATTTAATTTCTCTGCCATCTCTAAGTCTCCTTTTATCTCCCCTTTCCCTCCCTCACCATCCAGAGGGCCAACCGCTTCTCTGGCGGGTTTCCTGCTTCTAACATATTTGAAGAAGCTTTTATTATTCCCCTTAATGTTGCTGGCCATGCGTTCCTCATAGTCTCGCTTGGCCTCCCCTATCACCTTCTTACATTTCTTTTGCCACAGTTTATGTTCCTTTTTATTCTCTTCATTAGGGCAAGACTTCCATTTACGGAAGGAAGCTTCCTTGCCCTTCACAGCCTCTCTAACTTGGCTGGTTAGCCATGCAGGCACTCTCCTGGATTTAGTGGAACCCTTCTTTATTTGCGGTATACACTTCTGCTGGGCCTCTATTACTGTTGTTTTAAGCAGCCTCCATGCACTCTGGAGAGACTGGACTCTTTTTACCCTCCCTTTCAACCTCCTTCTAACCAGCCTCCTCATTTGAGGGAAGTCCGCCCGTCGGAAGTCAAGGGTTTTTGTTAGAGATTTGCCTGGTATTCTTCCCCCAACGTGCACGTCAAAACGGATCGCAGCATGATCACTGTTCCCCAATGGCTCAGTAACGTTTACATCTCTAACCAGGTCCTGCGTACCGCACAAAATTAAATCCAGAGTCACCTGTCCTCTGGTGGGCTCTGTGACTAGCTGATCTAAGCCACAGTCATTTAGCACGTCAAGAAATCCGGTTTCCTTATCGTGACCAGAACACAAATTGACCCAGTCAATATGAGGATAATTGAAGTCCCCCATGATTACAACCCTGTCCTTCCTTGTCACCTCCCTGATCTGTTTCCTCATTTCAAGGTCCCCATCAGATTTCTGGTCTGGAGGACGATAGCACACCCCCAGTATTACATCGCTGCTCAAGCCTGGTAATTTAACCCACAGAGATTCTACGGTGGAGTCGGACCCACCTTCAATCTCTACTTTGCTGGATTCTATCCCTTCCTTAACATAAAGGGCCACCCCACCTCCAACACGCCCCTGCCTGTCCCTCCTGTAGAGTTTATAGCCCGGGATTGCGGTATCCCACTGATTCTCCGCATTCCACCAGGTTTCCGTTATGCCCACTATGTCAATATTTTCCCTTGTCACCAGACATTCCAGTTCTCCCACCTTTGCTCGTAGACTTCGGGCATTCGCATAAAAGCATTTATACACGGAATGCCCCAGGATGGGCTGCTTATTCGCTCCTTTGTCCCCGCATCCTCTCACTGTGCCAAACTGTCTATCACATCCCATCTCCCTACCTTTCCCAATTTCTTCTCCTACCCTGCCTTTGTCTTGTTGTTCTCTAACCTCCCCATCCTCATCCCATAGGGATGAGGAGTCCCGAACCGGATGCCCCTCGGCTCCTGTCGGCCTTCCCCCAGGGATCAGTTTAAAAGCTGCTCTGCCACCTTTTTAATGTTATGCGCCAGCAGTCTGGTTCCATTCTGGTTCAAATGGAGCCCGTCCCTCTTGTACAGGGCCCGCTTGTCCCAAAACGTTCCCCAGTGCCTAACGAATCTAAACCCCTCCTCCCTACACCACCGTCTCATCCACGCATTGAGACCCCTGATCTCCGCCTGCCTAGCTGGCCCTGCGCGTGGAACAGGTAGCACTTCAGAGAACGCTACCTTTGAGGTCCTGGCTTTCAGCTTCCTGCCTAAAAGCCTAAATTTGGCCTCCAGGACCTCCTAGCTACACTTGCCCACATCGTTGGTGCCGACATGCACCACAGCCGCTACCTCTCCCCCAGCACTGTCTACTAGCCTGTCTAGACGAGAAGTGATGTCCGCAACCTTCGCACCAGGCAGGCAAGTCACCATGCGGTCCTCACATCCGTCGCAAACCCCCCTCTCTATGTTTCTAATAATTGAATCCCCCACTACAAGAAGCCCCCGACCCCCCTCCTGCCGAGGAGTATCCCGAGTGCGCTTGGATACGGGCCCATCCCCTGGAGAAGGGATCCCCCCTAGAGGACTGTTTCCCTCCTCTCCAGGATGACGTCCTCCAGTCCCGAGACTTCCCACCCGGGCAGCCGAGGAGCTGCACGCCTGAGGTTGGGACGAAGCCTGATCGTCCCCAGAAGTCTCCCCACGGTCCTCCTCTGGCTGCCTGCGCTTCTCCAGGTCGGCCACCAAGGCTTCAAGGGAGCGGACGCGTTCCCTGAGAGCCTGGAGCTCCTTGCACCGAGGACACACCCATGACTTATGCCCCAGAGGCATATAATCATACATGTGGCACTCCATGCAGAACACTGGATAGCCCCCACTCTGCTGCTGGCTGTCTGGCTGCATAGCTTTTTTGTTGTTGTTGTTGTTGTTTTATTTAGGGGTCCTTTTAAAAACCGTACACTGGATAGCAGCCCTCTTCTCAAGGGAAGAGGAAGGGCAGTGTATGGGGCCCTGGCCTCCTCGCCCTGCTGCTGAACTCGCCCAGATGCTAAACTCTTGTGCCTTACCTGGCACTTAGTTCCCAGAGGCACTGGGTTCCCAGAGGCCACACGCGTCTGCAGAGGACGCCTCTGGCATCTGGCATGGACGCCTTTAAAAAGGGATTGGACAAGTTTCTGGAGGAAAAATCCATTACGGGGTACAAGCCATGATGTGTATGCGCAACCTCCTGATTTTAGAAATGGGCTATGTCAGAAGGCCAGATGCAAGGGAGGGCACCAGGATGAGGTCTCTTGTTATCAGGTGTGCTCCCTGGGGCATGGTGGGCCGCTGTGAGATACAGGAAGCTGGACTAGATGGGCCTATGGCCTGATCCAGTGGGGATGTTCTTATGTTCTTATGTCCCTCTGAACAGGACCAGAGTACAGCTACGGTTATGTTCAGAGTGGTAGCGTCACTATATAAGTGCAGGGGGTAGCAAATGCACCGGGCTGCAGCTGCTGAGAGGGGCAACATCAGGGGCTGGGGGGCAACATCGGGGCAACTCTGCCCGCATGCGAGTTGCCTTGGGCTGCTGCAGCCCCGCCAGGTGCCCTCGCTCTGCGTTTGGGAAAGAAGGAGGCAAGGAGACATGCTGCATGTCTGCTGCTGGCGGAGCCTGGACAGGTGTCGAGGTGGTGGCAGCAGGCACTGAGAAGAGAAAGTTTGCAGCTCTGCTCCGCTGTGCCTGAGACCTCGGCGGGGCTTTGGAAGGCTTTTGTAGGACACTTCAGCGCGGGGAGAGGATGTGCAGGAGGAGGAGGCGCTGAAGGCTTCGTTTGCCCCTATCCCACCACAGCCAGCAGCGGGAGGGAGAAAGAATGAGGCGCGTCGCCGCTGCCTCCACCTCCACCACCACCACCACCACCTCCTGCATGGCCTCAGAGCACAATCCTATGCATGTCTACTTAGAAGTAAGTCCCATTGTGTCCAATGGGACTTACTCCCAGGAAAGCGTGGACAGGATTGGAGCCTCAGTCAACAGGCACAACTTCCTCCCTCCCGCCTGCCTGCCCCAAGACCCAGGTCCTCCTCCCCCCAGCCGCAGCAGGAAAGCCTTCCTTTCACTCACCCACTCAGAGCCAATCCTTGGCATGTCTACTCTCAGGTAAGTTCCAGTGTAGCCAATGGGGCTTACTCCCAGGAAGGTGTGGAGAGGATTGCAACTCAGAGCCCAAGCCTGTGCTGGTCTATTCAGAAGGAATTTCCATTATAGCCAATCGGACTTACTCCCAGGAAAGTGGGACTGGGACAGGAGCCTGAGAGCGCAGTCCAGCCCAGGCAGGTCTACTCAGAAGTAAGTCCCATTATACCCAATGGGGCTTACTCCAAGTTAAGCGCAGATAGGATTGGAGCCTCAGTCAGTCAGGTGCAACTTCCTCCCCCCTCCCTGCCCTGAGTTCTCCTTCCCCCACAATCAATGTGAACAGCGGCTTTTCCATAGCCTCCTCTTGCCCCCTCCCACAGTGGCTGGACCCGAGCTGTGCCACCAAACAAAACGGCGGTGGCAGTGGGGGGGCATGCCCTACCTCCCCTCACATGTGCACAGCTCTCCTCAGTGTAGCCCATTGCTCCCTAATGTGCCTGGCTGGTGGGGCGCATGCCAGTGGTGGCGACTGCTTCTCTCCCCCCCCCATGAGCTTGATGGGGCTGCAGGAGCAGCCCAGTGTAAGACCTCAGAGGGAATGGAGGTGAGTAGGAGGGAGCTGGTGCTGGGGGGAGGCAGCTTGGGGGATGTGGCAGATTTTTTATTTTTCACGTTTAAAAAAAGTGGGTGTGAAATCAAAACCCGGAAGCGATGTCACAAGTTGGGGCAACATCTTGAGCTCTGCACCGGGCAGCAGGATCGTTAGCTACGCCACTGGTTCAGAGGACAGCAGGTGGCCCATCCTGTAGGTTCTGAACCCGCAGATCTTCAAATCTGCAGTTACAGAATCAATGGATACCAAGGGCTGCCTATAATATCTCTGGGTTTAATTTCAGTGTGGAAAAAGTTAGATAAGAACATAAGAACAGCTCCACTGGATCAGGCCATAGGCCCATCTAGTCCAGCTTCCTGTATCTCACAGCGGCCCACCAAATGCCCCAGGGAGCACACCTGATAACAAGAGACCTCATCCTGGTGCCCTCCCTTGCATCTGGCATTCTGACATAGCCCATTTCTAAAATCAGGAGGTTGCACATACACATCATGGCCTGTAACCCGTAATGAATTTTTCCTTCAGAAACTTGTCCAATCCCCTTTTAAAGGCATCCAGGCCAGATGCCGTCACCACATCCTGCGGCAAGGAGTTCCACAGACCAACCACACACAAATATTTTTGTTTGTCTGTCCTAACTCACTCAACAGTCGATTTTAGTGGATGTCCCCTGGTTTTGGTGTTATGTGAGAGTGTAACGAGCATCTCTCTATCCACTTTATCCTTCCCATGCATAATTTTGTATGTCTCAATCATGTCCCCCCTCAGGCGTTTCTTTTCTAGGCTGAAGAGGCCCAAACGCCGTAGCCTTTCCTCATAAGGAAGGTGCCCCAGCCCCGTAATCATCTTAGTCACTCTCTTTTGCACCTTTTCCATTTCCACTATGTCTTTTTTGAGATGCGGCGACCAGAACTGGACACAATACTCCAGGTGTGGCCTTACCATCGATTTGTACAATGGCATTATAATATTAGCCGTTTTGTTCTCAATACCCTTCCAAATGATGCCAAGCATAGAATTGGCCTTCTTCACTGCCACCGCACATTGGGTCGACACTTTCATCGACCTGTCCACCACCACCCCAAGATCTCTCTCCTGATCACAGACAGCTCAGAACCCATCAGCCTATATGTGAAGTTTTGATTTTTTGCCCCAGTGTGCATGACTTTACACTTACTTGCATTGGAACGCATCTGCCATTTTGCCAGTTTGGAGAGATCCTTCTGGAGCTCCTCACAATCATGTCTAGTCTTCACCACTCGGAAGAGTTTGGTGTCGTCTGAAAACTTGGCCACCTCACTGCTCACCCCTGTCTCCAGGTCATTTATGAAGAGGTTGAAAAGACCCGGTCCCAGGACAGATCTTGGGGCACACCGCTTTTTACCTCTCTAAATTGTGAAAATTGTCCATTGACACCCACTCTCTTTTCCTGGTCTTCAACCAATTCTCAGTCCAGGAGAGGACCTGTCCTCTCATTCCCTGACTGTGGAGATTTTTTCAGTAGCCTTTGGTGAGGGACCGTGTCGAACGCCTCTGGAAGTCCAGATATATAATGTCTATGGGTTCTCCCACATCCACATGCCTTTTGACCTTTTCAAAGAATTCTAAAAGGTTTGTGGGGCGTGACTTACCTCTACAGAAGCCATGCTGATTCTCCTTCAGTGAGGCTTGTTCGTCTATGTGTTTTGAGATTCTATCTTTGATGAGGCATTCCACCATCTTACCCAGTATAGATGTTAGGCTGACTGGTCTATAGTTTCCCGGGTCCCCCCTCTTTCCCTTTTTAAAAATCGGTGTGACATTTGCTATCCTCCAATCCTCTGGCACCGTGGCTGTTTTGAGGGACAAGTTGCATATTTTAGTCAAGAGATCAGCAACTTCATTCTTCAATTCCTTAATAACTCTTGGGTGGATGCCATCAGGGCCCGGTGACTTATTGATCTTTAATTTATCAATGAGGTCTGAAACATTTTCTCTTTTAACCTCTTGGTTAAACCTTAATTCCTTGAACAGGAGGGGCCGTTCAGTCAGCGGTATCTGCCCAAGGTCTTCTGCCATGAAGACAGATGCAAATAACTCATTTAATTTCTCTGCCATCTCTAAGTCTCCTTTTATCTCCTTTTTCCCTCCCTCACCATCCAGAGGGCCAACCGCTTCTCTGGCAAGTTTCCTGCTTCTAACATATTTGAAGAAGCTTTTATTATTCCTCTTAACGTTGCTGGCCATGTGTTCCTCATAGTCTCTCTTGGCCTCCCATACCACCTTCTTACATTTCTTTTGCCACAGTTTATGTTCCTTTTTATTCTCCTAATTAGGGCAAGACTTCCATTTACGGAAGGAAGCTTCCTTGCTCTTTACGGCCTCTCTAACTTGGCTCGTTAGCCATGCGGACACCCTCCTGGACTTAGTTGAGCCCTTCTTCCCTTGTGGTATACACTTCTGCTGGGCCTCTATTACTGTTGTTTTAAGCAGCCTCCATGCACTCTGGTGAGATTGGACTCTTTTTACCTTCCCTTTCAACCTCCTTCTAACCAGCCTCCTCATTTGAGGGACGTTCACTCGTCGGAAGTCAAGGGTTTTTGTGAGAGATTTGCCTGGTATTCTTCCCCCAACGTGCATGTCGAAACAGATCACAGCATGATCACTGTTCCCCAATGGCTCAGTAACATTGACATCTCTAACCAGGTCCTGAGTACTGCACAATATTAAATCCAGAGTCACCTGTCCTCTGGTGGGCTCCATGACTAGCTGCTCTAAGGCACAGTCATTTAACATGTCAAGAAATCTGGTCTCCTTTTTGTGACCAGAACACAAATTGACCCAGTCAATGTGAGGATAATTGAAGTCCCCCATGATTACAACCCTGTCCCTCCTTGACACCTCCCTGATCTGTTTCCTCATTTCAAGATCCCTTCCGGTTTCTGGAGGATGATAGTATGCCCCCATTATTATATCGCTCCTCAGGCCTGATAATTTAACCTACATAGATTCTGTGGTGGAGTCGGACCCGCCTTCAGTCTCTACTTTGCTGGATTCTATCCCTTCCTTAACATAAATGGCCACCCCACCTCCTACACGCCCCTCCCTGTCCCTCCTGTAGAGTTTATAGCCCGGGATTGTGGTATCCCACTGATTTTCCACATTCCACCAGGATGAAAGTTAGATGAAAGTTAGTAAGGTACTTTTTTTTTGGGGGGGGGGGGTTGCATTCTAGTGGTATCATGCATGCGAGAAAGGAAGTTCCTGCTTTGGAAGCTATCGACCCCTTCTGACCTAAAAAAATCCAGTTGGGGGACACTCTGGAGTAATCTGCCTCCATTGCAGAACAAGAAGCTTCTTGCAGGGAATTGGCAAACCCCCCCCCCCATTCTGCAAACATGGAAGTTCCTTCCTTTTGCATAGATTGAAACTAGACTACATCCCCTTTGGTTTTTCCATAATGAAGGTAATTTACTATTTGCAATAAACCAAGAATGAATTAATGTGTGGCATATGATCCTTAAGTAAGGGGAGGGAAGGAGTGATCCAATTCCCACTCATGTTTGGTGAGCAGGGAGCAGATCAATTCAACTTGCAGTGGGCTGGAGGGAGGTGGCAGCAGACGGAGTGCAGGGCACCCCAAATCCACAGTTTCTTGCACCTCTCTATTCTGATATAAGCCATATTGGATTGCTTCATGGCTGGGTCAGCCATGTCTCTCAAAAGCAAATGGAAAGAAAAATGTCTTATAATGGTTCTGGAAGGCTCAGGTGTATAATGAGTACACCTGGACACATTCATTTGTGTTGTATTTTTGATTACTCAGAATTAAATTTGCTGATTTGTATTCTTTGATTACTGAGAAACTTGGTAATTATAAAACTAATACTTAATGAAATAACATGCATAAAGTGACTTGAGGCTCTTTTCACAGGTATGCAGGGCCTTGTAGCCAGAAAGTTGATTCTGCCTTCCGAATCAACTGGGCTACATATCTTGCAAGTGCAGAGGAGATCATTGTGGCTAGTTTTGATGGCAGAGGAAGTGGCTATCAGGGCGACAAAATCATGCATGCAATATATCGAAGGCTGGGGACTTATGAAGTTGAAGATCAGATCGCGGCAGCTAGGTAAGTTCATGCTTAATAGTTCAATCCTATCCCCTGCCACCAGTGCTGATGCAGTCAGGCCAAAAAGACCCATTTTGCATTCACCTATTTTGGTGGCGTGTGTCCGAGGAGGGAAAAGGAGCAGCGAGATTTCCTAAAGAGGGGATGAGATCCACATGTGCCACTGCTGCCAGATCCACCCCCTCTCATCTCCTCCCTGCCCTCCAGTACTTCCCTCCCCTCCCCACCCAGAAATTCCCCTGTTCTGCCCCCTCCCTGTTCAGTTCCACCCATCATCTGTTCCCACTGCTAACTCGCAAGTGCCATCAGCTTGTGGCCTCTCTGCCAGTCTGTGCACATAGATTCCAGCCATTGCACTGCTGGTCTAATTGTTCTTGTTAGTGGAATGTCACTTCTACTGACATCCTCCCGCTTCTGCCAGTAGGTGGGATTGGGCCATAACTGTCTTAGTAATTCTCACTCTTCTGCTAACCTCCCTGACTGCCAGCATTTCAATGAGATAGACAAAAATATTTCCTTCCTTTTTAGCACACAAGACATGAAGATGTATTACATGAAAGGTCATATTTTACAGCAGTAGCATAGTGTGGGTGAGGTGGCTGGAGTAGGCTGTGGCCTGAGGTGCTCCTGAGGTTTTCCTAGAAAGCCTCACCACCTAAGCACTCTGAGCTACATGTGAGTGCTGAAGGGCCCTCCAGCCTGCCCCTGGCTCTGTTTGGCTCCAGTGGAGCCATTCCGGGAGCAGGGGAGTGGCGTGATGACATAGGGGGTGATGTGACTGCATCATCATGTCACCCCACCCTGGGCGCTTGCCAGCCTCTCAATACTACTGTTTCATAGAAATATGTATGCCAAAAAATTAAAGACTACAATCCTATATATGTCTACTCAGAAGCAAGTCCCATTGAGTTTAAAGGAATTTACTTCCAAATAAGTGCGTGTAACCGCCTTGAAATAAAGTCCGAGGAGAAATCTGACGACCATGAAAGGCGGTATATAAATACCTGTATTATTATTATTATTATTACTTATTACGTGTTTCTCTCACCCTTCCTCCAAGGAGCTCAGAGTGCACACATTATTCCCTGCCATACATGACTAGACCTAAGCGGCTGCAGCAGCAGAATTATGCCTTATGCCTTCAGCCCATTTTAGCCCATCAACCATTGTCACATGAGAACAGATCACAGTCATCTAAAGAAGGCTGTTTTGAGGTTTCAAAATTTTGTTCTTGGATTTTTCAGCTATCTTCTAAACTTCTGTTTCTAGCCCATGCATTTTCAAGTAAATCATGACTTTATGAAGAGAAAAATGAGAGTAATCCATGCAACGTCCACCACTAATAAGTACTTGAAATTTGTTTTCTCTTGACCATGTGTTCTTTGTCTATTTTATGGTGGATTTTTTCTCCTTAGGCAATTTTCTGAAATGAGCTTTGTTGACAAGAAAAGAATGGCTATTTGGGGCTGGGTAAGTATTAAAGTTAATCATCTTGGGAATTGCAAAGATAAATGATTAAAGAAAAGCTACTGTCATGAACATCCCAAACCACTGCAATTTCCCATACAGTGTTGTGGCAGCTCCAGCACCAGCTCCGCTGAATCCCTTGGGGGAATTTCAATCTTAGGAAGCCTCCTAGGGGTAAGGGCTAGGGGTTTGTTCCCTTGTCCTTTGTTAAGCCCCTGCAGGCCTGGTAGGTCAACTCAGACCTGTGCCAGCTGTATATCTGGTGCACGTTTGTTTTGACCCAGGAAGGTGGATCAGGCCAGGGAAGGGGGTCAGGAATCAGTGTGTGCAGCCATTTCCAAACCTTCTCCCTCCTAGTCCCGATCTGCCCTCCTCTCAGTTACTGCCCTGTTCCACCACCATTTCCCCGTTTCACCTCCTGCATGGCCTTATCTGTTCCGGTGGCTCTTCAGCCATCTGCTGGCATGTGAGAAGCCACTCCAGCCTCCCTGCCAGTGGCCTGGTAGTACACACTGTCAGAGGCTGCTCGGCTCTGAGGCTGCTTGATGACTGCCATAAAGCAGCTTCTGCAAGCATAATGCCTGTTACACCAGCACTTAACCGGCTGGGAACTTAACTGGGAACTAAGGAGCTATTTGTGGAAGATTTTATATATATATATATATATATATATATATATATATATATATATATATATATATATATATATATATATATATATATGTATGTATGTATATATATATGTATGTATATGTATATATATATATATATATATATATGTATGTGTATATATATATATATATATATATATATATATATATATATATATATATATATATATATATATGTATGTATGTATATTAATTTAAACATATGACCTGTAAGCATTGGGAGGAACAGGGAAGAATGGGGTGGTAGATAATCCTTCCAAATTGATACCTGTGGGGAAAAATTGAGAAATAATGCAAGGATGGGACTTAGGCATACATTTGTCTTCTACCCACCTTGCAGAAAGGTAGTATATGCAAGCTTCCCAAGCAGTCACCCATCCAGGCACTGATCAGGCCTAGATTTGCTTACCTTCAGCAAAATGGCGATGTCACATGTCCTCAAACCAAGCCAGTTCATTCAGCCTTATATGATCCTGCCTACTAAATAACTTGTAGCAGGAGTATACTTTGAATTGAGCAAAGGCTGAAGGTTCCACAAGATTGCCTCTCTCCACTGAGGGTCCATTTTTGCTGTTACTTTCATGAACTTCAAACAGTAATAGGACAATTCCTTGCATCATGCACAGCAGTGGCCCCACGCCACATGGGAAAAGCCCAGATGGCAGCTTCTTCCCCCATTCCTATGCTACTCCTCCCGGAAAGCGGGGAAACTCAGACATGTGGAGGAACAGTAGTGTGGGATGGGCCATGGCTCAGTAAAGCACCAGCCTGCATTCAGCCAAGGTCAATCTGTGGCTTCTCTACTTAAGGCTGGGAAAGGCCTGTTGCCTTTAACTCACCTAAAGGCAGCGTGAGATTCATTACAAAGAGTGCTACATCCCAATTTAACACTCGGAGGGAAGGTATAGCAGAAAACAGCTTGTTTATTGCTGGTACCAAAGCAAGGCAGCAAGGAGGCCAGTTGCCTCAGATCATGCGCAAGTGTAGCTAGACGCAGCTAGCTTTTTATACTTATTTCAAACATAAACAAGCATAGGCAAAGGGTCTTGTAAAATTTTGTCCCTGCCACACTTTACCCCTCCTATTGGTTGTTGCTTTGGCAAGATAACGCAGACCAGCTCTGTCTAGTCTTCAAGGACTAGGGCACTAGAGAGCCAGGCACTGGGTCAGGGGTGGCTCACAGTTTCTTGCTAACAAGCATTTTAGGCTCACAAGCATTTTAGGACCAGAGTCAGAACTGATGTTAAAATGGCGTTACTTTGGCCATAGTCTAGTGAGAGCTCTTGGCCCATGGCCTCAGGCCCCACAACAGCCACTCAGTCAATGAAAACAGTACTGACCTAGATTGACCCAATGATCTGATTCAGCAGAAAGCAACATCATGTGTTTATCCATCTGTGTTTGCATGAGAATGTGCAGTGGGTCCTTTACCATCAAGGTAGCACCAGACAGACTCCATCCCAAGCAAGCTGAGGCAAAAGGCTGTTTAGAACCTCTCTCTTCTTCCCCTCCCTTCAGAGTGCAAACTTTTAGCAGAAGATTCTCAACTTGTTTTAAATAGCAGGTTTTCTTTCTTGCTAGTCATATGGTGGTTATGTGACCTCTATGGTGCTGGGATCAGGAAGTGGCGTGTTCAAGTGCGGAATAGCTGTTGCTCCCGTGTCAAGCTGGCACTATTATGGTATGTGATTGTTTCTAAATAAATTGGATTCCTCTTTATATCATTAAAAAAGCATAGTTGCAAATGCATACATTTGCAGGGTGTATGTATTTGTCTGATATATGCCGGATTTTTGTATTGACTGCACACTCCTCCCACATAAAGTGCCATTTGGTCTGCCTTTGTGAACTCATGGGAGGTATTACACAATGTCCCTGGATCATATTTTTTTCCAATGAAAAACTTGGATGTGCAAAGCAAAATAATCTGCTTAACCTTTAAAAGGCACAAAATTACTTAATATTTGAAAATTTACTATAATGCAAATGTCTGCATTTGCATTCCTCAAGAGTGCCATGTGTTCCACAGTGCTGAGGGATCATCATTTCTGAATGCCATAAAATTCATTAATTCTGCTACTGACTTTCTTCCCATACAATGAGCTCAGAAAAGGTGGGTCACATATTTCATCCTTTGCTGGAATATTTTGTCATTTAAATCACATTGCTGGTTATGTCCCCTTAATTAACTTGGGTATTAGAATTTAAATACTAAGTTACTCAATGTTTATTGAGTAAGTTTATTAACATCTTTTATTGTCTTTAATTATCCCTCTGCCAACACTATAGGAATGCTTTACTACTATGAAAAACTAGGGTTACACAAATTTTTATAGAATGCCATACAGTACTATTGAATAGCAGTGTACATTCCTAAACCAAATGCTGCCAAGAACTGTGGCAAAAAATGTGTGGAATCAGTGGCATTACAAGGGGGTACAGCCAGTGTAGCCACAGTGGGTGACATTTAAGAGGAGAGTGACACTGCCCCGCCCAAGCCTCTGTTTATCTGTCTTTGGCCTACTCTGGGCCCAGCACCTTGCATGCTTGCTGACGATCATGTTTTCGCCACTTGCTGGCAAGAACACGAAGCAACTTGGCCCAGAAATGGCTTAAGATTCCTAAATGGAGGCGGTCTGGAGGTGGGCTTTCTTCATTTAAGGCAATGCCTGCAATGTTAGGGGTGATGTGATTATGTCACCCCCACACTTCTGGAACCCCAAGCTGCTGGAGGTGAGCGCTGCACCAGGTGAAACCTGCCCTCGGGACACCTCTGTGTGGAATGTTAGGCTGATATCAGGCAGTAGTTTTTAAGAAAGTTGAAACTGGCTGAGAAAAGCTTCCCATTCTACAGTGTATGTACTCTTCATGTGCTCCACTGTCACCTCTGGTCGAAAAGGATTTTGTTGGCTTTTCAAAACAGTACAAAAACCTGTGTACAAGGAGCAAAGATGACATTATGTTAATATAGAGAAATAGACTACAGCTCTTTGGCCACTGGATATTTGAATACAGTAAAACAAAAGGTATGCCGCACTCAGGTGTCAATAAAGAGCATCCCAGAAATGTAGCTGTGGGAAGGTAGCAAGTGACTGGCTACATTGCTTGGAGTCTGTGTCCACCCTACAGGAGATGTCAGGTACAGGGGAACCTTGGATTCAGGGTAGCCTCCAAAGTACCTGGACTTTGTAGTGGTAATGGGAGCAGAGCATGAACTAGGATCCGACAGATAAATGGCATCCATCTGTAAATGCAGCTTATTTTTTTTAAAGTTCATTGAAAAGCTCTCTCTATCAGGAATATGATTGTGGAATTTAGCATTATGAGAAGATTGCCAGCCTTGCCCCAAATGAAACACACATGATACGTTGGAGACAATCAGTGATACTAAGGCTGCAATCCTCACCACACTTTCCTGAGAGTAAGCCCCATTGAACAAAATAGGTCTTACTTCTGAGTAGACTTGGTTAGGATTGTGCCCTAAATTGCATTTAAAGTGCCGTTCTGGAATAACACTACAGTGTCCTTTCATTATTGGATTGCATTATTATAATTCAGTCACCATCACAGTCATTAACCAGTGGCATAGGAAATCTACCCGTTTCCTTACAGTAACTGGGGGAATAACAATATTGTAACTTTGGCATAAGGTAGCTGGGAAGGCATATTTAACAATGCTGTTGCCATGGACGACTGCATGCTGAATATTAATAAACAAATGCAGTTACCTACAATGCTTATCTGCAGGAAAATTGTCTCTTGTTTTTCCTAGTATGGTAATGAATTCGTTACATGGGCGAAGAACAGACTATGTGGCCTTTCTCATTCTTATCTGGCTTGCCCTTCAGACAAAAGCATTTTCAGTCACGCTTTGTCCTTTTTCAATTTCACAGATTCTATATACACCGAACGCTACATGTGTTTACCTCAGGAAGGTGATAACCTGCACAACTATCAGGTAAGAAAGTATCTTTAAAACCCAGTCTTCTGGGCACAATGCCGCTAGGCCGTACTTTTTGAAACACTTTATGATATCCCATTATATAGAGAATGCATGTTCAATTCAGCCTAACAAACATTGTTGATATATTCCAGATGACGTCTAAATAAATTGCTCATGTTTTTGTCTCCTGCTCAGAAGTGCTACTGAATTGATGTTTTTGCAGGAGTTTGGCGTTTGGATTGTATCATGTATGATAGAAACCTTTGTTTGGGATCTGTGGTGTATTTGTATAATACATTTTGCAGTGTAACCTTTGAAGCGGAGAATGAATCCATGTTGTTCAAATGTATCTACTTAACTGGAGGTCCCGGAGAATGCTAAAATCAAATAAATAAACTCAGTTCACACGTGTGAGCTAGGCTTGGCTCAAGTCACACATGTGAGCAGGGTCTCAGGCTACATTTGAAATGCAAGAGTATTGACAGATCTTCTGCTGGTATGGTAAAAGCAGCTAGAAACATGAAGTGGTTTTATGTGAATCATTTACCATCTGAAATGATCTCTAAAACGTTGTTTTGAGGATTAACCTTGAAACTATCTGCATGTGTATTGGACCTTGGAATAGCATGAAGGCTGGTAAGAGCCAAGTGACCTGTGGCAAAACTCCACAGGGAGTCAGTCCAGCACAGGGCTGGTATCATATCAGGTCAGTGTAGTATGTGTTCACTAGCAAGATGGTAAATATATAAAAGGTCGCTACAGATTACTAGACTTTTTCAGCTATCAAGTGACCATCTTGAGATATGTGCAGGTGAAGGACCCATCTTAACTAGTTAAGAGCATTTTTCTTTCTTTCTTGTCCAGGATACATTTAGAGCACTTTTTCATTAGCAAAAATTCAGGAAGCAAATGTGCATTTTACTCCTCGCGGTCTGCCCTTCCAGATCCCCATAGCTGAGGCAGTGGCACGCTCTGCCAGCTGACTGAAGCAGTGCTGGTATAAGACTTTTTCCGGGAAAATGCAGCAAACTGTTCAAGGCAAAAGTTCATTTTTAAAAAATTAGAATAAGCAAGAAGGAGGCTCACCAATGTGAGCAGGTCAAGCCAGTCCTGCATGGAGACAGCGGGATAAATACATCCTCTGCTGGAACTGCTCCAGCAGGCTCAGGCATTCTTGAACCAATTGAAAACATCCCGTAACTTTGAAACCTTAACGATTGGCATGGGATTATTTATACAATATTATTACTAGTAGTAGTAGTAGTAAATAAACCTTTAATGGCATAAATACATCGACGAAGTAAATTTAACAGGACAATGATACTAGAAAATATGTAGCATAAACGACATATGTAGAAAAAAGAAAAATTTACAGGGGGAGAAACTGTTCGTCCAACTAGCAGTATGACTGGGGATTCACGGCTTAGGTCCAACTATAGGTGCATTCTAGAAATGCCCGATGCTGGTTAGAAAAGTTGGACGGTTCACACTTCTTGCGAGGACAGATTGACTTGTCTGAAAGCAGGAGTTTTTGATAGAATGAGAGCCAGGTATCTGGCAACAGCATATGTCAAGGGTCCTATAGCATCTTCCATAAACCGTGAAAGAGAAGATTCACATGTAGGAGGATAATAGGAAAGCCAGGTGGCTAAATATGATTTGCGTAAGGAAGAATGAAAAGGGCAGAAAAATAATATATGGGACAGGGTGTCTGGAACTTCCTTGCAAAATAAACAGAGGCGTTTGTCACGAAGGTTACACAAAAAACGACCATAATGTACTGCGGAAGGGAATATGTTAAACTGGGCTAACAAAAAGGCTCTTTTCAGCTGTGGATTGGTGAGAGTGAAAAAATAATTTGAAGTAAGAGCATGTTGAGGGGATAGACCAAAGAAAAGACGGGAACAAGTAGGGTTAAGGGTACTTTTGAGAAAGCTGAATTCAGCCAAGAAAAGATTCTCCCTAATAATGCTGTAGGCTTGTTGTAACAACAACAACAACAACAGTATTTATATACCGCTTTTCAACAAAAAGTTCACAAAGCGGTTTACAGAGAATATCAAATATCTAATGGCTCCCTGTCCCAAAAGGGCTCACAATCTAAAAAGATGCTACACCAGCAGACAGCCACTAGAAAAGACTCTGCTGGGGTGAGGAGGGCCAGTTACTCTCCCCCTGCTAAATTAAAGAGGAGCACCCACTTGAAAAAGCGCCTCTTAACCAGTTAGCAGGGGTTAAACCAGTTAGCAGGGGTTTAAGCTTAGATCTGCTAATACTTCGATGGAGAGGTTAATGGAAGAGAGTTTTGCTTCCACTGATCGAAACCAGGAGGAAACATAGGAATCATTTAATAAAACCGAGATAAGAGAGTCAGGGGACGGGGTTAAATGAATTTTAAGCCAAAATATTATTACTAATTGAAGAAGACTATCTCCTGTGCTTATCAGTGCATGATTCTTGGCAAGTGCCAGTACAGGCATGCTTCTTTACTTAAGCCTTGTGTAGGCTTTGTGAAAGCTAGTAAGGTGTGTGTGTTCATTGTTACTTTTTGTTTATGTATCTAAAACTAATGTATCTAAAACATGCTATCTTTCCATGATCTGGGCTTTTTTTTTTTTTTTGCATTTGTTTGTTTTGGGGGCATAGCAAGAGGCAGTTCCCGTTTGTACAGTCTAGCATTGAGGTCTGCAAAATCTGGAACAAAGAGACAAGGTCCTTGGTGTCTCAGTAAGCAACTGTAAAATATTGCAAAAGATGCATGCAAAAGATTTTTTCGCGTGTGTGTTTGTCAAGAGAGATTTGTTGTTAATAATTCTAAATATGGATGAAGAAGATTGAGGGTTCCTGTTGAGACTGGGCCGGTGCACAGAGGCCCTTTGCAACAGTGGAACTTCCACTGTAGCAAATAGCTGCCAAAGGAGTACACAGTGCTTGTTGGTGGCTGTTTTAGGAGAGTTGCCGCATGAGACGGCGCTGCTGCAGCACCATTGATTGAACTGTCTACACCTGCTGGAGAAGGTAAAGCACTGGCGGGGTGGGGAGGGGTCGTAGCGGAAAGGTTGCAGGAGGGGTGGATCCAATGCTGAAGGTGCAGACCGGATCCTATCCCCTCTAGTAGCTGCCTCCCTGCCCCCTTTCTCTTCTCAGACTTGTGCTAGCAAAATGTCTAGCCCAGGTCCAAGAGGACCCATTGTTAATCAGGAGGCTTACACGGGGTAAAGGGACTTAAATCCCCTTTCTTTGCTGAAGCTTCTCAATACCCCCCTCAGCATGCGCTCGCACTGGATACAGCATGTTTTTGCCTGAGCTGCACCATTGGAGGGGAAGGATAGGACTGGGCTCTGAATAAGTGTGCAACTCATTTAAAACAAAAAGAAAGGCAGAACTAAACATTTACATTCAAGCATATGTAATCAAATCCCACCAACTAGTTTTGTAAATGAAAAATCACTTTGGGAGGAATTAGTTTGGCACCTAGAATTTTCTACTGTAACTTCCTTGCATCAGCTGGTTTTTCCACGTGGGGTTCTAAACACATGTTGTTGACCCTTGAAAATACACATCTGGAACTTCACATGGGGCAAGTGGATGAGGGAATTAATTGCAGCAGAATAATGTCAGGTGGGGAAAAGGGGTTAAGCACCTTTTTCTCCTCCTCCTGCTTTGCCATTCCAAGTTTCCCTTTCCTAAACCAGCTTTTCTCTAACATATACAGTTATTGGGATTTTTGCTGTGCACACTTGCATGGAACACTTAATTCTGCCCTAAGGCAAAAGTGAAGGAAGGCAGGTGACGCAAAGCATGGGTGTTATGAAAAAATGTTTGTCCAAAAGACTTTTGCTAGCACTGAGCAGCATCATGGCAAAATTAATTCCTGTTTTGCTGGGGGGAAGGGCTTGATTTTGGTACTAAAAACAGAGTGTAGAGCATAATGGGCAAGTCACACTCTTTCATCCCAATCTACCTCTCAGGGTAGTTAAAATAAAATGTCACAATCCAAGAATGCTGACCTAATCTCATATGAGGAAGGGGGCATAATTGTGGTTAATAGGTGTTTGTATAATAGCACCCACTATAAAAAAAAAAAAAATCTCACACACACACAGAGGGGACCCAGAAAATTACATGCCGGTCAGCCTGACATCTGTTCCAGGTAAGATGATGGAATGCCTCATCAAAGATAAAATCTTAAAACACATAGGCAAAGAAGCTTTGCTGAGGGAGAATCAGCATGACTTCTATAAGGGCAAGTGGTGTCTCACAAACCTTTTAGAATGCTTTGAAAAGCTCAACAGGCATGTGGATGCAGGAGAACCTGTGGATATTATGTATCTGAATTTTCAGATGGCGTTTGACATGGTCCCTCACCAAAGGCTGCTGAGAGAACTCCACAGTCAGGCTGTGGCATACCTGGGGGGGCAAGGGGTGCAAATACCCCTGGCACCAGGGTTGGAGGGGCAATGCTGCACTGCCATTCACTCCCCCTGGCAGTGTCCCTCTGCAACACTAAGGGTCCAATCCTATTCAATTTTCCAGCACCAGTGCAGCCCCAAGGTAAGGGAACAAATCTTCCCATCCTTAAGGAGGCCTCTGTGACTGCCTCCCTACCACATGATGCAGTGCATGCCCCATTGGCAAAGTTGCACCAGCACTGGAAAATTGAATAGGATTGGGCCCCCAATCAGCACACCAATATCAGCTGAAAACCGGAAGTATTGCTTTTTGACCTCCAGAAGGCCTTACAAGGCCTGCTGAGGGCCAGAGAGGTTGCATGCGGCCTTCCTGGCTCTCAGAATGCCTGGGAGGGGAGGCAGTGGGCATGAGTAGGGGTGTGCCCTGTGTCCTGGGGGTGTGCCCTGGGCAGCGCAGTGGCCAGGAATGCCACTGCAGTCAGGGAATAAGAGGGCAGGTCCTCTTATGGATTAAGAATTGTTTGAGGACTAGAAAACAGAGAGTGGATGTCAATGGGCAATTTTCACAGTGGACTGTGGTGAAAAGCTGGGTGCTCCAAGGACCTGTCCTGGGACTGGTGCTGTTTAACTTGTCCATTAATGACCAGGAGTCAGTTATAAGCAGCGAGGTGGCCAGGTTTGCAGATGGCACTAAACTTTTCTGGGTGGTGAAGAGCAGAAGGGATTGTGAAGCACTCCAGAAGGATCTCTCCAAACTTATGAGAATAAGTATTGGAAGACAAAAGAAAATATTTCTTTACCCAGCATGTAATGAGTCTGTGGAACCTCTTGCCACGGAATGTGGTAATGGAATCTGGCCTAAATGCCTTTAAAAGCAAATTGGACAGATTTCTGGAGGAAAAGTCCATCACAGGTTATAAGCCAGGGTGGATATGTGCAACCTCCTGATTTTAGGCTGTCTCTGAATGCCTGATGCAAGACCACCAGGATGCAGGTCTTCTGTTGTCTTTTGTGCTCCCTGAAGCATCTGGTGGGCCACTGTGAGATACAGGAAGGTAGACTAGATGGGCCTTTGGCCTGATCCAGCAGGGCTCTTCTTCTGTATGTACATATATAGGCACATGCACGCACTCTTGTGCACTTGAGATCTCAGTTTTTCTAGGCATAGAGATCTCTGTGGTTTTCCTGTTGTCCTTCTCAGAAGATAACTTGATGAAAGTGGTGACAATCTCTTGGGAAAACCCTTCGTACCGGGAAAATGAGTGTTTGGCCTCTTTGCTTTCTTTCTTCCCCTTCTGACAAATGCCTCGGCAATTTCCAGTTCCCCTTAAACATAAATGATCTGACCAGATTTTATTCCCAACCCCACCTTAGTTATTACTTTCAACTGGGTTTTTCATTTGCTAAATAATTTGGGGTTCTACTGAGGTGGCAGATCAGCAAGGCACTTATGTAAATGGAAGTCTCTTAACATGCTACAGATTTAAATGTTAGTGCTCTGGGTGCACAAAGTCACTCTGCAGCTTCACAGCACAGATGGCACCAGAGGACTGTGTAATCTTTTTGTGCCAGGAGTCGAATTTTCTTGGCGCAGCCTCCTTTGCTGGCAGTGTCCACGTTGAAACTGCCAGTACCAAAGAGCTAAAGGTTTCCAATGTGTTACTCAGAGGATTAAATTGGAGAGGTTGCAAGCTAGGAGGAGGAGGGGATAGAGAGTCTGATCTGACTGTTGACAGTGCATGACATCCCCTAAAGGTGGAAAAGTGAACACCATGTTCAGTTTGTGTTGTGAGAATAAAGAGGAGGGGGGGGGAAGACCCTTTCCAGCATGTCACATATCAGAAGAAGTTTAATCAGGATGGATTTCTTTCCCCTCCATGTTCCCAATATCATGATTCTCTCTGTTTCCGCCCACCTCCCAAGGAAACAGGAAGTCCTCCTCTTCTCTGGAGTACATCATCAAAAGTCAAACATCAACATCCCTCTTGTTTTTGCAAGGCAAAATTCCTGTATTAAAGATCAGCTCAGTGATCCAGTCCTGTAAACTCACCTTAATGGTAGCATTGCGTAATGCTTGCCACTATAGATAACTAGGATCCTATGCAAGGCAAGCAAAAATTAAAAAAAACTATCTTGTCTGGTAAACAGTTTCCTCCTTGGTCCTATCTTTTCAAAGGGACAAAGTAAGTCAAGGGGCAAATAGCACTGTGGCAATGCCAAGATACTGGGGATGAAAATAGGAGCTGATTCATAGTTGAGGCTCTTAATGTGATCTGGTTGCAAAGTGCCAAGGCCCAGAATTGGGACACTAGTCAGAGGACAGGGTGCCAGCAAAGTGAACATTTGAAATTTTCTGAAAGTTCTAGAATGATGATGGTACCAGTTCCCTTGGGATCTAAATGAACAAATGTGCTGTCAGGTGAGGGTTCCACACCAGTGCATTGGCCAGTGCTTAGTACCATGTGTGCAAAAATGCACACTGCAGCATAAAACTAAACACATCAACTACAGTTCCTCAGGCTAATGATGACAATTCAGTCACTGTACATAGAAAAATAAAAGTGTGTGACTTGTCTTGTATCCCTTTACTTCCTCCATTCCACGTTGCCTAGTCTTTCTTCTGTTCACAAGCTGCACTGAGCACCATTTCAGCAGGTACTGATAAGGCACCAGCCAGGCAATGGGTTCTGCCAGTTTCTTATGGGTGTATTTGCTCTGATATATAGACACCACATATATCCAATCTTGGAGGTTGCTGGATTTGGCTGGATTACTGTAAATGAATACCGATTAAGAGGTCCATCATAAAATTTCAGTTGATGTAACACAATGGCTCTTCTAATCTAAAAAGTTTTATCAGCAGCAGTGGCATACCTGGGGGGAATGGGGAGGGTGCTGCCATGACCTGCTCCACCCCAACACTGGTTTTTTTGCGCAGTCTGGAAACATGCCAACAGTGGCTACGCTCCTGCAGCCACTGTTGGCATGGTTTCACACTGATCTATTGGACCGCCCTCCCCTTTTTTTAAAGGGGAGGAGAGCAGTCCTCAGATCGGTGGGGACCCATGCAGACAGTGGCTGCAGTCCTCAACCACGTTTGAGGGCCACCCCCTCTCCTCCCATTTAAAGAAAGGGGTGGGGAAGAGGGTAGCCGTCAGAACAGCTGGATAACCAGTCCAAAGCGGAACTCACCTCCTCTGACTTCAGAGGTGGCACACATTGCTTCTAGCTCTAGCACTGCCACTGTGGTGTGAAAGGCTTCACCTGAACTTTTTGGCGATGCTAGAAGCATCAGTGCTTAGGAGGCGAGTGCTCCATCTGCGCCCCTAGAAGGGGCGCTTGGCTTCTGGGAGTCATTTCTAGCAGTACAAAAAAACTCCAGTGGTGCCTTTTGTACCACTTAGCAGTGGCACAAAAGGCTTCATTGGAGCCTGGGCTGCCTCCTTCCTCCCCCCTTTTTTTCAAAGGGGGAAAGGAGATGTTGGCACAGAAATAATTGTGGTGGCAATGACGTCACCACAGTTACTTCTGGGCCTGGGGGGGTGGCTATTGGGAGTGGCAGCCCCTGGCAGGAAAAGTGCCGGTTCCGCCACTGATCAGCGGAATTCCTTTTCATAATGCTCACCCTGTAAGAAGTTGGGACAAACAAGCTAGCGTGCTGTTGAATGCATTTTCTGCTAGAACGAATGCTCTATTTATTTTAAGCAGATTAAGACCATATGTGTTTCATAATAATAAGTAGTGAGCCAATTCGAAAATGTGAGGTGTAATGTTATTGCTCCATGTAGAGGCCTCTTTAAATCAACCCACATGATGGCTGTCTCCGCATGGCAAGCATTTTATGTTCAATGGCTTGTCATGGCAATTGGAGGAACTTCAACATGTATGTCTGACAATCTGGAAAAAAAAAATGAGACACACTGGGTATGTAAGGGTTTGGGTCACATGTATACTTCACTTGCTTTCTCCACACTTGATGAGTCCTGCCTGTGCTGGCCCATTCGCACATGCAGGTCATCATTAAATCTGGCAGTTATTGATGACGAACGTGCGTGAACCAAGTCTAGGTGATGGATTTTTGTAAGGTGAGAACATGTGTGCTATTAGGTTGTAGCCTGATCATGAGAGAGCATCTTTTGAATGTATGCAGAGGCTGATGCATGCACAGCAAGGCTGTTCCTAGACAGCAGCTTCTCCCACAGTGTTGTAAGAAGCTTTGTAAAAGAGGAAGATGAAAAAGCCACTTGCTGCACAGTTTAGAAGGCCAGTACTTTGGTGTAGACCTCACCATGTGCATCTCTAGGATGGCAGATCAGAAGGAAAACCCAGTAGGTGAGAAGGAAACATTGTATCACCCATAGAGAGCCTGGGGGTATCTGGATTGACACGGGTAAGAGAGGGAAAAAAAGACTGAGCTGATGGCTTCTGGAGAAGGAAAGGAATGGCGGTGCAGATCCCCATCACTGTGAGCTGCCAGGAGAGCGTGCTCTAGGGGGGACTGTTAAACTTGTGAAAGAGGTTGTTTTGCATCTCTCTCTGAATTTGATATGTTGTTGGCAAGTCTTTGAAGCAGTCATAGATTTGGCAATCTTCTGCTAGCAGATTTGAAATGTTCAGTCCTCAAGAACTGCTGCATCATTAGGTTATGCAAAACAGGGTACAATTTTGTAAATATGCCATCTTGTACTGATATGACATTTGTTCTATTATCCAAGAAATATGCTGAGGGGGGAGAGACCTTCAGATTCCAGCCAAACTTCAACTTGTTTGTTGAGTGCTGATAACATGTTGACTGCTGTGTGATCTTTTCACAAAGCCAGTTCTCCTTGCCCTGGCCCTAGAGCTCAAGAGTAGCAGAGGGCAGCTGAGGAAATTACAGTTGGACTCTTGAAAGCTTTGTCATCCTGGTGGGAGTTTCTGTTTCCTGCAAAAAGATTCCAAAGGTGGATTTGGGTATATCGTTTGTAACTCTTGGGTGGAAACAGGGAGTTCAGTTCCTCCCCTGTAAGTTTTTGCCATAAGCACAGTGCTAAACTCAGTGCATTTTTTCTTAATGTACAACACATGGGGACAGTAATTCTGTGTTTGGCTGTTCCCTAATTCATGGGAGTTGTTTATATGCAAGTTTGTCGACTGTGAAAGAACTGGGCGGAAAATGAAGTACTTTATGCAAAGAGACTGAAAGCTATACAATCTAAAAACTTTTGTGCTGGTATTGCTATTGTTGGAATTAAAATTGGGATTAAAGTGGTCTAATACGCTTGCCTGTGCATGATTTTTGCCAGAATTAAGTGCTCTAAATTAATGTGTTTGGGTCCCATTTAAGTCACAGTACAAGTACACTGAACTTCAACTTGATCTTCAGTAGTCCACATAAGTGACAAGAGAGAGCTGGCCCAATCAGGTAGCAGCAGATAGTGGGCGGGTGCAGGGACAGCAGATTCAGGGTGCCCTTCATCCCTAGTCTGCCACCACCTTCCTCCAACCTGCTGCAGACAAGAGCTGCATAGATCCACTTCCTACTGACTAAACATGAGTGAAAAGCAGATCATCCACTTCTTTTACCATTCTCTGTCACATGGTTTTTTGCAAACCAGGGACTTCTGGTTTTATGTAAAGGGACAGTGCAAATGAAGGAGCTCCTATGTTAGTTTAAATAAATAAAACTTTTAAATAAAACTGTAAATCCTGCACTTCCTGGTTTGCAAAAACTACATGACAGAACATAAGTAAGTGGGCCTTTTTTAGCATGTCGCAGCAGAGGTAGATCTGAGATGGCACAGCATTGGGCAGCGGACCTGGTCGTGCCATCTCTGCGACCAGAGAACCTAGAGGAAAGCAGTGCACAATCTTGTGCCAGGTGGTACATCTTTGTTGTACAGATTCTCATTGCTTCATCTGAGAATCTGCAGTGCTCCATCCACTGAACAATTGGTTGCCCTATTGACTGAATAGCACAATCACAAGTTTTAAAGTGCAAACATGGAATAATTCCCTTTATTTCCTCCACTGGAACCCAGCACTGCCAAAGTAGACAATGTGACCATCTCTTTAGTATAGAGTTTGCATCGTTCCCACAACAGGACCAGCACCTGAGAACTGAATGCCAGATCCATGCACGTATTATGCATTTGTGTGCATAATGTTGATATCCAATCCATCAGAGAATTCCAGAGAATTTCCTTCACTGGAACAAGAGTCTTTCCAGCACTGACATAAGGGCAATGAAGCTCCGAGGTTAGGGAACAAACATTCCCTCACTTTGAGGAGGCCTCCGTGAGTGACACCCAACTGCAGGATGCAGCACATGTCCCATTGGCACCTCTATGCCTGCACTGGAAAGCACTGGCATAAGGGGTTAGGATTGTGCCCTTAGGAAGCATGTAAAACAACTGCCTCATTACTTGTACAGATAAAGGGGCACTATTTACATAGCGTTCAGTGTGATAGTAGCTGCATTACTTTGGGCTGGGGAGAGTACTGAAATGTTTACAGTCACAACCATTCTGCATTCATGATTTGGTCTCTGATCTATAGTCTGTTCTACATATACTCAAGTAGCAGGGCATTAATGCAGTGCTGTATGTTCCATCATTTGAATGCAGTGCATGTATGTTCAACTTCATCAGATAAATGAAGTTGTACTTTCTCAGGTTTTCGCCCTCCTAGACATAAAACAAGATGGGCAGAGTAAGTTAGTGGCATACCTACCATTCAAACCAGTATGGTGTATTAATCAGGGTGTTTGGTTTCAAAGTGGAGGTGTTCCTTCTCAGCTTCAAAATGCCTCATATGATCAGCCCCATGACTGAAGTTGCTCCAAAAGTAAAATGATATACCAGTTTACATTGAACATGTTCATGATGGGTGCTGAGTGATTACTGTGCTGGTGCAGAATGCCTGATCTGTCTTTAGATGGCAGTGGACCATCAGAAGGACATTGCATCAGTCTGTACATACATTGTCTATACTCCCACCCCATTGCTTTCTGAACTCAGTTCAAGGTCCTGGTTATAAAGCCGTTGGGAAGATATCCTTCCTGATATCAGATCAGGATCTACTCTGATCTGCTAATTATATTAATCTCCCAGACATACCAGTTTTCAATTTGCTGAATTTTTTTGTCCCTGTAGAGAGGAATTGCAGGTTCATTTCCATGTTCGTTATAGCAGTGTTTCTCAAACTGTGAGTCAGGACCCACTAGGTGGGTCGCAAGCCAATTTCAAGTGGGTCCCCATTTATTTCAATATTTTATTTTTAATATATGCTACCATGGTATGTGATTGCATTTGGGGAAATGTTACAGACCTGTACTTTTAACAAGCTACTATGTATATTCTTTTAACAATGCTAGTCAATGGGACTTATTCCTGGGTAAGTGTGGATAGGATTGCAGCCGAGGATTGCTAAAAAGTTTCCTGCTTGATGATGTCATTTCCGCTCATGACATCACTTCCAGTGGGTCCTGACAGATTCTCATTCTAAAAAGTGGGTCCCAGTGCTAAATTTGTGAGAACCACTGCTTTATAGGAATAACATGGTCACATAGGTGACATTTTTTAAGAATTAAGGAACAATTTATTGTCTTGGCTAGTATGTTAAAGTCACCTGATGACAACCAGAATGATGGTTTTTTGTTTTTTTTAAACATATATACATTTTAGAATTCCACAGTTATGGCCAGAGCTAAAAACTTCCAAGAAGTTGAGTATCTCCTGATCCATGGAACAGCAGACGGTAAGTTCTTCTTAACTGGACATGATCACATATAATATGTTGTTGTAGTTCTGCTACTGACAAAACAGAAGCAAGACAGCTTTCACAATCTTGAGAAAATTTCTGCTATCAGAGGAGGGTAAAGGAAGTAAATTGTCTCCAGGCCCAGGGTCATAGAGGGGGCCCAGGAGCCAAAGAAGGGGGCCAGGAAATTTTCTGGGATCTTATATTTCCCTATCTCACCTGGACTTGCTGCCTGCATGTGATGCAGGGTGCCGTGGCTGCTGCTGCTATTGAAAGCCGTATGCACCAGGCTGAGAAATGCATACCTGACACAGTGTCAAATCTGGGAGGAAACTGGCCCGCTACAGTAGCTTGCCATGAAGGAGTGTGTAGGAGCTCAGGGTCATAGCTGTGGGGGTACAGCTGCTGCAGAAGTAAGTTTTGGTGTGCACAGGTCACTTTCTATTCTAGCGTGAGCCTAAATATGATGGTGCTAATTTTCTGCAATGATTTTCTATATTTAAAAGATTTTAGAGAGTCTGAGGAGTGTGTTTATTTTTCCGCATTCTGTATCTGGCTGCCAGTGCTGCATGGGCTGACAGACCGTGGCTCCGCATTGGAAAGCCCAGTAGACCTTGGTCCAAAGACTCTTCACCACTCTCCCCCTGCCCTGTTTGCCCCCCCCCCTTGTTCAGCCCACCTTTATCACCACCCTTCCCCACTATTTTATCCCCCTCCCATTCCCCTTTGGGAAGGGGCCCAAAAGAAACGTCGTACCCCTTGATAAAATTCCTCTTGGAGGCCCTGTCTGCTGTCTTACAAGTAAAACTGCAGATCTGTGATCCAGATCTTTTTTTTCCCCTTCTCTCTTAACATCTGGTATTTATTGCTGTGGGGTTTTACCCTTGTGTTTGATTTGCAGATAATGTTCACTTTCAGCAAGCAGCCCAAATCTCAAAAGCTCTAGTTGATGCAGAGGTGGATTTTCAGGCAATGGTGAGTCATAAGAATCTCAGAAGCAGACAATATGTGCAGACAAAAAGAGCACATACTCAAATCAGGAGGAAAAAAGATGCAGATGTGCAAACGGGTGCTTAACACACGTGTCCTCCAAACTGAATCTGCATTGTTGTGATGCAGCCATAGCTCTGTATATACTATTTGATCTGATTTTTCAGCATAAGCTATTGCATGTACAGAGCATTTGCCTTTGTGGAAGTTTTCTCTTATGGGACCAAGGTGCCTGTGTGCCTTTTTTCTCTCTCTCCCGGAAAGTTTTCATCACTCATTATCAATGTTCTTTTTTATTGCAGCCTTGTAAAAATCACAGCCTGAGAACATACAATCTGCACACAGGGTGATTCTGAAACCTTAGCTAAATATGTGTCAGTCCAATTAGGCATAACTATACCTTGGACAGAGGCTGTTCTTTAGTTATTGATCTTGACTTCTGTTAGTGCGAAAGGAAAGCCCTATAGTATCACTTTTTAGTCCTTGTGCTTCTTGAGAGAGAATTTTAATCTCCACTCATTTATTTCCCTCAAGATGTGAGCAGTTGGGACATAAACTTTTCAGTTATATAATGCAGTCTGCATCCATGGAAGTCAAGGTGCCCACAGATTTTAATAGGTGATCACTGTGTCCTTTAGGGGACAATTTCACAAGTCAGTTCAGTCAGACTAGCTGTAGCTAAGACTAAGTATGTTTTTTTAGCTAGCTAGGACTAGCTTAAAACATGTTTAGCCTAGAGATATTACAGATATTAAACCAGTTCTCAAACCGAAGTACAGTTGTGTGTCCCCCCGTATCTGCGAACTTGGAATTTGTGGTTTTAGTTATCTGCAGATCACCAATTCCCCACCCACCCCCGTCGCACTCACAACTCGTGTTTTTGTTTTGGTCACCCTCCTGTCACTGTTTCTTGTGCTGTCTGCCTCATGGCCCAATTCTGTCCACATTTTCCTGGGAGTAAGCCCCATTGACTCTAATGAGACTTACTTCTGAGTAGACATGCATAGGATCGGGCTGTCAGTTGCTTCTGCAGTCACTGCTGCTGGAGGGGATAGCATTTGCAGCCCTTCAAACAGCTTTCTCTTCTCACCTGCTTGCTTGCGCTTGGTCTCTGTTGGAGTGAAGTGCGAAGAGGAAGCAGTTTGGACAGCTTGTGTGGAGCATCAGTAAGTATAGGATTCACTGCTATCCACGGTTTTGGGTACGTACAGTACTAACAAGAATATATCCCCTGTGGATACGGGAGACTGTAGTTCCATTTAACTGGGTATTTTCGTTACAACTTTGCTTCAGTAGACTACAAGTATCACTTCTGTTTATCCTTTTCAGAAGTATAAACTGGCAACATATTTTGATATTTTAAAATATATTTCCACTGTGCACAGCACAGTTGGAAAAGTTGTTGTTTTTTTTAAATCTTGTACAGTGTTCATGTTTGTGGGTTTGTTTAAACTGAACGAACCACAAAACAGCATTTCATGAAACCCTCTCTTTGTTTAACTTCCAGTGGTATACAGATAAAGATCACGGAATTGGAGGCCTTGCGCACAACCACATCTACACTCATATGAGCCATTTTATCAAGCAATGTTTTGCATTGTCATAACACTGAGAAGAAATTGTGCATCTCACGCTGGTAATTGGTATTGGGAAGGTTTGAAAAGAAAGCTCTTTTCTAGTTAATCATCTCATCTTACATTGCACTGAGACAGTAAAATTGATTTTCTGTGGACACTTGAATGAAGGGAAAAAATGTGTTTGTTATCTCTGTAATTCCTCAATGATCCACTGAGCACAAACCAAAGATCTGCAGAAATCCATCATACATTCAAGAGCTGCTCCATTCTCTTCTCTGCATGGGCGTATTCATGCAGCTCTTCCACGACATTCTTCCACAATGTCCTACATCGAAAGCTGTAGACATGCAGTGGAGCACAAGCATATATGAAAGGGACAACAGAGTGCAAGCCCCCCCCCCCAAATAAACAAAACAGCATTATCATTGCTCTTTTGAAACAAAGCCGGGCAGCCCAATCTGTAGTGCCCAGGCTTGGCAGCACCAAAAAGGGCTGCCGCCGAATCCTGCACCTCTTGCACTACCGCGGGGGGCTCCTTGGGAGAAGGGGACATTCGTCCCCTTCCCCCGAGTAAGGTAAGCAGCCCCACAGTGGGGCTACTCACTTTACCACCAACCAAAAGGTCGGTGGTAGAGTAAAAGCGCTCATGTAGGGCGCACAACCCTGCACGAGCGCCCTGGATCCTGCGGAGCTCAGCTCAGCTCTGCGGATCCTCCTCCCGCCCACCCCGGCACACCTCCCCCAAGCCCCCATCCATGCCCCCACCTCCCGTTCAGCAGCCCGGCAGTCCAGGAAACCGCTGAGCCACGGAACTTAGGCTACCGCCTGGTGCTAGCCCAGCACCAGCCGGCACTGGACTAGTACCGTCAGGAGCCTGGTGGTGAGCCCCGCAGATATGCCACCGACCACAGGATTGGGCTCTTAATCAGGTTTGCATTTTCTCTGTTCCAAGTTTGTAAAAGATGTTGAATTGCCACTTGGTTTGTATGCAGTGATTTTGGCATAAAAACAAAAAGTTTAGCACGTGTGTATCTGTCTGAATCTGAGCCTGTCTGAATCTGAGCCCTGAACAGGAATCCTCCATAACTGTTTTGTGGACTGTAGCCAAAATGGACAATAGCAATCTGAGCAAGTAATAGTGCATCTTAAGACTCTGCACAGTGAGATTCTTGCGTTCTCAAAAATGTGCTTAGGAGTGCGCTGTTAGGGTACAACTAGACACAATACATCTGTAATCAGGATATCTCCAATTTTTTAAAAAGGGAATACCATGGGGAAGGGAACCAAATCAGGAGCAAAGTGCTGAGAAAAGGAAGGGAGTTAGCTTTTTGTTGTCCACTGTGTTTTCCCAGTCGGGCAGCCCAATCCTGTGTTTCCAGTGCCCAGGGCTGCAGTGGTGCCAAAAATGGCTGCCATGGCATCCTGCACACTCCGCAGGCAGAGCTGGTGGCTCCTCAGGAGAAGGGGACTTTCTTCCCCTTCCCCCGGGTAAGCCAAGTAGCCCCACAATGAGGCTACTCAATTCTTTGTCAACTCAAGGGTCAGCATAGCATTTTGAGCCTCCATACTGGGCCAGTGGCATACCTGCTCTGCCCTGTCCCTCTTCCTTGCCCTCCCACCTCCACCAGCTCTGGAATGCCTCCTCCCTGCCTACCCCCACACCCACTTCTGCGCTGCCTGGTGGTCCGTGTGACTGCCAAACAGCAGAGCTCTGGTGTTCACCCAGTCCTAGCCCAGCTGGTCTAACACTGGTGCTGCACCAGCACTAGGGCCCGCAAACGTGCCTTATGGCAGGTTTGCAACAGTGCACACTTAGATGGGTAGATGGGACTCGTCAGCCTGGGAAGGCAGCTCATCTGAGAGAAGGAAAACTCTGATCCCAAACCTCCACTGCCTTGTGGCTACATCCAGTTATGGAAAAGGCTTCAGGAGTCAACTTCGAGGCAAAATCCGGAACCGGAGTCCCTGAGGCAGTTCATGGCTGAACACAGTCACGTTCTGGCAACTCCTGCGACGCCGCTGGAGCCAACCGTATTGGCCTCTACCTTTCCATTGGACCATTTCAGCGACGTGGAGAGGGGGGTTTTGCTGCATGGGTAACAGCCTATCCTCCATACCTACTTTACCCAGGCTTCGCGCACTGGAGAGGACACTCTGTTCCAGAACCACCATTCAGAGCGTGACACCATAGTCTTCCAAGACTGAAGGATGCCAACAACACTGGTGTGGAGTTGGCGTGCACTGTATAGGATCGGGTCGTAAATCCCCACCCCAAGTTATTTCTACTTGAAAGAATATATAGTCATTTGCGCCCAGGTGCCTGATCCAAAGGCTAAGCATGATTCTGCTTCCATCTAACTTGGTCCTAAATTATTCCAAGCAGTGATGTAAAATCTCTGTCTGTAATACTGGAAGTCAGGAGGCTTGCCCTGAGTATGTGGAAATACATTTTTAAAAAAGTTAACTCAAGGTGGCAATTCTGAAGTTATGTTCAGAAAATTGACAGAACAGGTTCCTTGAGTTAGTAGTTTCAGGAGGGGCTGAAGTATTTTGGGCATATAATAGAATTCATCTCTATGTGTTTCTTTTTCAAACACCAGTAGATGTGGGGGGGGGGAGGAATCTAGCAGCACTCTGAAATAAAATCTAGAACCAGCAATACATGTGTCCAGAACTGACAACTCTTTGGAAACAGTTCTCTCAAAAATGGAGTTGGGAGTAGGCTTTCCAGCCTACAGCCAGATTATGTTGACAGCTCATCTGTTTCCTGCACATCATTATTTCAGTGAACAAAGACAGATCCTGAGCTTGGCGAGGCTGAGTATTTCGAGCACCAAGAACTGGTGGTGAAACTATATTTCTGGTTTGGTTTCAAAATTAATATCAAGCATTTCACAAAGGACCAAGCCACTGCAACTGAAATGTGATTTACACCCATGTGCCTTAAGACTTAAAAAAAATTAATGCTGGAAGTCCTTTTACTTGCCAGAAAAATTACTACGAGAAAAATTCTGGGTAGTTCAATTTTAGATATCACTGGATGACTAGGACAGGAATTTTTTGAGTATTCATCTGTCAGACAGTCATATGCTCTTTGTTAAGAATAGTCATATGCTTTGTTAAGACAGTCATATGCTCTTTGTTTATATGTTCCTTTATGGATGTGAGTGGTAATGCTATGGAATGGGGTGAGCATATGAGATATGTAACCATTTCCTGCAGATCACTGACCTTTCCAGGCATTACCAATATAATATGAGACCAACAGGAAGCCACCCAGAGGCCCACTTTTTTTTAACTTAATATCCCAATATCCTTGTGGCACACTGCACATGGATTGCTTATTCTTCCATACAGCATTCAACAGATGTACACAACTGATGCATCACAAATCAACAGCAGAAAAATAAAACATACTTCAGCTGTTGTAACAGAATTTATGTGAATGTGCTGCAGGTTATGGCTTCAGTTCTCACCTATCCACAAATGATGTGGTTGTTTTGAAGGGTCAGCATGAAATTCCATGCCCTAGCAACCAAAGATTCCTTAGAATATATTTAATATTTTCTTAAGAGTCAAGTTTTTCCTTCAAGACAATGGCTGTCAGCACAATTCTATGCACGTTTATTTGTAAGTGTGCATAGGATAGCACCTCTATGGAAATAGCAGTATATTTTCTACAAATGTTGCTGTCTTGAATGTAATGTAATAAAGCCCTCTTTGTGGTACCAGAAAGGACTGCTTGTGGGGTGTTTTTTATTAAAAATGGGTCATCATCTACCTTTACTCATCATCTACCTTAGGTCTCTCTGTGTGCTCCCTGGGGCATTTGGTGGGCCACTGTGATATACAGGAAGCTGGATTAGATGGGGCCTATTCCCTGATCCAGCGGGGCTGTTCTTAGAAATGGGCTATGTCAGAATGCCAGATGCAAGGGAGGGCACCAGGATATAGGACTCACCACTTGTTAGCAATCTCTTGAGCAACTGGAGATTGTTACAAAGAAATTAATCTTTGTGATGGGTGAAAAGTTAATCTAGTGAAATACTGATATCTTTTCATAATGGTCAATTGCTAATAATATCTTGTAGCAATGTTTGACACAAACATGATTGATTTACATTCAGACATCATCAAATCTACTTGCTACCTGTGGCTGTTTCTCTGGCATGGTGAGCTGTCATTGATATTAGGAGTGAATTTTTTTTTTAAATGACAAGAAAGAAAGGAGGGCTGGCAAAGGGAATAAATGCATCAAAGTTCTAATGGTGCACATCACAGACATGGAGCAGGCTTTGGTGGTGGAAGAAATGTGTCCTGCTTTCACAGACAACACTTATGTAGAAAGGTTCATAAAACTGAACAATGCCAAAATGTGGATTTAAAATCCCCCCTACTGAATAGGTGGTGTTCAGGAAATAGCTCAGTTCTAGAATTTTTCAGATGCCCGTTGTTACTTGTTTTCCTCCCATAAGGAAGTCAGATACCTGTCCATTTTCTAAAGCTCAGGCAAGTTTGTCAAAAAGAGACTAATCCATGCAACCCAAACATATACATATTTACTCTGAAGGAAGGACTATCATGTTCACTGGGGTTTACCACTATTTAAATTGAGATTGCATGGGACTTCAGCCTTAAAAACTGCAGCTTTAGAGAAGTACTTTAAACTCAAATGCTTGGTCCAATATCTTTCTGACATCAGTATCCAGGCCACTGGTGTTCATTTTTTATTCAGGGTTATTGAAAAAGAATCTGTTATAAGGCCTGCATTGCTTGGGCCAGGTGTGCAATCTATGAAGAACTTTAAATTATGGCATGTTCAGCTTCTCATCAAAGATATGACAACAATGGATTGTCCTGTGGCAAATGAGAACAGGTATGTTGTCTTTTAATCAATTTCAGGTTAAAATGAGCCTCTTCAGGCTGTTTAATTTGGGCCTCTTCAGCCTAGAAAAGAGGCGCCTGAAGGGAGACATGATTGAGACATACAAAATTATGCAGGGGATGGATAGAGCAGATATAGAGACATTCTTTTCCCTTTCACATAACACCAGAACCAGGGGACATCCAATAAAGTTGAGTGTTGGGCAAGTCAAGACAGACAAAAGAAAATATTTCCTTACCCAGCATGTAATTAGTCTGTGGAACTCTTTGCCACAGGAAGTAGTGATGGCATCTTGCGTAGATACTTTTAAGAGGGGATTGGACAAATTTCTGGAGGAAAAAATTCATCATGGGTTACAAGTCATGGTAGGTATATGCAAGGTAGAGCTAGGCTGCCTCTGATTTGCAGGCACCAGGTTGTGTCTGTTGTCTTGTGTGCTCCTTGAAGCATTGGTGGGCCACTGTGAGATACAGGAAGCTGGATTAAATGGGCCTTTGGCCTGATCCAGCAGGGCTCTTATGTTCTTCTGAGAATAGCATGATATACTTTTCCTTAACCAGAGCTTGCTACATTTGGTGGTGCTTGTGGTGCCAGAACATTCCAAGCTACAAACCACTTTCTCAGTATTGCCTGGGCTTCCATCTTGTCCATTGCTTATTCCTGCTTGTCAGGTAGTGGAAGTTGAATTATGACTCTGATGCACCGTATTCCTTACAATGACCATTCTGCACTAGATATCCACAGGGCTGAGATCCTGAGTAGGTGTACTCTGAAATAGGTTCCATACTATTCAATAGGACCTAGCTCCTAGGAAATGGTTGAGAATTGCAGTCTTCAATCAGCAAAGGTCTCTTCATTTTGTGTTCCAAAGTCACCAGGCCCGGATGGCATCCACCCAAGAGTGATTAAGGAATTAAAGAATGAAGTTGCTGATCTCTTGACTAAAATATGCAACTTGTCCCTCTAAACGGCCATGGTGCCAGAGGATTGGAGGGTAGCAAATGTCATACCAATCTTTAAAAAGGGAAAGAGGGGGGACCTGGGAAACTATAGGCCGGTCAGCCTAACATCTATACAGGGTAAGATGGTGGAATGCCTCATCAAAGATAGAATCTCAAAACACATAGATGAACAGGCCTTGCTGAGAGAGAATCAGCATGGCTTCTGTAAGGGTAAGTCTTACCTCACAAACCTTTTAGAATTTTTTGTAAAGGTCAACAGGCATGTGGATATGGGCGAACCCATGGACATTATATATCTGGACTTTCAGAAGGCGTTCAGCACGGTCCCTCATCAAAGGCTACTGAAAAAACTCCACAGTCAGGGAATTAGAGGGCAGGTCCTCTCCTGGATTGGGACCTGGTTGAAGACCAGGAAACAGAGAGTTGGTGTCAATGGGCAATTTTCACAATGGAAAGAGGTGAAAAGCAGTGTGCCCCAAGGATCTGTTGTGGGACCAGTTCTTTTCAACCTCTTCATAAATGACCTGGAGACGGGTGAGCAGTGAGGTGGCTAAGTTTTCAGACGATTCCAAACTTCTGAGTGGTGAAGACCAGACATGATTGTGAGGAGCTCCAGAAGGATCTCTTCAAACTGGCAGAATGGGCAGCAAAATGGCAGATGTGTTTCAATGTAAGTAAGTGTAAAGTCATGCACATTGGGGCAAAAAATCAAAACTTCACATGGGTGAAGGCTAATGGGGTCTGAGCTGTCTGTGACAGATCAGGAGAGAGATCTTGGGGTGGTAGTGGACAAGTTGATGAAAGTGTCGACCCAATGTGCAGCGGCAGTGAAGAAGGCCAATTCTATGCTTGGGATCATTAGAAAAGGTATTGAGAACAAAACAGCAAATATTATAATGCCGTTGTACAAATTGATGGTAAGGCCACACCTGGAGTATTGTGTCCAGTTCTGGTCGCCACATCTCAAAAAGGACATAGTGGAAATTGAAAAGGTGCAAAAGAGAGCGACTAGGATGATTGCTCATAAGGAAGGCTGAGGCACCTTCCTTATGAGGAAAGGCTATGGCGTTTGGGCCTCTTCAGCCTAGAAAAGAGACGCCTGAGGGGGGACATGATTGAGACATACAAAATTATGCATGGGAAGGATAAAGTGGATAGAGAGATGCTCGTTACACTCTCACATAACACCAGAATCAGGGGACATCCACTAAAATTGAGTGTTGGGAAGGTTAGAACAGACAAAAGAAAATATTTATTTACTCAGCGTGTGATCGGTCTGTGGAACTCCTTGCCTTAGGATGCGGTGACGGCCTCTGGCCTGGATTCCTTTAAAAGGTGATTGGACAAGTTTCTGAAGGAAAAATCCATTACAGGTTACTAGCCATTGATGTGTATGTGCAACCTCCTGATTTTAGAAATGGGCTATGTCAGAATGCCAGATGCATGGGAGGGTACCAGGATGCAGGTCTCTTGTTATCTGGTGTGCTCCCTGGGGCATTTGGTGGGCCGCTGTGAGATACAGGAAGCTGGACTAGATGGGCCTATGGCCTGATCCAGTGGGGCTGTTCTTATGGCTCTGTTGCCTACCACTCCTTTAATATCATTTTCTAAATTAGCTCCATCCTAATTTAAAAAGTGACTAATTTCAGGCTAATCAACCCATAGAGAGCAGTGAAGACCTACAAAAGACACAAACTCCTCCATTGCACTGGATACCATTGGTAGGAGAGGATCAACAAAGCCCCTGAATGGTTAGCCTTTCTGTTATTTCCTCTGCATTCTTTTCCTAAGTTAGCCTCTGCTTGCATTACTTTTTGTCCTAGCAATCCAACAGGAGGTCACATCCAAATAAATGGGGCATTGACCAGGACTGGAAAGCCCAAAGCAGACAGATTGTAATGGCTACTACTGATAATCCTAAACTTGGAGATCAAGATGGCCATTGGATTTGAGTCCGGGTGTTTTGTTAGCAAAGCATGCGAATCCATTTATGGTCACATTTTCTGCTATTAAATTGCAGTGAATAGGTCTATAAACAGTATTTTATGACTTGGCCTTGAATCATTACAAGTCAAAAGTTTTAATGAGGCATATCACAAGCCATGAAAATACCTGCCTGCAAATGAAGCATGCAGGCTGAGGGCAACAAGTAGAGCACAAGTTGCTTTCTTTTGTTTTCCTTAAGTCCTGATGCAGGGAACAAGGAGAATAGCAGAAGGTGTGCATTTGTTGCAGTAGTTGCATTACCTGCTCGCCATCCTCACCAAGATGAACATAGGAAACTGCCTCCTACTGTCTGTCTAGCCCAGAATTATCTACACTGCCTGGCAGCAGTTCTACAGGAGTTCAAACATTGAACTCGGGGCCATAGACATGGAAAATGTGTTCCGCACTGAGCTGCAGCCCCTTTTACAAGATGGCTTGCATTACCTTGTTGGGTAACCAAGGACACAGAACAAGGTGAACGTAGACTGGCACCTGCTCCACCCACCCAAAGTTCTTCAGTGTTCAGAGCTGAAAAAAACAGCACTCATGTGCAAGGTGTAGGGCAGTGGTTCTCAAACATTTTATCACCAGGACCCACTTTTTTTAGAATGACAAGCTGTTAGGACCATCCAGAAGTGACGTCATCAATTTAGGCTTCAAACCTAAGCTGCGATCAGCCAAAAGTCCCATTACATTCAAACATTCCAGCTCAGAAGTCAAAGCAGAATGCAGACTTGGATCCTTCTCCAATCATATAGCCCTTCCCTTTTCAGCGTCTCATCTTAAGAACATAAGAACAGCCCCACTGGATCAGGCCATAGGCCCATCTAGTCCAGCTTCCTGTATCTCACAGCGGCCCACCAAATGCCCCAGGGGAGCACACCAGATAACAAGAAACTTCATTCTGGTGCCCTCCCTTGCATCTGGCATTCTGACATAGCCCATTTCTAAAATCAGGAGGTTGCACATACACATCATGGCTTGTAACCCGTAATGGATTTTTCCTCCAGAAACTTGTCCAATCCCCTTTTGAAGGCATCCAGGTCAGACGCCATCACCACATCCTGTGGCAAGGAGTTCCACAGACCAACCACACGCTGAGTAAAGAAATATTTTCTTTTGTCTGTCCTAACCTTCCCAACACTCAATTTTAGTGGATGTCCCCTGGTTCTGGTGCTATGTGAGAGTGTAACGAGCATCTCTCTATCCACTTTACCCTTCCCATGCATAATTTTGTATGTCTCAATCATGTCCCCCCTCAGGCGTCTCTTTTCTAGGCTGAAGAGGCCCAAACACCGTAGCCTTTCCTCATAAGGAAGGTGCCCCAGCCCAGCAATCATCTTAGTTGCCCTCTTTTGCACCTTTTCCATTTCCACTATGTCCTTTTTGAGATGTGGCTACCAGAAATGGACACAGTACTCCAGGTGTGGCCTTACCATCTTACCATGCCTGTCTCCTACAAGAAGCCCACCAGCCGTCTCCTGTATTTTCAGCGTCAGCTGAGATAGGTGCTACATCACCCACCTAAAATTGGCTTGTGACTCACCTACAGGGTCCCAACCCACAGTTTGAGAAGTACTAGTGTAGTGGGTATATATGCAGAAGCCCCACATGCTCAACCCAGTAGCGGTTATTGGACCTTATATGCAGGCAGAGGACATATCCATGAATAGAAGCTTGTTCGAAAGAAAGAAAGAAAGAAAGAAAGAAAGAAAGAAAGAAAGAAAGAAAGAAAGAAAGAAAGAAAGAAAGAAAGAAAGAAAGAAAGAAAGAAAGAAAGAAAGAAAGAAAGAAAGAAAATCAAGCACTGTTAGGATAAATATTTTATTTCCACTTAACATCTTTTAAGAGGTGAAAAACACAATATTCTATTCACATGTACACATTACTTAATCTGTTGTAATAAATTACATCCAAGAAATTCAGCAATTGTGACCAGGAAATATGAAATTAAAAGTAAATATAACACTACCATTTGCATTTTACTCTCTTTTTCTGTGATTTCAAAATGTTGGGATTAACACTGGCGTAGCACTGAAATTCACACAAAAACAGAATAATTGTTAAAAAAAATACTGAACAGAAATGTAGATTATAACTGAATACACTGTTTCCATCGTGTCCAGAAAGCTAGATAGGTAAGAGCTCTAATTCTCTTTCATCATCTAAAGACAAAAATATCAGCAACTTATTAAAAACACCAGCAGTTTTTCTCCAGGAACAAATGTACCCTGCATTGCTAAGCCAGCTTCATCTTCAAACTGGTGCATTACAATTGATCATCACTTACACCAGCATTTCTAAACATTTGTCCCCTGCCATATCACTTTGCATGGTTCTACTTATAAGTACCACTGGAAGTCACTGGTGATGATGTCTTTTCCAGTTACTTTCGGATTGGGAGGCTAGACGAAACACAGCAAACACTGGTAAGAGGCTCAGAGAGGATGGGAGGGTTTTTTTTTCCAAGTGTGCAAAAAGTGCACTCAGAGCTCTTCCCACTGAACCTCCTACCACTGAGTGTGTGTTGCGTTGGTGGTCTTGAGAAATGCTGACCTACACCATGATAAACAGTGTAATCTTAACGCAGTAGTATTTTTTAAATCTAAATGTATAATCTTAAAAAAGTAAATATAAAGCTTTTCTATATCTATTTTTGTAAAGTCTGCATAATGGGAATCTTAAGATTTGGATGAGGCTAAGAAGATTCTCCTAAGAGAAGATTGAATGCTGTGTACTTTTGTCCATCTGATGCATAATGCAATCCTAGGTAGGTTTACTCAGAAGCACGTCATGCAGAGTTCAGTGAGGCCTGCTCCTGAGTGAGTGTGCATCAGACTGCTGACAGCCTCATTTTGGCACCAGAGTAGCTGGTAGGCTCTCCTGTGTGAAGTACAAGGAAGGAGGAGTGCGACTGCCTGGACACACAACCTGCTAGTCTTTGAGCAGCTGCAGCCCGAGCAGCTGTATCCAGTGAATTTCTCAGTCTCCATCCTGAAGACAGCCCTCCATAACTACTACTGGCACTGTGATTGTGAGCCACCTATGGTGGCCCCACAGATGTGATCCTCTCAAGCCACTGTGAAGCTGCAACCCTGTATGAGCTGAGCCCATTCACTCTGATGGCAGCCAGGATGTGCACTGAATGTTTGTATAAAGGCTGCAATTGTTTGTTGGATATGCACCCTTGGGAAAACTACTGTCTCCTTTACCTTAGTTTTGCTTCTGCAGTGTTGGACTACACACTACATGCAATACTCTCTGCAGATGTTCTTATTCATTCACATTTTGCAGGTGAATGGGAAAAGTATTGGTAAGAAGAGAAATAAGAGAGCATCTAAGTGAAAGGTCAGGTGCCCATACTCAGTCTGTCATCAAATCTGCATGGTCCAAACTGGGCTGAACTATCCTAGAGGCCAAACTGCACTGATCAAAATGGTTCAAATGGGGGCCTTTTTCAAAGCTGCCATCAAGAAACCAAAGTTTTTCCTGTCCTGGGCAATCCCTCCTCTTTGTCATATGTTCCTGTATAACACATACATGCATCAGGCTAGGAACTTCACCAAAAACTACTCTAAAAACAAGTGAACACACAAAGCTCCAGGGCACAGGGGCTGCCTCATTCACATCAACTGAGAGCTCAGACACCCACATGTGGAAGAACTTCATGTGCACACAGACATATACAGGACAGTCAGCTGGTTGACTCTCATTTGCCACTGACAGTGCACTGACTTTCCCTATCACTCTGTTGCTGTGAGTACTGCAACATGCATGGCTGTGAAACTGAGGGAAAGAGTATTATACTACATCAGGCAATTTTGAAAGTAAATAGCTGGTTTTCCGAGAATGGTTGTAAAGCCCTGAAATTTGAAATGGTGCAGATGTTTGTTCCTGGTAGTCAAAAGCACTGGCACACTTCAAACATAGGATTTTGGGTAATATATTGCTAGAAGAAGGTTCTCCATAAAAGTTAAAAAAATAAACATATTCCAAGAAATCTGTAAAATGTTTGATATTGTCCCACTTCTATTTTAATCATGAGGAATACAATCCACCATCTTGCATACGTCACAAAGTACTTTCCCCTCCTTCCTCCCTAGCTAGGGATGCATGATGCTGAACAAACAGCAATCACTACCTTCAATTACAGTGAATCCTCAACTACCCTATGAAGATCCAGTCATTCTGTCCCTCTCCAGGGCAGGGAAAACTGTTCACATTACAATGGGGAGAAGCAGTGTGACTGGATATATGTAGGGAAGGTGGTTTTAAAGGTAACAGTTCCATGCTGCACACCTGGCACTATATATCCCCAGCAAAGGGAATGAAAATCTTCCTGTATGGGCAACTCCATGTGCAGGAAAGGATGGATCCTGCCCAAAGACTGATCTGTCTAGTCTCATTCATTATAAACTGTAGGTTGACTAAGTAATTTAGATTTCATAATAGTAACCTATATGGCACACACAGAAAGAGTCTGAATTCCAAATATATGGAAATGCTTGCCTTTGACATAGAAACTGAGTTAAAACAAAGGACAAGCATGATTTTTTGCAAAACAAGGGATTCATGCAAAACTCGGGTTCTCCAAAATCAGTGCTGAAACTCCCATTCCGATCAGGGGGTTCAAGCCCACAATTTGAAAGGTGGGGTAAATCAAGCCTGAGTTAAGCACATTTCATTGCCATTTCTATCAGTGGGAGAAATAAGCACATGCTCAACTTTTTCCCCACTCAATCCATATGATTTAAAAGTGCTTAAGTTTGGCAGGAGAGTGCCCAGAGTTCACTAGCAAGTTGCAAATGCATTGCTTTTAAACCAGCAGGTATTTCATGAAATTATGAAAAGAGCCTCTAGAAAAAATATATGTAGGATTTCGATCTGGATAAAATCACTCCTTGTCTGCAACTGGACAAGTGTGTATCATCAAGTAGGAATTTATAGACAGTCACAGGGATGGCACCGGGGGTTAGCTAGACTGGGCACTGGCCCAGGTTCCATGCCAATCAGAGTGCCTAATCGGCCAGGCTGACCCCTGAACCCTCAGCTCCAGTGGCAGTGGTAGTGCGCGATTCGCCATGGGGCGCCCAGTGCAAAGTTTTGCCCCAGGCACCCCAGCAGTGGCACTGGACAGCAGTCCGACTTTCCAGCAGTGGCCCCACTGATTACCTTTGTTTTGGGGTGTAAACATCTTACTGCACATGTCTGTCAAGGGTTATAATCCCGAAAGCTAGAGAAAAATGTGGATTATTTACCACCACAATGCAGCTGTTGGACTCACCACTGCAACACTGAGTACAGTACAGTATAAGATATTGTAATAACAGCTTGCATTCACAACAAGTACTGTATGAATATTGCACATCAATGGATGTGACTTTTTTTCCAAACAAGATGAGAGAATGTTAACTATATCCTATATATCTTTATATATTATAGTACTTTATTTTCCAGTTACATATAAATTTAAATATTAAATATCCAGTATTAAATCAAGGAAAAATTGCACAAATATAGGGTCTGATCCTGTAAATCACACACTCATACACACAGACATAAAAGCCATGATTTTAAAACTCATTCTCATGTGGTTCAGAGTTTTCAGAATTGAGCTGCTCCACATTTAAAAATAGCTCTAAAACTCCCATCATCTTGGTGACTGACGGTCTTCTGAAATAGCAGGCTGAAAGCCTCAACTATAAAAAGAACTGGGGGCTGTTTCAAGTTTGCTTTTTGTTTGCTGAGATGGAGACACCATGAAAAATAAATTGCACAGGCAAAGTAGGAAAAATACTGTCCAAACCTACAGAGCAAAGTCTGAAAGAAAACTTTGTTCACTTCTTGAATGGACGACACGGGTCCCAACAGCAGGAACCCAGCCAGGAAAGTGCAAGACGCTTTCATTGGCTAGAGTCGATTTTGAGATGGATTATGGCCAGAGCGGAAAAACAGACAGTGAACTGAAGCACAGATTGCACTACTTACGTTACCAGTGCTACTTAGGTATGGAGGACAGGTTGTACAATGGAATGATCAAATGGGCATTGTTATGATTGTGGCACTCCTCACATTGGCTTGTAAAAATAAACTGCAGAGCAAGTCATAGACAAGTCTCACGGTCCACACCTTTCCCTGAGTCAGCTTTCTTCTCTCTTCGGCTTTCAGTGCTAGGTTGGGGTTGGGAGGAAAGAAGAAAAACCTTAATTACACAATATCCCAGCAGATCTGTAAACAAAAAAAGGTGGGTCCATCTACCAAGCAACACAATTTGCATCAGCTTTTCATGCTGCAGTGTACAGTCTGGAAAGCAAGAGCGAAAATGCCACTGCCAGGTTGGACATACGGTCATGAAAAACACCAGCCAACACTGCAGAGGACGAGGTGAGCAAAGAAGAACACTGAAAAGAACATTCAATGTAAAACTGACTGACAGATGAATCTGCAAGCATGCAAGCCAAGAGCGATCACTGCATGGGTTTCAATGGCAAACAAGCCCTTTGCAAATAACAACCAGCCATGTTGTTTAAGACTGGCATTTTAAGTTGCACAAACAAGAAGCTGGACAATTGAGGGGTTACATTATGCATGTTTGCCCCTTCGCATCAAAGTCACTGGCAAACTTGCATAATTTGATTGAACTGAACTGCACATGCTGTTTTAAAGACATGCTTTTTACCCCATAGCGTGGATCCTAGATAGCTATGGTAGCTAAGGTAGTCCACAAGAATGCAGATATTTTGCTTTGGTTTCCATAAGCACTCCTAGCAAAGCTTAAGCTAGATCCACATCATCCCACTGTCTCCATACTGTCTCTCTACTACTCTTCACGGTTTTCAGTCCCCATCACCACAGTGCAGAAGGGAATTACTAGTCCATATTCCACACTTAGCTGTATAAATAGCTGTTCAGAAAAGCTCAGCCATGTCATTGGATGTGCCAGGTTGGAACCCTTCCTGGCAAACAGGACCTCTTCCCACACATGCGCATACCCAGTCACACAGAAGTCACTTCCTGGCATGTAACTCCTTGCTGTTGAGGTCTGTGTGCGAGTGTGTATTATGCACATGAGTGTGAATCAAAGAACCACATGGGTAGGACCAATATTACTGGGAGGAAAGAGGGCGAGCGCCTACATTTTTACTCCTGCTAGATGGTTGCTTCAGTCACATACAAGATCCCATCGCATGGAATCACATGATATGGAAGCAATTCCAACGTAGGCACCTGTGTGTACATAAGAACCACCCTGCTGGATCAGGCCAAATGCCAATCCAGTGCAGCATCCTGTCAGTGATAAACCAGGTGCCTCTGGAAAGCCCACAAGCATGAAATGATCCTGCTCCTTTCCCACAATTGTTCCCCTGAGTGGTGTGTATTTCGAGGGACACAAGAACCTTTTCTGAGACAGCTCCCCCTACTGGAAGGGAAAAGTCAGAACTGCAGTGGGCTTCTCTATCAAGATGAAGCAGGGCCTGTACCCCCTGTTCCTAGGACCCTGGAAATGCCAACTGGTGCAGAAAAATCCTGAGCATCATATACATTAATCATTGTACACGATGGGATAAGGATGGTGAGGACAAAATATCTATTATTGAGCAGTACCTCGTAGATATATCTGTATAGTGCCTTCTTTGTTAAGAACTAAGAACTTAAGAAGATCTTTGCGTTTTTCTCTTTGAGCTTCCAGTGATTTCTTTGGTGTATGAACAATTCTTTTATCTGACTAGTTTTATTGTCCCATCTGGCATTTCATTATTTTTATTACTGCTGTTATTTCTGCCCTGCTGCGACACAAATTTGATTTTAATTGTGTGCGTGTGTGTTTTTTTTTTCTTAATGTCATTTCGGTCTTCATGTTTATTGTTAGCTGCTTTGGAATTGTATTTTCACATTTTAAAGTGGAATGCAGTTTTTCAAGATAAATAAGTCAATGCTGCTCTCAAAGACTGGATTGCAACATACATAGGTAAAAGTATACGTCCCCCCAAAAGATGCCCAGGCAGAATACCCAGAAAGAAATATATTTTTTCTTGTCTCTTTTTTAATTTGAGTTAAAGGCTTTATACTAATAGTTCAGGGCTGTCCGTTCCCCCCCCCAACCCGGTGTGAACAATACATCTTGTGTAGAGTAGCAGGAAGAGCGGCAGACTCAGGGTGTCCCGTCACCCACCTGCCAGCCTGCCATGGACAAAGCCACATCAATCCGCTTCCCTAACCATTCACTTCCTTCCTCATGCAGTCCCTTTAAACTTAAAGTAGGGGTGTCCAAAGTTTTTGGCAGGAGGGCCGCATCGTCTCTCTGACACTGTGTCAGAGGCCGGGGAAAAAAAAAAGAATTAATTTACATTTAAAATTTGAATACATTTACATAAGTTTACATAAATGAATATATTAAAGATGAACTTATATGAATGAATGAAGGCCCTATAAAAGGCCTTGCACAAAGCAAGGCTGGCCTTTCCTTTGGTGCCACTGCTGCATCACAGATGTAAAACAGCAAGCAATGGAGGGAGCCCTCGTCCCACAGCTCATGCGAAAGGTTGAACAGTTGGCCGTCATGCTGAGAGCAGTTGCATTGGGCCAGTGTGGGCTCCAACAAATCTCAGGAGGGCCAGAGGCTCATTGGAGACTGGGGGCTCCCTGAGGGCCGCATTGAGAGGCCTCGAGGGCCGCAAGTGGCCCCAGAGCCGGGGTTTGGGCACCCCTGACTTAAAGGGGCCACGCAGGGAAGGAGTGAGATGAAGAGGATAGGGAAGCAGATTGCCAATGCCTTCAAAGTTTCTTTTCAGATATGGGCAGTGATTATCCACTTCTCTCCCCCCTCCCTACCCCCCTTTTCTTGCTCCTTCCTTGCTGTCCCTTTAAATAAAACAGGAAGTGCAGAACATGCTGGAAGTTTCTTCACTTTCAGTTTGTTGAAAAGGATCATACAGGAAGGAGGACAGGAAATGTTTACATTTTTCTTTCTCATTGTTTGGGGGGGAGGGTGCATGGTGGCGGGTCAGAGTGGCATCAGACAGAAGATCCTATTGGGCCATCTCTGAATAGTTTTTATGATCTGATTCAGGAAACTGAAGTTTTAGTAGAACTAAACTCTAGGTGAGAAACTAGAGCCCCATGTTTATTCACAGTAAGGCTTTCTACTATGCAGTAGTGCTATTCTCATGCCAGAGTGACGGCTCACTCTACCCTAAAGCTGCAAACACACAATAATAAGGAAGCAGATGCTATACAGTACTGCATGGTACCATATTGGTAACTCTATTTTATAGCAGGTTGCACTACAGATACCCTGGCTTCTCAGAATGCCATGCACGATAGTCACATTTTTTAAAAAATTGCAGAGTAGTTCCCATGTGGGTACTTTCCACAGACAGAACAATCTATTTTCCCCCTCACTGATCCATCACTTTTCCTACTTCCCCTGCCCCACACACATTGTGACATGATGTCTTAAATGAGGAACCTTCGTTATATGATATCTTAAGTACAGAAACCTTTCTTTGCTTATACCACAAAAGGCACTGTATATCCATGATCTGAAAGTTCCTGACAACTGTGTACAAAGCAAAGTGTATCTGTACATGTGCAAACCCCCAAATGCTATAGAGAAAAGTAATAATAAATATCCTTAATATGCTTTTCTACCCAAGTACTTCAGGGATTATTCTTTATCCACTTTGATTATCTTTAGAGAGAATCTGTGGTTCTTGATGAGCACACACTGTACAGTTAGAACCCCTGCTAACTGGTTAAGAGGCACTTTTTCAAGTGGGTGCTCCTCTTTTATTTAGCAGGGGGAGAGTAACTGGCCCACCTCACCCCAGCAGTGTCTTTTCTAGTGGCTGTCTGCTGGTGTTGCATCTTTTTAGATTGTGAGCCCTTTTGGGACAGGGAGCCATTAGATATTTGATTTTCTCTGTAAACCGCTTTGTGAACTTTTTGTTGAAAAGCGGTATATAAATACTGTTGTTGTTGTTGTTGTTGTTGTTAGTAGTTAGGAGCTAAATTCTGCTCTAGAAATTCAGGTAAAATACTCATACTGAGAGGGTCCCTTCTTGTAACTGCAATGAGTACTAGTATTACCAGTTCTTAATTACTCCCAACAGAAGCAATTACACAAAGGTTGTTGTGTCAAGTGTCACAGGGGCTATGGTTTTCAAGAACTACAGATTTATTTTTCAACCACTAGTTTGGGAATGATTCCCAATGAATAAATGAGACAGTTTTTGCTCCCCAAACCAAGAGAGAGGACAGGCAATTTCAGTGCTCAGCAGTAATGTCTACCAACAGGAGCCTCTTTGGTTCCAACAAGGTTTACCTATACAGTTGTTCCCAAGCCAGGGGCTGTGACAAAATGAGGGTTATGTGAATGTTCCTGAGAGGCATGGGAAGCAGTGTTCCCTGAAAGCTGTGGGGCTCCCCACAGCTTCCCTTTCAGTGTTCTGGAGCACAGTGATGACAGTGATGTATTCACCAAGTGCTCCAGGGTGTATTTAAGTTTATAACAGTTATTATTAACATGTACCAACTCCATGGGCTGCCTCACTGAGAAAAAAAAAATGTGTTTAGGATTGTGTATTTTCCTGTGTTCTCTGCTGTTTTTATATGTTTTGGATTTTTTGGGGAGGGGTGGCTATTTTTCTGCATTTTGGACAGTTTTAACTCATCAGCAGCTTCTATGCCTTCAGCTGCTGGGCTGCCCTTACAGCAGCCTTTGTCCTGTGTTTGTTGAAAAAAAAAAAAAAAACCACCATTGCCAGACAGCCACATGGGGAATGTGGATTCTGGACCCTGTCTGAAACAGCTATGATGTCTAGCAACCGGAATCTGCAGAGTCAGGTTCCGGAAACAGATAGATAGGTTAAGTGTACAAAACCTATCTATCTCATTCCAAGAGATGGGATGGAGTGACCATATAGGTTCCACTCCTCCAATCAAATGAGGCGATGACATCATTACAACCAAGTGATAAAACTTACAAATTGGAAGGAAAGAGGGTCTCATTGTTCCAGCTGCCCAAAACTCATGGAGTGAGCTTCACATAGAAGAGACCCACACCACTCGGGAGGATGCAAGTGAAAAGGGGCTGGAGGTCCCATCCTTTAGGTAATTTAAATGAGGAATAAATCAAGCTTGCAACCACAAGGGCTTATGTGCGCAATCTTAGGATTGCTCTGGGCTGGTGAAAGTCCGTTGTGCAGGCCCATGCATGAACTCCCTCATGAATTTAAAAAAGGGCATGCTGCACTCTTTGAAAATACAAGAAGACAAAGTAAATAATTTTGTCAAACACATAATTCAGTTTTGACAGCACTTTATTATTTAATATGGGAGCACTTAGGAAGGAAGCTACCTAACAGATCTTCAGAATGTTGTGTTCATGTCTATATTTGGCTTAGAGCAGTGCTGACATAGTGGGATAGAAGAGTGGCAAACCTCCTTCCTCTCTGCCATACAGACAGAGATTCTTCATCTGTACTTCTCACTAGTAAAGAGGAGACATTCATGCTATTTCTCATTTAAAGTTGTCTTATATGGAGTCAAGTTATTGGTCCATCCAGCTCAATACTGACTCTAAACAGACTGGGTAGTGGGTTTTCAGAGGGGGTCTTTCCCAGCCCTACCTGGAGGTGCCAAGAGTTGAACCTGGGACCTTCTGCAAGTAAGGCCAATGTGTTATGTGAAAATCCCCTTTTTTCCTTTTAGTTGTAATTTTCTCTCTATATCTGGTTATGTTACTAAAATATCATGCAGGCTAAACTTCTCACACAGGCCACATTTCCAAAACTCTGGTCAAGTCACAAGCTCATGGTTACACAACCACCACCTCCCCATGGTCACACATTATGGGAGGAAGTCTGGCATCTTAAATCACTGTTTAAGTGTCTCCTACATTACTGTATTCATTGTATTGTTTTAACCCAATCACTGTTTAAGTACTGTATACAAACTTGAACTGCCTTCTTGTGTTGCTGATTCATTGTATTGTTTAAGTTCCCCCATCTAGGAAACCAGCCATTGACCCCATTGAATTTTGCTGATAACTGATCCTTTCAATTTTTTACACACTCCAAGCACCCTGCTGTGTGGTAGTAATCAAGCTACCATCCAGCTCAACCCCTTTTAAGTGAGGGCTTCCTCTCACACATGCTGGCTCTCTCTCCAAGGACCAACACATCTGTGGGGGGACTCTCCCCCCCCAACTGCTCTACAGGACAGGTAACTATCTTGCACATGGAACCCTTTCCCTTCTCTCCTACCCCCTCTTTTCCCCTTCTCTCTCCATCTTTAGTTAGCAGCCGGGGTTTGGCAGACCAGGGACCCCTAATATCCTTCCCTACAACCTTTCCTTTTTCTAATTTCCTTGGATGCACCAAATACTCTTTACATGCAACCACCATGAAAGCTAGGTACACTGGATTCAAGTACTAGGACCAAGAAACATACACTTATCATTTCTCCATGTGCATGTTTACTTTTGTGCTTTTGTAATAAAACTAATCTTTTATTAAAAGTTATCTTTCTCTCAGTCTCCTCTTTAAGCAAAAGGGAATTTCTCTGCATTACGCCGTCTTGTTATCCAGCCTACGATCCTAAGGTTTTGATAAGGGCAGAGTAATAATTTCCCTAAACAAAACAGACCTTTTGGTAACAAATGCTCCACCACTGGGTAAGAGCTCCTCTTTCATTACAGAATCTATTTCAGAATCACTCCAGCTGAATGTATGAACTAGTCTAATCTCTTGCTGATCACAGACTGATGATCTTGTTTATGCTGCTTAAGGAGAGGAAGAACACTGCAGAAGCAACATGCTATTTTGGGGTGACAAAATGCCAAGAGCTAAGCAGAGTGACTTCATTTCAGTTCATGTATTGACAATAAATACTGTGACTAAAGCTACCATATTTTCCTGGTGCATTTGACATCTCTCTGTTATTGCTTTGTTTTAAATTTTGGCTGAATTACAATTTTCAATGTTTAGAAAATGATTGTGTTCATTTGTTTCATAAGCTCTCAGGAGAACCAGTCTGTACGTATTCAAGCAGCCCCCTCCAATGCATTTTTCATACCATTCTATTACAATTTTGTCTCCCCAAAATGTACACATAAGAAGTTAGCTGGGTTTCCAAAAGACACCATTTAGTATTGGGGACAGCAATCAAGGCAAAGGTTTGGGGGCAGGGTCTTACCTTTGGGAAATCAGCTTCTAGAGAAATTAGGAAGGGGAGCTTATGGTAGAAATATGATAATAGAATAATTAAGTAGAAAATAATGTTAATTCAGAATGAATGGCAATTGGGGAAAGTAGCTGTTAAACACAATATTGCATATTTACTCAATGAAATCAACAGCAATATCCCAATAAAATACTGGTCCTCCATTTTTACAGTTCCATAACTGAATGCATGATCCTTCTCCACATGGATACCACTGCCTGCACATGGAAGGTCTGGCATAGGGCTCAGTAGGTCACCTTGGTGTGCACTGCAGTATGTCCAAATTACTGGAGACAGGAGAATCCAGAATATGTTCCCATCCAGCCTTCATAAGAACATAAGAACAGCCCCACTGGATCAGGCCATAGGCCCATCTAGTCCAGCTTCCTGTATCTCACAGCGGCCCACCAAATGCCCCAGGGAGCACACCAGATAACAAGAGACCTGCATCCCGGTGCCCTCCCTTGCATCTGGCATTCTGACATCCCAGAATGCATCTGGCATTCTTCCTTCCCACCCAGACTCTCTTGGAACCATATTATCACAAGAAGGGCCAGCCCTCTGTGTGCAGGCAGGTATACCTGCATAGGGATGGAACATACCCTTAATGTTTGTTTGGTTCTTCTAAATATTACCTCCAAGCAGCCAAACATTTATAAAGCCTTAGTTTTGAAGGATGTGTGACTATGACAGAAATGTAAAGGTGATGATTTACCTTTTACCTGATGTGAGCTGAATAATTAACTTGCAGCCCAATCCTATCCCAGATTGAGCTGTCAGGGCAGGGCATTACAACAGCTGAAGAGCCTTCCGCAGTCTTAAAATGGCTGCTGATGGAGAGCGCAGCACTCAGTCAACGGCCATTTTCAGAGCACTGCTGCAAGAGATGGTAGTGCTCCCCAGCTGTTGCTGGATCTTGCTGTGCCCGCTGGAGTAGGCAAGGCGGCAGCAGGGCTGGAGAGGGGAAAAACTAGGCGGAAGGGGAATAACAGGGCACGCAGGCTGCACAAGGGAGTAAATCCAGCGGCAAAAGCCCGCTCCTGATCCTACCTCCCATTTTGCAAGCCTCCCTGCCCCCTTTCTCTCCTTGGACTTGTGCCAGCTACAGAGATGACAAACGTCCAAGAAGATCCACTGCGGAGCAGAAGGCTTACAGAGGGGTAAGGGGATTTAAATCTCTTTTCCACTCCAAAGCCTCCTGATCTGCCACCCCCCCCCAAATGTATTCATGCACTCCTTTTTGGTGCAGCTGCACCAGCAGGGGGAGGGAAAGGATCGGATTGTGCTCTCATACTATCTTACCCATCAAATAGGAGCAGAATAGACAATTTAAAGACAAGAATATACCAATCTGCATCCCTGTGACTTTTCCCCTTCCTGTTTCAGTAGCCTCATAACCTTCTGTGGTGACAGCAACAACACAACACATCCACAGTATTGAATTGGAGGGAGCTGGTGTGGTAATGGGGAGACAGGGGTGTAATACTGTCTGACAACCTTAAGATACATGCACCTATTGCAGGCCACTCCTATATATTGGCTAATGCAAGAGTCTATGTATTAGCAATAATGATACTAAGAACACTAATGTAGAATATAATAGCAATATTATTAATAATAATAATATAAAAGCACTGCAAATGCTATGAGACTGTGAAACTAAATTAAAAAGAACAAGCCCTTTGCCTGTAGGCTTATGATCTAGGAAAGACAAAGGAGAATGCATTTGAAAAGTATGTCAGAGATGCTGGCTGTTGTTATTTTTTTATTTTGCTTTGTTTTAAAAAGACAAAAACCTAGATAAAGCTAGTAAAATTGTTTCCATATGGAGCCTTTTGTAAGTGACAGGCAAGAAGATCCACCCAGGGATCCCCACATATCCCCACAATCATTCCTAATGGTTCAAACAGATTACCACCAGCAACGTGGGTGGCACAGCAACTGGTATAAAAGGCAGAAACATCAGCCCCACATACGGCCCCTTCTAGGAAGAACTCTCTGCTTGCTCTTTAGAAATGTCACAGCTTGCCTGGAAGCAAGCTGGCCTGGAAGCAAGCTGGGCCTTTACCCAGCACCAGCTCCTCCCGCAAAGTTCTTGCTTCCTGCCCCCTCAGCCTTCCAGAGGAATTTTGAACTGCATGAATGCAAAGAGTCAGGCTCTCACATCTGCACAGGTAGGTGTGTGCCACACCTCCACAGATATGAGGATCCCTCTGTGTGCCTATACTTTTATATAGCTTTCCAGTGGCACCGCCATGGTTTCCCGCTACTTTCAGAATCAACTTGGAGTGTTGATACATCTCCAGTTACCTATAGCTGAGTTCTAAGAATTAAAATATCTGTTTGGGTTTTTTCACATAGTAAAGCAATAGTTTCTTCTGCATTAATTAGTAAAATATATGGGATTTTAAAAAAAATTAAAACCTTTTAGAAGGAAAGCTGGACTCCTTATCCTTGGTATTTTCTGATCCTATCAATAGTGTCTTCCAGACAGCTGTTTTTGCCATTTCATCAGAGATATTTATTACAGATGGGTCATCTCTAGAGAGAAAAAAAATGAGTACACAGTAAGAGTGATGATATGAAATGCCTCTCCTGTTTTTATCTGCCATAACCTCAGGTAGTAAAAATGGGGGAGGGAGAATTTTTACAATTCTTTGGGTGGGCTTGAAAGACTAAAATTTCTCAGTCTATAGGCAATTGCCATTTTTTCTCCAGGATTGCCCTCATAATAACACTATGGCATTACTAGTGCTGCCACCACTGTAACAGAGATGTAACACAGCCTTTTTCAAAACACCAATAACCCAAGGAGAATGGTTTAACTCTTTTCCCCAGCCATTTGCCCTGAGCTTTTCTCAAACCCCCTGGAAGCAACTTTCAGCTCTGCTGGGGAGAAAAAGTACCTGCTTTCCCCCCCCCCCCCCAGAGGGCTAAATGCAAGTGTGAACTCATGTGCACGCACTCATGCTTTCAACTGAGAAAATGGCATAGGGAGAAGGCCTAAACACCCATCCCCAAGCACACTGTCCTATCCAATTCCTCCACTGTCCATCATGTCATTGATACTTATACATTTCAAAAAACGACTCAAGAAATATGACCACAGATCTCCGGCACCACACCTGATTGGAACACCTGAAACTGCCTTATATTGAGCTTGCTCTGACTGACAGCAGCTCTTCATTAGAGGTCTTGCCCATCACCCACTACCTGATCCTTTTCAACTGGACAAACCAGGGACTATGAACCTGAGATTTCCAGCATACAAAAAATCTGCACTGCCTTTAAGCTTACTGCCTTTAAGCCATAGTCCTAATTAACCAAAGATACATGCATGCTTGTCCCTTGAGTTTCGATGCTAGAGCTCAGGAGTTTACCTGTAGTGACCCTCGAGTGGTAACTGGACAGTACCTTCCTCTTCCATCGCTAACATACTTTGCTCTTCCTAGGACGAAAAGAGTGCAGATATGAGCAACAAGTTCTGGCCGTCAACTTTCAGATTCACAGCCCAATCCTAAAGGAGGCACCACCGCCGGGTGCAGTGGCACCAAAGCATCCACCACTGCAACCTGCAGTCCCACAGCAGCTGCTGGAGGTCTCCTTGGGGGAAGGGGTCTTTCATCCCCTACTTGCAGGGAAAGCCCCAAACCCCACAATGGGGCTTCTCAAGTCTGCTCTGGCTATTTTGTCAGTGCAGAGTTGAGAGACCCAGTGTTGGGCACAACACAGAGGCAGGATCCGGCAGAACTCTCCTGCTCCAGTTCCTCCCCTTATTCCATTCCACTCATTCGCTGTCTTTCCCCTACCGTGATACTACTTATCACTAGTCAGCCCTGTTGGAGCGCCAGGTGGCCCTCTGAGCAGTGCTGAGACTCAGTACCAACTGGAGCTGGCACAGCACCGGTGGTACACTCATACCGTCAATGCTAAAGAGCTTAGGATTGGGCTCTTTGTCAACAAACAGGAGGAAAAAATTAGCACCATTGTATTACTTCTTTTCCAAAATGGCTTGTGGCAGTTTTTAATAACATTACATCACAGTGGCCCTTCCTGTTAACAGCTCCTTTGAAAATGAAACAGGTGCCAAAAATTAGGGAGCTCTATTTAAAGGGCAATTCTCCAGTAAAAGCTAATTTTCTTGGTGTAAAATAAGCTCGACCATCAGCTGGAGAGTTGTGCTCTTGTACAGCTTCCGAACATGTCAGTGGAGCTTGCCCAGGAGGAAAGCTTCCTGGTAGATTGAATTCCTGCAGCATAGGCGAGAAGGTTTTCGTAAGTGGTTATACTTAAGTGGTTTTTGTAAGTGGTAAAGCTGATGCTCCTTCAAGATGAAATGCACAGAAAGGGCTGAGGACAGTGTAATGCAGGCCATCCCACAGACTACGGGACTGCTTAAAGGGAAGGTAGGCACAGGACATTAGCAGCCGCAGCAGGTGCTGCACACAAAGTGCGCACTTAGTTTTGCAACTGGCATGGGTGCTATACAGGCCAGTTCTCTGTCTACCTCTTGCATTAGGCAGGCTGTCTGCTTCTTTTTGTTTATTTATTTTAACAAAAACTGCATTTAACCCTTGCTAACTGATCAGAGACACCTTTCAAAGTTGTGTTCTCTTATACTTAGTGGGGGGAGAACAACTGTCACTCTTCACCCCAGCATGGCGTCTTTTCCAGTGGCAGTTGCTAGTGAGCCCCTAGTCTCTTCTGTATTTTTTAGACTGTGAGCCCCTTGGGGACATGGAACCATTTATTGATTTATTTTACTATGTAAACCACTTTGTGAATGACTCCTGTAGAAAAGCAGTATAGAAATATTCTTGATAATAATAATTTAAGCCTTTAAACAAGTATCACATGAGACTGTATTAGATGGCCAATGCTGTCTTCTCTAGCTTTCAGAGGCTCGCTGGGTTGTGGGGTAGAGGTCCTTCCCATCAGCTGCTCCCTGATCCTTTTGAGGCTGGGGATGCCAGTGACTGAACCTGAGACCTTCTGCATGCACTCTGTATGCTCTACCACTGACCCATCCCCCAGGGACCATGTTGAAAAGAGCCACATGGCTGAGAGAGGGGGGGGGGAGAGAGAGAGTAGCCTTAGGGTGCAATCCAAACTCCTTATGTCTGTGCTTTCCGGCACAGACACAAGGGCAATGCAGCTCTGAGGGAAGGGAACAAACATTCCCTCACTTTGAGGAGGCCTCCGTGAGTGACACCCAACTGCAGAATGCAGCACATGTCCCATTGGCACCGCTATGCCAACTGACATAAGGGGTTAGGATTGCACCCCTAGAGGCTCATAGCAATGAAGCTGTGTCCTTACTCCACAGTCTACATGTCACCAGTAGATAAAGACTACTTACAATATGATCAGCCTCAAAACATTAAGGTGAGTGACAGCCGGGGAAATCGTCACTGTAATTTTCAACAGCACCCCTGTGGTAAGGGTGCAGCAGCTCTAATTTGCTAATGACAATTACATTATGAACTAATGACAGACCTGGGAATTAACATGGTTTCCTTGACATTTAATGCTCACCCCAAAGGGAGAACTTATCCTTATGCAGAAGAACAACTTGGAAAATGAAAACCTTGATCCAATCAAAAAAGTATTTTTAAAATGTCTTCCCAACTTCATGTTTTTCGTATGCAGAGCCTATTTCTATTTTTAAAGTCAGCATAATAGTGCCTTTCCAATTAAATTCCAGTGGCTCCATGTCAGAATTTTTTATTTCACAGTTAATTTTGTCATTTCCAGGCTTCACAGCTTCCCAGGATCTTGACAGTTGAGCAGGTTTAATAATAGCCTCAAATATTTAGCAATGCCACAACATGTAAAAATAGCCCCTCAAAAAGACAACAACCAAAAATAAAAGTAAAATGCAAAAACGTGCAGATTCCTAGTTTTGCTTTATGTCAGGCCTAGAAAGGAAAACCAAGTGACGTATAAGGGGAGAGGGAGTTAAAAACCAAAAGGAGCCCCTGTAGCAGTCTTGAATAACATCTCACCCTCTTCAGCCATTCTAAAACTGGGCATGCTTGACCCAGGTGAAGAGGTAACAGCAGCTAGCACACCAACTAGCCCCTTCAGCAATCCTCACCCTGGTTATGCCCCCACTGCTCTCCACTAGTTCAGCATCTGTCTGAGGATGGCAGCACTGAGACAGCTCCCTCCCCATATAGAACCTTGACTGTACTGTTCACCTCAGAGAAAAGCTGAACCTGAGAAATCAAAGGAACATGTCCACACAGGGAGTGTGGCTAGCTGGAGCACCTGGGTACCTTTCTTGTACAGTAAGTGGCTTCTGAATCACTTTGGCCACAGTGCATTATGATGCACTGCTGAGGAGGTCCCACCTAACTCAGGTGTGCATATGTGCTCAATGTATGCTAGTTTCCCTAAAGTTTTCTATTCACACCACTTTCAAAGAAAAGTGGAAAGAGAAGAAGGCAGACAAATCACACAACCGCTGGTAAGCACTTACGCTCAGTTTGCACTACATTTGCCTTAATGGGGGGGGGGGGGCGACAGTTCCAATACTCAGGACTCTACTCTAGTTTGCATAGGAGATTACTAGAGTCAGTAACATATTAAAGTTAATATGGGGGTTATTAACTCCTGGTTGCATTATACCCTTTATGAGTTGGTAAGACCCATGACTTAATCCAGCGGTTCTCAAACTCCAAGGGAGTTCGAGCCCCGCAGTAAGTCCTTGAGGGACTGGGGGGAGGCAGCAACGTGATCTCCAGGATCACATCGCGAAGGGGGCTGCAGGGGCTTGGCTGGACTCACCAGAGCCTCCCGGAGCCTCCCAGGGGGTGCGCGGAGCCTTGTGCAACCCTCTGCAGGGCTCCCGAAGCTTAGAAAGCAAAAGCAGAGTGATTACACCCCACCTCAGCAAAACCGGAAGTGGAATGTGATTGTTCCACTTTCACTTTTCAAGACGTGGGGAGCCCTGCAGAGGGTCACTCAGGGCTCCCCACACCCCCGGGAGGCTGCAGGAGGCTCTGGTGAGTCCAGCCAAGCCCCTGCAGCCCCTTTAGCAATGCGATCCTGGGGATTGCATCGCTGCCTCCCGCCTGCGTCCTTGCAGCCCCCACCCCTTAAGGGGGCAGAGGCCAGGGCCTTCAGGCTGGGGCGTCGCGATGCCCCAGTTTGAAAAGCCCTGACTAAATTTATTCAGATCACAACATGATCCAGCTCTAGTTATATGCAATATTGTTATATGCAATAACTACAGTGGGCCCAGGTGGAGAAACACATCCCATTCACATGAAAAGATCATCAAAAGATGCATTCCATTGATTTAAAGGTGTCCCAGGAGCATCCCAGGAGAGTGTGCAAACCCTGCTTCTGTACCCAGATGCCATCCTTGCTGGACCAGGCACATGTCTTTACAAAACACGTTGATTTATTACTTAAGAATTAGTTATTACTTAAGAACAACAACAAAAAATTCAGATCATTGTTGAAAATTATTTTGCACAGAAAAGGCTTGGCTGCCAATTTTGCGGTGCGCAATAAAACCAAATATACAGTTAGAGAGAGCCAAGACCCAGGATTACCTCTTTTTCAGCATCTTCTAGCTTCTTCTTCTTGCTCTCTGGCATCAAATCATCCAGCCAGCTTAGTTCACGTTTGGTGAAAAATAAATCCATGAGTTTTCTGACAAACACCAGGGCTAAGACCTAGTCAAAACATTGAGAAGGTGGTAAGTTACTGTTGGCAGATGTAAATCATATATTTGCCCTTAAAAGGGCAAATTCAAAGTACGCAGGTATAATCCTGGCTCTTAGTGAGTTTTGCAGAATTCATGGGTACTACCCTTGGTAAATCAGGTATCACTGAAGTGTGTGCGTGTGTGCGTAAAACAAAAATGAGTTTGACATGATACATAAAACTTAGGAATGAAATAAAAATTAAGGTCACTTTCCAGCAATGTTAACATGTACATGGTTGTCAGTTTTATGGCTGGTACATGGAAGTCTCCCGGGAGGGAGGTGGTACTGGCACCACATGGAAACTCTCATTGTGATAACATGATAAGTCACAATTTAGAACCACTGCCATGGAGTTGCCATGATCCTATGAATAGGTAAACAGCAAACATATAAGAAACAGCCCTGACTGAGAGTAGATTGGTGGTTTATCTCAATAGAAAACCAGAGACAAGAAGTAGTGTTTTCAGTCATATGTATGATTTTCCTTCCCTTGAAAAGTCTCCTGATTCTTATTCCAGTCTAATGTTAGTTGATAACCATTTTATAATTTTGCTTATTTATAACAATTACAGTCTTTTAAGCTACAGAGAGTAGGTCCATACCATCATAGGAAACACAATGGCAGCCCTTGAAGCCTTGATAACCCAAAGCAGCACAAGACAGCTCAGCTGGATTACTGTGAAGAGATGAACTTTTCGAAGAGGAACGTGTCGCAGATAGATGAAATCTGGCTGATGTTTGGCAGGCATGCAGAATAACTTGATTCTGTCAAAAAGCTGCCAAACGAAAAGAAGGAACAGTTCATTTTTAGCACTAAACTGTTTATATGACCATTGCTATACCAATTGCTAAGCAAAGTCCCTCAAATAGTAAGGAGGTTGGGCCTAAAAATGGAAATTCAAAGGATAAAATTCAACCACAAGCCCTATCACCCTCTTATCTAGGGAGTTGGTGAATATCCATGATTTCCCATTCCCAGTGCAAAAACTACATGTTCTCTGTAGTAAATAAGCATCCAGAATAGGCAGCAGGTTTGAGAACGCTACTGTCAGATCCAGAGAGAACACTTATGTATGTAAAATGATAAGCAATTAAGCCAACCCAATGCATTACAGTTCTTATAGCACTCCATCTTTCAGGCAAGCGTGCCACAACTGAAGTAAAAGATGGTGCAACTTTGAGCTAAAGGCATAGCTTTAACATGCTTTACAGTACTTACAACCCAATCCTATTGGACCTGTACAATGGTGGATCTTATGACCTGCTGTCATAAATGCCTCTATAAATGGCACACTGCTGTCATGCAAATTGGAGATACCATTGCAATGGAAGGCGGCTATGCAAGCCACAAGGTGCTGGTGAGAGTGGCCTGTAGACAGTTCAGGGTATGTGCAGGGTGGGGAGCTGGCAGAGGGTGGGAGAGAGTGGATCCCAGAAGCAGGACATGCTGGGATGCCATCCCCATTTTCCTGGCCTAACATACCCTCTCTGTCTCCTTGGACCTATTCCTGAAAAATGGCTGTTGTGGGTCCAAGGATACTCACTGACAGCAAGGTGGCCTACAGAAAGGTAAGTAAAAAATATTTTACTTACCTCTCCTTGGTTGTCTGGTCACATCCTACCCCTACTGCATGCAGCACAGACTCTATCAGTGCAGCTGCATGGAGGAAGATGGAAGGGGATAGAACTAGGCTTTTGGTCTCTTGTCTACAGGGCTGGGAAGTAAGTGGCTTAAAGTGATGAAGAAGCAAGCAGGATTGTAGGCCTGGCTCTGTTCCAGAGGCAGCTCATGGGTCCTCCTTCTCCTTAGCAGTGGAGCCAGAGGTGGGGGGGGCAGAGCTGTAAGTTCTGCATGGCTCTGAAACTTGCCATGTAAGCTGCCCATCCCCCTTGCTCTTGGGGCCATTCCAAGAAGCAAAAGCAACGTGGAGGCATCTCCTTCATGTTACCTTCACCTCCAGAAGGCTCTGAGAGCAAGGGGCAGCTTACATAGAGAGTTTTGGAGTCATGCAGGATTTAGTTTCACCCTCCCCTCTGGCTCCGCTACTGCTTGTCCTGTCAAGATTTGCTACAAATTCCTACAGGTTGGTTGGTCCTTGCAGTAAACAAACTGTCCCTAGTATGATTATTGTGCCTTTTCAAATATATGTAACTTTTAAAAATACACAAGGCTAGTAAGAATAAAGTGCAAGGGTTAAAACAGACACAGCGAAAGAAAAGTTCTTGCATATTCCACTTTACCTGAATTCCTTTGAGAGAAGAGGCACCCATATAAAGAAACACACCATAAAGCACTGGCATGGGAATAAACTATAGAGAGGAGAAGGGAAAGGTAGAACTCAGTCTCGGTTTATTGATAAGAGGCAGGAAAAAATGGTAAATGTTATTGACCCCCCCCCCCCCCCGGTCACAAGAATATATCAAATATATTGTTTTTAATTTCCTGTTTGGCACAAGGCTGCAGATACCTGCCTTTGAAGAAGCCTGTTAAAACTAGTGCAGCTGCTGCTACGTTTTACCAACTATTTTTTTTTACTAGGTTGCCAGGAGGATGTTGCCTGGATACATGTTCAGAAGACATGTATCATGATTTATGGGCAATCCATTGCCTTCTCAGCCCACAAGAGAATGAGTGGAAGTGACATGGGCATCCAGCTTGACCTTGCAAGTGTTTGCCAACATCAGCTGGAAGGTGTTGTACAGGTCACACGGAGCTTAAGAGCTGAGGTTGGTATGCCCATTTTGAGATTACCAGATTGGTTCAAGGAGCCCAAGACCAATCCCAGAGGTCTTCAAGACACTGGATGAGATTCCTTTGAGCAATGATTGGCAGAGTTAGCCCTAAGGGCTTTGTAGCTTGAAGATGGCAATGCAATCTAGAAATTCCTACACTTCCCACTCCACACTTGTTGCGGGGAGGGGATAGACATTGAGAAACTTATGCTGTCACTAGGTCGTCCAAGTGAATCAGCACTGTTCTTCTGCTAGCTTAGTACTGCTTACATGCCTAGAGCTACCTCATCAGCATTTCCTACAGGAATCTTTCCCAACCCTTCCTGAAGATACCAGGGAATTAACTTTCTGTGAGCAAAGTAGGTTCTCTATCACTAAGCTCCATCTCCTTTCTGGCTCTAAGACTACTTCCTATGACTGGAGAGCTCATGCAGAGTTCCCTGCCCCCCTCTTTTAACTTTAGATGCTGGGATCTGGGATCTTTAGCATGCAAACCATGTGTTCTATCACCCTGCTATATTCACCACTAAACTAATGTTAAAAATAAAATCTACCTAACAATACCATTCATTTTGCCCTGTAGGTTTTCCAGTGTAGCCTACCTTAAGAACACTGGTCAAAAAGACAGATGAGCCCATAAGTACGAAGATCATGAGTCCTGTGACTCTCTGCTCCCGGATGCCAAGAAATTTGGGCTGCTCCCCTGGAGCAGAACATTCCGATTCCAACTTTAAGCTGTTCACGTGAGAAATGGAGAGGACAGTGGCAGCAACAAACCATGGCAGTCCCATGATAGAACACACTCCAAGCATGAGAGCCACCATCAGCAAGTCCAGGTGATATCCACAGCCTTTCTGTGAAAACAAAGACGACAACAAACAACTTTATAGGGACAGAAAGTGACACCTGCCTTTGGCTTGCATATGCATTTGAGCAGCAGGCACCCCTAATTAGCTGCTCATTTAACAATGAATGTGATAAGCGAAAACTAAAGGACCTGTTAGGTATTGCCTGCACAGCAGGTTACCTTGGCTCTTATCTTTCTTGTGGCATAATTTATGGGTTTGGATTTGATCCTTGCAGGGCTCATGTCTGAAAAAATCCTTTCGTCAGCCTGCCAATTTCTTGTAGCTGTCCAGCTCCAGTGGGCAGGCAGAGATCCCCTGCATGATAAAGCCATTCTCATTCACTTGGAGGCCTTGCACAAATCTTTCCATACCCATGATGAATCTTGAAGGGTTTCTGGCCTTAGAGGTAGGACGTTCCAGCTAGATGGGACATCCTCTTACTCCTACTCTTTATAAAGGAGTCACGCAGCAAGGCATGGCCTGAAGGCAAATGATACAGGCACAGTGATGAAGCTAAACAAGTGTGGTCGTTGACTGCATAGGGGATCACTGGAAGCCTTGTGTATGTTGGCTTGAGTACAGGGGCAGCACAGCACGGAATGCCTCCAGATGGCGCCCAGGTCTGCCCCACACACACACAAAGTCCTTACCTTGCTCCTGGTGCCCATTTTTCAAACACAGAGTTGCAGGACTTCTAGTTTGACTTAAAGGGACTATGGAATGAAGGTCCCCCTGCTTCATCTGCAGGGTCCCTGTAAAGCAAACTGAAAATCCCTGCATTTGAAGAACCCACACCAAAGCAAGTAAGGAGACAGATGATCTGCTTCCTGCTCACTTTTAGCTGATCAACATGGATTGAATCTGTGGCAGGTTGGAGGGAGGCAGTAGTGGTGGCAAACTGGAAGTGAAGGGCAGCACAAATTTGCCACCCTCTCACCTTCATTCTGCAATCCACTGCTGGTGCAACCCAGCCTGACGGATGGGCCACTCATTCTTGAGCAACATGATGAGAGAAAGGTGGAATAAAAATCTTATAAATACCTCTTAAAGTTCATTTCTACGGCTCCTAGAGTAGCCTGTAATACTTAGAACATGAACTGCACATGTGCGTGTATCTGAAAGCGGCACTTCTCAGTGCCACCTTCATTTGGAAGTTAAGAGCAGGACTCACTTTATGATGCATTTACTGAAATTCAAAGGCAAGCTCCATCGTACAACCATTTTTGAGGCTGGAGATGCATGGAAGAGATGTAAAATACACAGTAATGTGGTATGTGGAGCAAGACTTTTTGAATATAACAGCCTTTGTGGCACCTTAAAGACTAACAAATTTGTTTCAGCATAAATCTTGCGGACTGTACTCCACTTCATCAGATGCATAAAGTGAAATAGCACAGAAATACAGAAATTATTGATACCCTCTTGCAGTTTTATCTGCTATTTCTCTTACTTGTTCTATCGGTATGGGGGCAGCCCAGCCATGGGTCCATAGGAGAGCACCTCTTTGTATGCAGAAGGTTCCAGGTTCAATCCCTGACACCTGCACAGAAGCCACCACAAAAATTCCCATCTGAAATCCTAGAATGCTGCTGCTAGTCTGTATTAGCATCTATTGACTTGGAGAAGAACTGATGGTCTGACAGCATAAAGCAGCTTCCTATGGTCCTAATCACTGGTATGATTTTGCTTCATGCATCTGGGGAAGTATATTATGGTCCACAAAAGCTCATGCAGAAATATATCTGTTAGTTTTTAAGATGCCATAAAACTCTTTGTTGCTATTGTTTTTTTTTGCTACAGACTGGTCCATGGAATATTGCGACTTGCAACTCAGAGCCACTGCAACAATGACTGCCACTCCACAAACACTGATGGAGGGCAGATGCTTCCTCCAGTACAATACGGTGCAGTGACAGAAAAATCCCAGGCTGACCACATGCTTGGGAGCACAGGACTCCTATATGTTTAAGAACTGTTTACAAGAGGGAATTTTGGCAAGTGCAACTTGCCAGCCAGGAATCAGATGGCTGCATCTGCTGAAGTTCCCTTTTTCTTCCCTCATTTTCTTCCTATTATTATTAACAGTATTTCCTATGATCATCTCAAGAGATCCATATACCTCAGCAGTATAACAAAGGACAAGAAGGAAGAATGGAGTATGAGATGTGCCTTACAACAAGAGACGAGAACAAAGGGACGGAGCTTGTGCTCATAGACTTTCTGAAGTTCTGATGTCAAACAAAAAGTGCAATCCATGCTTCTTATAAACATCTCCCTTAAGCCTGCGCAGTTCTCCGAAGTCAAAAGGGATGACATTGCTCAAAGTGCATGCATGGCACTTGAAGTGTTGAATGGATTTAAGCCAGAGACACCTTTTTACCTCTTGGCACATTTTGGAGAAGTCAATTCATGAATATATGTATCTATAGGGAGACAGGGAGCTTTCCTTGCATTTGCACAGAAGCCTGAGGAAAATGACATATGGGGAGGAAAGGAAGTATGGCAACAGGTGATGATGCTACACCAGACCCCAGCAAAAATAAATATGCAGGAAGGCAAGAGGGCAGCCAGGAAGACCATCTGACTCCCACATGCCACTGCTGAAACACACACATACTCCAAAGCTTGGCAGTAACTCCCTGCATCTGTCAAGTTAAACCACATGAAATGCTATGGATTGACACAAGGAGCCAGACTGATAAAGAGGGCAAAAAAAAAAAAAAAAAAAAAAGACATCACACAGAAAAAAAAACATTCAAAACTACCCAGAAGTTACAGTGTGAAGCAAAGGCTGTGAATGAATCTTAGTGTTCTTTTAAGACTGCATTATTGCTTCCTGAAGAATCAAAGAAGCTTAAAAATCTGTGTGTGTATACATACAGGTATGCACACATACCTGGCAGATAGCCCCACATGTTGTCAAAAAAGCTGCATCTTATTTTCCATCTGAGGTTGTTACAATGAAAATGTGTCATTGTTGGACCAAACAATTTCATCCGTTACCCTGATTCGACAGTTTTCCATTCAGTTGTAGGAGGACCACAGGATGGAAGAGCATTTGAAACATTTGAAACCAAGTCAGCTGGGACCTCTAGAAAACTTCGGTCACCATGCAGAGGCAGACAGGAAGATGGCCATAAAAGCAACCAAGAGTCTTAAAAGACACCTTAAAAAAAGGTTAACACATTGTGGCTGAATCCTATGCTGGCTAGGTGCATGTGTACTGCACATTACATCAGCTGTGATTGCTTTACAGCAGTCACAGAGCAGCTCCATTGATGCTGTGCAGGGTGCAATGGGGAAGGGGTCGGTGGAGCGGGGAGGTGATAGGGATGGGGAAGAGGGCAGATCAGCCACGGGAAGGGCCAGGTTTGGCAGTGGTGCCTACCAAATCCAGACCCCCTTTCTGGGCCTCATCCACCTTCACAGATCAACTCGAACTTGCACCAGTCATTGAGCTGGCACAGGTTTGAGTTGACCCATACCAGCTGCTGGAGCTTACCCCAGGGTAAATTTCTCAGAGGAAACCTCCAGCAGCCAAAAATCCTCTGTGGTATACAGTGGAACCCATGCTGGAACTACTGCATTGCCGCCCTGGGATTTAGTTAGGATTGGGCTATAACTGTAGCATGAGCTGTTTACCTCTTCAGGTGTATCTCATTTGTCAGACAAAAGGCTGATTTTAGACTCTACAATGAGAGTGTGCATATAAATTAGCCAATCATTTTATGGCAAGTAAATGTGCGATGAGGCAAAAAAGTTTTTGTAAACAGGAAATAACATTCACTTCTCTTTTGCTCTAGGGGGCCAACATGGGGGCTGGATATAGATTGCAGCCTTTCACTCTCTGAAAGATAAATTGCTGCCTGCGGTTGTGACCATTCATTCATTCATTCATTCATTCAACTTTTCCTTCTGGTAAGCAGGTTTGGCATCATTTCAACATTGTGCTTGACTAACAGTGACAGTGGGACAATAAGTATGTGAGAAGCCAAGCCTCACTCAGACTAATGTTTAATCTCTTGAAACTTTTGCCCCTCTTTGCTAATACTGGTAAGTGAATGCTAGTAATGGCTGTGACTATTCACAATGCTGAAATATGTTATGAATCATTAAACAACACTGGCTGACTTTTTTTTTTTTAAAGTCATACAATGCAAATTAATTTCTGCAACTGGGTACGCAGTTAATATTAATATTCAGATCCATTTCATTGCCTTAGTTGCAGCCCGTGTTTGGCACTGAAGTACATACAGCAAACACACATTTCCCATTCATGTCAATGAAGAGTCAGTTCCTTGCATCATTCAAATCCCTTCCAGACACAGTGGAACTGCTACCTGTCCACATCAGATTGGGGAAACATGTAAACATGTGTATACCAAGTGCCTTTGGAACAGATGCTTGCATTTTTAGAAACATGTACTGAAGAAAGCACTTGAACAATAGACAACAAAATCATGATAGCAGTTTTATTGGCCTACCTTTAGTTTATGTTCTTTTCTGTTTATAATAACAGCTGTAATCTGCTGATCCATAAATATCAGGATTGTACAAAGTAAAGCTGGAATTACAGCAGCTAGCACTGTCCACCAAGGATTGGGACCCAAGGGTGTGATAAACCAACCACGATCATCTCTGGTGGGCTAAGGAAATGAGAACAATTCAGAATTTTAGAAATCCTTCAATCATAGCTTAATGGAGCATCAGCAGAAGCCTATGGGACAATATCATAGAACACACTCCCTCTCCAGTTGTAAAAAGTAGAAGCACAAGATAAAGACAAACACAAAACGTTATATATCTGACCACACATCACTGTATACTGATATCAGTTACACTGCAGATTTTTCAGCATAAGGATGCAGATATCAAATCTTGCCAAATGGAAGCATACAGCACAATCCTAAAGGTGTCTACTTAGAAGTAAGCTCCTCTGAGCTCAGGGGGACTTAATTTCAAATACATGTGCATAAGATTCTTAAAGGCCTAACCAGGGGCAGGCGGGGGCAGGAGGGAGACAGGGACTGGGAATGGGGAGAAATGCACTATCCTAGTCCAATCCTATGCATTTCTACTCAGAAGTAAGTTCCATTACAGTCAATGGAGCTCACTCCTGGGTAAGTGTGGATAGGATTGTGGCCTAAGATATTCTCATTAGATCAGTCTATAAAGCATGTAAGCAACATCTTGTGACATGACTGCCAGCTTAACATTTCTGACTTCTCTGGTTCTTTGAAAGTAAATGAAATCCATATAACCAACAACTCCAAATATCCTGATCTACTGGTATTTAAAATATATTTTTCTCAGCCAACTATATTAAGTCTTAGATGAATAGATATAAGGAATTACCTTAAAAGCATTTGGAACTTGAAGCTTTGGTGAAGGAATCCCTAGGGCATAGTCAATTAAAACCATGGAAAGGATGGTGAGAAAGACAGCAAAGTCACTCACCACAGACCGCACCTGGAAATATGAAGCTTATTGTCAGTGACAGCAACGTGACATTTACATGTAGATATCAGTGTGATTAGTGAAGAGAGGCTGCATGTGAATTACCCTTTCCATGAGGTCAAAGGACTACTGCACATAGGCAAAATCACTGCATTTAGGGCCCAATCCTAAGGTACCTCAGTGATAGTGCTGAGCTCCAGCGTGGGCGCTGAGTGTTGCAGAAGTGCTGTAAGGCATATCTGCAACACCCTGCAAGGAGTCATCGTTGAGCTCAGCACTGAATGGATGCTGCCTGGATTATGGTAGGAACTCTGGCAGGCAGTGAGGGTTGAGAGGTAGGGGGGAGGCATTCCCAGGTGGGAGGAAGGCGGGGCAGGGAGGAACTGGGGCAGGAGGGGAGTGGGGCCAGCGGAGCTCCATTGGATCCTGTGCTCTGTGTTAGGATGAAAAGCCTGACACGGAGCTCCTCCAGTCTATACTGGCAAAATAGCTGGCGCAGATTGGAGGAGACCCATTTAGGCCCCTTTGCCCTTATTTGGGGACGAAAGTCTCCTTCCCCTGAGGAGGCTCCTGAAATCCTCGGCAGTGCTGCTGGATGCAGCAGTAGCCATTTTGGCGCCATTGTACCCGGTGAGGTTGCCAGGAACAGGACTGCACTCCCTATCATGGGAATGCTGCTATGACCTGATCCAGGAACCTCACAGAGCCTTATATGATTCCCACTGTGGCAGAAGAAAGCTGTTCCTATCCCCTTTTGCTGGTTATCTGTTTTGAATGGAAAGGAGAGAAATCTGCAACTGTATTTTGAATGGCTTAAAGTTGCACATTTATTTTACACGAAAACCAAGACTTAAGGGAATAGTCATATGAAGCTGTCAAACACTGGTCCATCTAGCTCAGTTATGGCTATTACATGGCTCTCCAAGATTTCAAGCAGGGGTCTTTCTCAGCCCTCCCTGAAGGTGTCAGATATCAGACCCGGGAGTTTCTGCATTGAAAGTATTTGTGTTGCCACTGAGGCATGGCTCCATCCCATGAAGGTTAAGGGTTTGATCACCCACCATGGGCAGAAGACAGCTACAAATCTCACTCCATTTATTGAGCCATACGTAATGAATGCTTCACGATTATGGCTGGTATGACTTTTCACCAAGAATTTAAAAATGAAAACTAGTTAGAGCTGCAACCAAATAGTCACTGTGATTAATTAAAGCTTTTAACTATATGTTTTAAAGATGTCATTTGCCAAGTTATTTCAACCAAAGGAACTAACATTGCATAGTGACACCTCACTGTTGTAGCATGTCTGTGAAGTTCATTAGGCTATACTATTCATTCCTAAGTATTGAAAACAGAATCTTTGATTGAGAAATGAGCACCACGGTAAAGCAAGAAAGTTCAGCCAGCTATTAACAGGAAAAGCGGATGACATAATCTGCAAAAACAGCCTCACACTTCAAAAAAAAATGCAGTAAAACAGTATGGGTACAATCCTGTTTCTATGGAGGCCAATGATAATTAGGTGTTGACTTTCATAGAGATAGACTTGCATCCTGTTTTTTTATAAATAAGTGTACATTAAATTTTTTAAACGGATATTCAGGTTACCTTGGTTGGGAAATATCGACTGGTCTTGAATTGCTTCAGTGTGGATGACAGTGTAACTGTAGAAAAGAATAAGATGACTGACCAGAAGAGAACATCTGGGACGTAAGGACCATGATGTCCACAGGCTGGTCCTACAAATTTCCCTTTAAACGTCTTACAATCCTAACATGGAAAGTAAAGTCACATTTTATATTCTTGCAACTGACCATATTTATATATAAACAGAAAACTGGATCATACATAAATGAGCTCATTGATCTGCATGCTAAACATCTAAACGTTGACACTTTTTTAAGCACACATATAGATGGATAATGTGTCCAAAAAATGTAGCATACCAGTGTGACACATCTTCAAACAGTTGTACCATATATGGGTACACTTCTCAGGGATTTAGGACGAGCTGCTGCTCTCTTTTACCTGTATATTTAATGGAACACCCAAATTTCTTAGCCACGTAATCAACAAAAGAGCTTCAAATCTATTACATTAACCACTGTGCCCTCCTGGTCATCAAATCTGGAAGTGCTGAAGAAAAATAAAACTAACATCTACCTAGTGGTTGAATTACAGGGAGCCAGAGGGGACTTGGCCCTCTTTCCTCTTGTGATGGTACTCCCAGCCATTGTTTTCAGAAAGGAGTGTCTAGCATCTCCTGCCTCTACTCATTCTGGCTCCCTTATAATAGCCACTGGGTCATTTCATTCCAAGCAGGCATGCTGACAAAATCAATGAAAGGCCACAAACTCAGAACTCTTGAATGTCAGTATGCAATGGAGGAAGATTTCACACAGATTTCTTCAATGGCATTCTAGTGGTACACAGGTAATCTTGATCCTTAATACAACATACAAGGATGACCAATCCAGTTCAGCAAAAGTAAAAAGGTATCCAGAATGTGAAATTCACAGCTAAAATCCTGAAGCTATTTTCTCTGGATTGCGGCCAAGAAAGTAGTTTAGAAGATCATACTCTAAATCCGGTGTTATGTAAAATGCCAGAGAAAGGAATCGAAATAATCCCTTCTCATTCTCCAGCGTGGAGAAATAGCATCCTTGGCCACAAGGTGGCAATATATTCCACAAAATAATTGGTATTTAGGCTAAAACAAGATTAACAGTAATGAGAGAATTTAGCACATCCAGGATCCAAAGAGCTAAGCAATGTAATCCACATATGACAAGGAACTTCTGGGCTCCCTCTTTCTACTGCACTTCTGAAGTTTAGGATATTCTGCAAAGAAGGAGTTGAAGGAGTTGAAGTTGAGAATGACTGGCCTCCCCTTAAAGGCACAGAAACACTTCACACTTGCAAGCCACTTTGAATCAATCATAATACTTACCTCCACATCAAAGTTTATTTTGACACTGTGTTTATCTCAAAAAAATGCTCAAAACGATCATTTCAAAAGATATAACGTGAAAATTCTGGAAAAATGGATTTTCCAGGAACCTATGTGACTGTAACCCACTGCACAGATGTATGGATATCTTGAAGCTCTCTTCCCCTTCCTCCAGCTCAACAGTTAATTGGTGGGAAGGTGTCTGGACTGCATTTCCTTTCATTCACAAGATAAGACAGTGGGATATTTATATGCTCCATGAGTATCTCTACATTGGTTCCTCCTCTATATGTGTAGGCTGGGCATTGGGATGCAGAGGATTTTGATTCTCTGAAATAGACCCTGAAGTTTCCCAGAAGCACCTGTTGGCCACTGTGGGGAAAAAGGACTTTGATCTAGTGGGACCCTTGTTACCTTCTGAGGTATCATCCATACATAGATGCCTGTTTCTGTGTGTAGGAACTGTCCCTTACTGAACTGGGCCAGTGTTAATAAACACAGACTTTTAACACCAAGCAACCGACTCATTCGTGGACACCACAGAAGTTTATTTTTAATATACTGTCCTGTTCCAGAGACTGGAAGGTGGTCAGGACCACAAACTGCTCACTCTGAGACTGATTATAAAGGAACCCAAGAAGCAGGGAATTTGGAATTCAGCAAATGTCTGAATCCAACTGAACACAGGACGGCTGTCACCAAGATTGGCATCCAGAGCAGCACCACCTCCTGAGTGGGAAACTCCTTTGGTGCTCTGGCAGGATTGAGAAGCCTCCTGCAGTCCCTAGACATGGTAGCAGAGTGTATTAGTGCAGTAGCATTCCCGGGGGGGGACGGGACAAAGCACTAAGCTTTGCAAGATGCTGCAACATGTTCTTTAAGCTGCCTCTCCCCCTTGCAGTTGGAGACATTCTGAGCGGGACAGTAATGTGGATTGGACACCTCTGCATTGCTTTCACTTTCCGGAATAGCCCTGAAGGTGAGGGGGAGGAGCACCTTACAGTGCGTGTTGATTGGGCAGTTCTTTCTAAATCCTACTGCATAAACCTATTGGCAAATGTAACAGAGTGTATCAGAATTTGGGTGCCAAGAGAGTAATATTTACTCACATTAAGCACATATAAACAGGCGGATCTATCAAGAATATGAAATCCTAAGCAATAACATAATTGTCAAGCAAATAAAGACCTTTGTTCGGAAATGATGGGGATGGTTCCCAATTCATGAGTGAGGTATTCCTGTATGTTTATTCCTGCCTTGCCATGTCAACCTACACTGTGCTTGGCCAGTCCCAACAATGTGAAGCTCTCCTGTGTCTCACATATTGTTTGCCCAGGTCTCACGCATGACATAAAAGCCAGGAGGCCAGCAGTTTGAGCAATTCAATCCTAAAACAAACAAAACACATTTCTGAGAGATTTGGGATTGCCACACCCCTATTTATTTTTAAATTTTGTATTTTTAATAAAGTCTACAGCTACTACCAGCTTCAAAATGCATTTTTAAATTGGCAAAATTGTCAGTGTTGTATCCTAGTGATTGCTGCCATCCAAAAGGGAGATTTGGAGGAGGTGCCTGCTTGGCTGAAACATCTGAGGAATTTTCAGGGTTGCCAAAAGATTTCCAGTGAGGCTAGAAACATTTCTCAGAGGGGTTTTGCACTTCTCCACTTTGGATTCTCAGGTACATTCAATGGAGGTTGTTAGTGAAGATGTACTGGGGTGTTAGATAATCTAGGAGTAATCTAGGAGTAATGTAGAAACCTCTTCAGGTAACAGAAGACTGACATTGTTAAACGTTAAATCTGATGGTTAACATTCAAGGTACGTGAGAAGAGTTTCCGTTAGACATGACTGACTGACTGACTGACTGACTGACTGACTGACTGACTGACTGACTGACTCCTTCCTTCCTTCCTTCCTTCCTTCCTTCCTTCCTTCCTTCCTTCCTTCCTTCCTTCCTTCCTTCCTTCCTTCCTTCCTTCCTTCCTTCCTTCCTTCCTTCCTTCCTTCCTTCCTTCCTTCCTTCCTTCCTTCCTTCCTTCCTTCCTTCCTTCCTTCCTTCCTTCCTTCCTTCCTTCCTTCCTTCCTTCCTTCCTTCCTTCCTTCCTTCCTTCCTTCCTTCCTTCCTTCCTTCCTTCCTTCCTTCCTTCCTTCCTTCCTTCCTTCCTTCCTTCCTTCCTTCCTTCCTTCCTTCCTTCCTTCCTTCCTTCCTTCCTTCCTTCCTTCCTTCCTTCCTTCCTTCCTTCCTTCCTTCCTTCCTTCCTTCCTTCCTTCCTTCCTTCCTTCCTTCCTTCCTTCCTTCCTTCCTTCCTTCCTTCCTTCCTTCCTTCCTTCCTTCCTTCCTTCCTTCCTTCCTTCCTTCCTTCCTTCCTTCCTTCCTTCCTTCCTTCCTTCCTTCCTTCCTTCCTTCCTTCCTTCCTTCCTTCCTTCCTTCCTTCCTTCCTTCCTTCCTTCCTTCCTTCCTTCCTTCCTTCCTTCCTTCCTTCCTTCCTTCCTTCCTTCCTTCCTTCCTTCCTTCCTTCCTTCCTTCCTTCCTTCCTTCCTTCCTTCCTTCCTTCCTTCCTTCCTTCCTTCCTTCCTTCCTTCCTTCCTTCCTTCCTTCCTTCCTTCCTTCCTTCCTTCCTTCCTTCCTTCCTTCCTTCCTTCCTTCCTTCCTTCCTTCCTTCCTTCCTTCCTTCCTTCCTTCCTTCCTTCGCTTCGGCAATTTCCGTGGTCTCCAAGGCACATTTTAAAGTGTTGGAAGTTGCTGCAGCTAAGTTTCATCTGATGCACAATACATTCCTCAGAGAACACGTAACTTTGATGACTGAAAAGATTGGCCCAACCATTTGTACATAATTATATGTACAATTTCTAGTCAGAAAAAAACCAATTATGAGCAACTCAATCTCAGAGGACTACAGCGTCGTAAAAGTGGCATCCTCTGTGGAGTACCACCAGCCAACACTGTAGGAACACTGGACTGATGTGTTGCCAGGTTTAGGTGCTGCTGTATTGAAAATGGATAAGCTCTTGCAGTTGTTTGAGATCTGCCAGCACTTCCTACAAGGTGCTGCATTTGCACACACTATAAGGCTAGATTCTCACTGAATGTTCCCATGATTATTCCACTGTGACAGTCACAGTCTCCTGCACAGCACAGAAGTTTCAGGCTCTCTCTAAATCCCCCAGATGACCAAGAAGCTAGAACCTTTGTAGAGGTGTCAAAGGAAGGACCCTGCTTTAAAATCACGGCAAACCCATGAGTGGACCTCTGGCCATTTTTCAGTGAACAACTGAAGTTAGTTGCTAGGACTAACTTAGGTCCTAGGACCTAAGTTGCTAGTTGCTAGGACTCTAGCATAGAATGCTGGAGCAGATGGCCATTGGTCTGGTCCAGCAAAGAGGTTATTATGGTCGTAAATGTGTTCGGCTACTCAGGATCACTTCAGTGCATATCTTGTTAAAATGTGTATACACATTTGCTCTGTAAAGTGAAAACTCTTGATGGAAACATGCAAATACACACACACACAGTGGAAAAGGATACCATGTAAGTCTGTTTGCTCTTGCTCTACTCCATATTTTCGGCCCACTCCACTGCAATTTACATTTGCAATTTACAGGCAAATCTCTAACAAAAACCCTTGACTTCCGACGGGCGGACTTCCCTCAAATGAGGAGGCTGGTTAGAAGGAGGTTGAAAGGGAGGGTAAAAAGAGTCCAGTCTCTCCAGAGTGCATGGAGGCTGCTTAAAACAACAGTAATAGAGGCCCAGCAGAGGTGTATACCGCAAAGAAAGAAGGGTTCCACTAAATCCAGGCGGGTGCCCGCATGGCTAACCAGCCAAGTTAGAGAGGCTGTGAAGGGCAAGGAAGCTTCCTTCCATAAATGGAAGTCTTGCCCTAATGAAGAGAATAAAAAGGAACATAAACTGTGGCAAAAGAAATGTAAGAAGGTGATATGGAAGGCCAAGCGAGACTATGAGGAACGCATGGCCAGCAACATTAAGGGGAATAATAAAAGCTTCTTCAAATATGTTAGAAGCAGGAAACCCGCCAGAGAAGCGGTTGGCCCTCTGGATGGTGAGGGAGGGAAAGGGGAGATAAAAGGAGACTTAGAGATGGCAGAGAAATTAAATGAGTTCTTTGCATCTGTCTTCACGGCAGAAGACCTCGGGCAGATACCGCTGCCCGAACGGCCCCTCCTAACCGAGGAGTTAAGTCAGATAGAGGTTAAAAGAGAAGATGTTTCAGACCTCATTGATAAATTAAAGATCAATAAGTCACTGGGCCCTGATGGCATCCACCCAAGGGTTATTAAGGAATTGAAGAATGAAGTTGCAGATCTCTTGACTAAGGTATGCAACTTGTCCCTCAAAACAGCCACGGTACCAGAAGATTGGAGGATAGCAAATGTCACGCCTATTTTTAAAAAGGGAAAGAGGGGGGACCCGGGAAACTATAGGCCGGTCAGCCTAACATCCATACCGGGTAAGATGGTGGAATGCCTCATCAAAGATAGGATCTCAAATCACATAGACGAACAGGCCTTGCTGAGGGAGAGTCAGCATGGCTTCTGTAAGGGTAAGTCTTGCCTCACAAACCTTATAGAATTCTTTGAAAAGGTCAACAGGCATGTGGATGCGGGAGAACCCGTGGACATTATATATCTGGACTTTCAGAAGGCGTTTGACACGGTCCCTCACCAAAGGCTACTGAAAAAACTCCACAGTCAGGGAATTAGAGGACAGGTCCTCTCGTGGATTGAGAATTGGTTGGAGGCCAGGAAGCAGAGAGTGGGTGTCAATGGGCAATTTTCACAATGGAGAGAGGTGAAAAGCGGTGTGCCCCAAGGATCTGTCCTGGGACCGGTGCTTTTCAACCTCTTCATAAATGACCTGGAGACAGGGTTGAGCAGTGAAGTGGCTAAGTTTGCAGACGACACCAAACTTTTCCGAGTGGTAAAGACCAGAAGTGATTGTGAGGAGCTCCAGAAGGATCTCTCCAGACTGGCAGAATGGGCAGCAAAATGGCAGATGCGCTTCAATGTCAGTAAGTGTAAAGTCATGCACATTGGGGCAAAAAATCAAAACTTGAGATATAGGCTGATGGGTTCTGAGCTGTCTGTGACAGATCAGGAGAGAGATCTTGGGGTGGTGGTGGACAGGTCGATGAAAGTGTCGACCCAATGTGCGGCGGCAGTGAAGAAGGCCAATTCTATGCTTGGGATCATTAGGAAGGGTATTGAGAACAAAACGGTTAGTATTATAATGCCGTTGTACAAATCTATGGTAAGGCCACACCTGGAGTATTGTGTCCAGTTCTGGTCGCCGCATCTCAAAAAAGACATAGTGGAAATGGAAAAGGTGCAAAAGAGAGCGACTAAGATAATTACGGGGCTGGGGCACCTTCCTTATGAGGAAAGGCTACGGCGTTTGGGCCTCTTCAGCCTAGAAAAGAGACGCTTGAGGGGGGACATGATTGAGACATACAAAATTATGCAGGGGATGGACAGAGTGGATAGGGAGATGCTCTTTACACTCTCACATAATACCAGAACCAGGGGACATCCACTAAAATTGAGTGTTGGGCGGGTTAGGACAGACAAAAGAAAATATTTCTTTACTCAGCGTGTGGTTGGTCTGTGGAACTCCTTGCCACAGGATGTGGTGCTGGCGTCTAGCCTAGATGCCTTTAAAAGGGGATTGGACGAGTTTCTGGAGGAAAAATCCATTATGGGGTACAAGCCATGATGTGTATGCGCAACCTCCTGATTTTAGGAATGGGTTAAGTCAGAATGCCAGATGTATGGGAGGGCACCAGGATGAGGTCTCTTGTTATCTGGTGTGCTCCCTGGGGCATTTGGTGGGCCGCTGTGAGATACAGGAAGCTGGACTAGATGGGCCTATGGCCTGATCCAGTGGGGCTGTTCTTACGTTCTTATGTTCTTACATTGCTGACAATAAAGGAAGTTCCTTCTACAGAGCCAGACCTTGGTCTGCCTAACTTGGTACTGTCTAAAAAGATTGGCATTTGCTCTCTAGGGTTTCAGAAAGAGGCTGTTCCCAGCCCTATTTGATGATACTAGCACTGGTTGAACCTCCGTTCTGCTGGATGCTAAGGAGGTTCTCCTGCTTCTGAAGGACAGCCCTTCTTGTACTGGGGGAATGCACAGAAGAATGCTTGCAAACCTTCCATTTAACTCTTGACTATAGACTGAACATCTGGAGGAGTATTTTAGGAAAATTATGGAGCTTACATGTTCCTTTTAGCACAAGGCAGTTTCACATTCACCATCTGGCAGAATTTAGGTCAAATCTGCTGCTATTTGATGAATGTAGGCTTAATCTCGGTAATGCTCCCTGTCAGATAGGGAGTACAAAGAAGTTTCCACAGCAGTGTACACTGGTTATAGGAGTTTGTCTTAACAGGCATTAACAGCAATAAGAAAGAACTACCAAAATGTTTCATTAAGTCAAAAGGCAAGTGACTTTTTAGCCAGTAATATGCTCCTTATTGGCCATGGTTGAAATGCTCCCTTTTTCTGACGGTAATTCATACAGATGAGTTACTGCTGATTTTCATGAACTGCAAGCTCTTCTGAGGGAATAGCAGGATCATGGCCACTATTCCCATTTCTGACCCATGTGCATTCAGTGGAAGATCTAAAAGTCAACCTTTATACAACTGTACGTGTGTGGGAATTCCCAACATGCACTTTGGGAATGCATGTTTTTCAGCACCATTTTTCAGCTTACTGATTGCATGGATGCTTACAATTATGTGCATATAACTTTCTTTAGACTGTCAAAGGAATTACGTAAAGCAAAAGATAAGTCCTGCCACTGAGATCTTCACCCATGTGTGTTCAATGAACAGACATTAAACATCTGAAAAACCTTTTAGTATTTGCCTATGATGAGTTTCCATGGTACACTTACTGTCCAGGTTAGGTTTCTCCAAGGTATCTCAGAAGAGGTGATGTTTTGTGACTGCCAGTATTGCAAAGTGTTATTGCTGGGGTTGTCTGGCTCCATACAACTGCACCTGAAAGGCAAATAAATGCTTGCTTTTGTACTTTGAAAATGGACGTTACATAATCAGTATATTTTAGTTGGCAAAATACCAATCCTTGCAACTGCCCTGATACCTTTAAGAATTGCACAAAACCCAGAATGACACCATCCTGGCAACTCCCCCCCCCCCATCATAGCAATGCAGCCTAGGAGAAGCCACAATATGTGGAATTTCTCATTTACGAAAAATTCTCATTGGTAGAAGAACCTTTCCAAGGGCCCTAACCTAGAACTCATGGACTTAAAATTGGATTCCTAATTTAAATTATTCCCAAAAGGACTCTTGGAAAAGAGCATTTTTCAAATCACTGCCATACTGTGAAGGAAGAAGCTACACCTATGGAACATCTGTCTTCCTCACATTCAAAAAGGGAAAAATGCTCTGACCTTCTCAGGATACAGTCATTTCAAACATAATATTGAAGCAATGTACATTTCAAACTATGGGAAGAAGAGTCATAGAGATTTCTCTGGCAAGACAAAAAAAAAGTACAGCTTGTTATATACACATAATATGTGCACGGAATAATTTGCAGTGAATCATCATTTAACACAACAATAAATATTCTCACATGACGTTTACATCAGTGGGCTGATGACATCTGAACAAAGCTGTAGTTATGAACTGAGGGCAGCAAATGTGGTGGAAAAACATGCCAGCTAGCCTCCTCCCACACCAATATGTGGACTAGCCACAGAATATTTAATGCTCCTCCTCCTCCTCTGAATATTTGTATACTGCTTTTCAATGAATGAATGGTTCCCTGTCCCAAAAGGGTTCACAATCTTACAGTCTGGGACAAAGATGCAGAAGCAGCATCTGTTACATTCTTCATTACCACGTATTACATTTTGTAATGCTGTTTATGCACCATGCTTTCCCTCTTCTGACAGCCCAATCCTATCCTCTCCCCCCACTGCCAGATATCGCATTCCGGCAGCAGGGTGCAGCAGGGTGCACTTTATGGTTGTTGTAAGCAGCCTTCCAAAAGCACCATCAGAGAGCCTGAAGCACCTTTGGAGTTGCATGCTTCCAAAACACCACCAGAGAGCCTGAAGCAGCCCCACGCATGATGGCAGGAAACAGACCACCAACCAATAAAGGTAGGTTCACAGGGAAGGTGAACTGGGACAGAACAGGGGAGGGCTCAGGTATGGGCTCAGGGTATGACAGAGATGGGAAGGGTGGCATTCAGCATGGACAACTTGTGCAGAATGCTTTCCCCTCTGTTAGCAGCTGGTATGGCCTTTTTCTCTCCTTAGACTTGTGCCAGCTAAAGAGCTGCTACAGGTTCAAGGAGACCTGTTGGTAAATGGGAGGCTTAGCGGGAGGTAAAGGAAACTATTTTCCTCTGCTAAGGAAAAAGGAAGACTACTAAGACTCTCAATTGCCTTCCCCCCACTATTGCGGTGCACTGCATGCAGCGCAGCCTGTTTTGGCACAGTTGCACACTATGGTGGGGGGAAGGATAGGACTGGCCTGTTAGTTGGTCTCTATGAGATATGCCATATGCCATCAGCAGCCATTTGCCTTCCTGAGCTTTTGTAAACTCACCTGGGAAGGCCAGCCCCCTTTCAATCAGGAAGGAAGGAGGGGGGAGGAGCCAGCCAGGAGTATAAAGCTAGGCGGGCCATCGCGTGAGGCTCTCTGCAGACGCGTGTGGCCTCTGGGACACCAAGTGCCTCGGGAACTAAGTGCCAGGTAAGGCACAAGAGTTTAGCATCTGGGCGAGTTCAGCAGCAGGGCGAGGAGGCCAGGGCCCCATACGCTGCCCTTCCTCTTCCCTTGAGAAGAGGGCTGCTATCCAGTGTACGGTTTTTAAAAGGACCCCTAAAAACAACAACAACAAAAAAGCTATGCAGTCAGACAGCCAGCAGCAGGGTGGGGGCTATCCAGTGTTCTGCATCGAGTGCCACATGTATGATTATATGCCTCTGGGGCATAAGTCATGGGTGTGTCCTCGGTGCAAGGAGCTCCAGGCTCTCAGGGAACGCGTCCGCTCCCTTGAAGCCTTGGTGGCCGACCTGGAGAAGCGCAGGCAGCCAGAGGAGGAACGTGGGGAGACTTCCGGGGATGATCAGGCTTCGTCCCAACCTCAGGCATGCAGCTCCTCGGCTGCCCGGGTGGGAAGTCTCGGGACTGGAGGACGTCATCCTGGAGAGGAGGGAAACAATCCCCTAGGGGGGACCCCTTCTCCAGGGGATGGGCCCGTATCCGAGCGCACTCGGGATACTCCTCGGCGGGAGGGGGGTCGGGGGCTTCTTGTAGTGGGGGATTCGATTATTAGAAACATAGAGAGGGGGGTTTGCGACGGATGTGAGGACCGCATGGTGACTTGCCTGCCTGGTGCGAAGGTTGCGGACATCACTTCTCGTCTAGACAGGCTGGTAGACAGTGCTGGGGGAGAGGTAGCGGCTGTGGTGCATGTCGGCACCAACGACGTGGGCAAGTGTAGCTGGGAGGTCCTGGAGGCCAAATTTAGGCTTTTAGGCAGGAAGCTGAAAGCCAGGACCTCAAAGGTAGCGTTCTCTGAAGTGCTACCTGTTCCACGCGCAGGGCCAGCTAGGCAGGCGGAGATCAGGGGTCTCAATGCGTGGATGAGACGGTGGTGTAGGGAGGAGGGGTTTCGATTCGTTAGGCACTGGGGAACGTTTTGGGACAAGCGGGGCCTGTACAAGAGGGACGGGCTCCATTTGAACCAGAATGGAACCAGACTGCTGGCGCATAACATTAAAAAGGTGGCAGAGCAGCTTTTAAACTGATCCCTGGGGGAAGGCCGACAGGAGCCGAGGGGCATCCGGTTCGGGACTCCTCATCCCTATGGGATGAGGATGGGGAGGTTAGAGAACAACAAGACAAAGGCAGGGTAGGAGAAGAAATTGGGAAAGGTAGGGAGATGGGATGTGATAGACAGTTTGGCACAATGAGAGGATGCGGGGACAAAGGAGCGAATAAGCAGCCCATCCTGGGGCATTCCGTGTATAAATGCTTTTATGCGAATGCCCGAAGTCTACGAGCAAAGGTGGGAGAACTGGAATGTCTGGTGACAAGGGAAAATATTGACATAGTGGGCATAACGGAAACCTGGTGGAATGCGGAGAATCAGTGGGATACCGCAATCCCGGGCTATAAACTCTACAGGAGGGACAGGCAGGGGCGTGTTGGAGGTGGGGTGGCCCTTTATGTTAAGGAAGGGATAGAATCCAGCAAAGTAGAGATTGAAGGTGGGTCCGACTCCACCGTAGAATCTCTGTGGGTTAAATTACCAGGCTTGAGCAGCGATGTAATACTGGGGGTGTGCTATCGTCCTCCAGACCAGAAATCTGATGGGGACCTTGAAATGAGGAAACAGATCAGGGAGGTGACAAGGAAGGACAGGGTTGTAATCATGGGGGACTTCAATTATCCTCATATTGACTGGGTCAATTTGTGTTCTGGTCACGATAAGGAAACTGGATTTCTTGACGTGCTAAATGACTGTGGCTTAGATCAGCTAGTCACAGAGCCCACCAGAGGACAGGTGACTCTGGATTTAATTTTGTGCGGTACGCAGGACCTGGTTAGAGATGTAAACGTTACTGAGCCATTGGGGAACAGTGATCATGCTGCGATCCGTTTTGACGTGCACGTTGGGGGAAGAATACCAGGCAAATCTCTAACAAAAACCCTTGACTTCCGACGGGCGGACTTCCCTCAAATGAGGAGGCTGGTTAGAAGGAGGTTGAAAGGGAGGGTAAAAAGAGTCCAGTCTCTCCAGAGTGCATGGAGGCTGCTTAAAACAACAGTAATAGAGGCCCAGCAGAGGTGTATACCGCAAAGAAAGAAGGGTTCCACTAAATCCAGGAGAGTGCCCGCATGGCTAACCAGCCAAGTTAGAGAGGCTGTGAAGGGCAAGGAAGCTTCCTTCCGTAAATGGAAGTCTTGCCCTAATGAAGAGAATAAAAAGGAACATAAACTGTGGCAAAAGAAATGTAAGAAGGTGATAGGGGAGGCCAAGCGAGACTATGAGGAACGCATGGCCAGCAACATTAAGGGGAATAATAAAAGCTTCTTCAAATATGTTAGAAGCAGGAAACCCGCCAGAGAAGCGGTTGGCCCTCTGGATGGTGAGGGAGGGAAAGGGGAGATAAAAGGAGACTTAGAGATGGCAGAGAAATTAAATGAGTTCTTTGCATCTGTCTTCACGGCAGAAGACCTCGGGCAGATACCGCTGCCCGAACAGCCCCTCCTAACCGAGGAGTTAAGTCAGATAGAGGTTAAAAGAGAAGATGTTTCAGACCTCATTGATAAATTAAAGATCAATAAGTCACCGGGCCCTGATGGCATACACCCAAGGGTTATTAAGGAATTGAAGAATGAAGTTGCAGATCTCTTGACTAAGGTATGCAACTTGTCCCTCAAAACGGCCACGGTGCCAGAAGATTGGAGGATAGCAAATGTCACGCCTATTTTTAAAAAGGGAAAGAGGGGGGACCCGGGAAACTATAGGCCGGTCAGCCTAACATCCATACCGGGTAAGATGGTGGAATGCCTCATCAAAGATAGGATCTCAAAACACATAGACGAACAGGCCTTGCTGAGGGAGAGTCAGCATGGCTTCTGTAAGGGTAAGTCTTGCCTCACAAACCTTATAGAATTCTTTGAAAAGGTCAACAGGCATGTGGATGCGGGAGAACCTGTGGACATTATATATCTGGACTTTCAGAAGGCGTTTGACACGGTCCCTCACCAAAGGCTACTGAAAAAACTCCACAGTCAGGGAATTAGAGGACAGGTCCTCTCGTGGATTGAGAACTGGTTGGAGGCCAGGAAGCAGAGAGTGGGTGTCAATGGGCAATTTTCACAGTGGAGAGAGGTGAAAAGCGGTGTGCCCCAAGGATCTGTCCTGGGACCGGTGCTTTTCAACCTCTTCATAAATGACCTGGAGACAGGGTTGAGCAGTGAAGTGGCTAAGTTTGCAGATGACACCAAACTTTTCCGAGTGGTAAAGATCAGAAGTGATTGTGAGGAGCTCCAGAAGGATCTCTCCAGACTGGCAGAATGGGCAGCAAAATGGCAGATGCGCTTCAATGTCAGTAAGTGTAAAGTCATGCACATTGGGGCAAAAAATCAAAACTTGAGATATAGGCTGATGGGTTCTGAGCTGTCTGTGACAGATCAGGAGAGAGATCTTGGGGTGGTGGTGGACAGGTCGATGAAAGTGTCGACCCAATGTGCGGCGGCAGTGAAGAAGGCCAATTCTATGCTTGGGATCATTAGGAAGGGTATTGAGAACAAAACGGTTAGTATTATAATGCCGTTGTACAAATCTATGGTAAGGCCACACCTGGAGTATTGTGTCCAGTTCTGGTCGCCGCATCTCAAAAAAGACATAGTGGAAATGGAAAAGGTGCAAAAGAGAGCGACTAAGATGATTACGGGGCTGGGGCACCTTCCTTATGAGGAAAGGCTACGGCGTTTGGGCCTCTTCAGCCTAGAAAAGAGACGCTTGAGGGGGGACATGATTGAGACATACAAAATTATGCAGGGGATGGACAGAGTGGATAGGGAGATGCTCTTTACACTCTCACATAATACCAGAACCAGGGGACATCCACTAAAATTGAGTGTTGGGCGGGTTAGGACAGACAAAAGAAAATATTTCTTTACTCAGCGCGTGGTCGGTCTGTGGAACTCCTTGCCACAGGATGTGGTGCTGGCGTCTAGCCTAGACGCCTTTAAAAGGGGATTGGACGAGTTTCTGGAGGAAAAATCCATTATGGGGTACAAGCCATGATGTGTATGCGCAACCTCCTGATTTTAGGAATGGGTTAAGTCAGAATGCCAGATGTAGGGGAGAGCACCAGGATGAGGTCTCTTGTTATCTGGTGTGCTCCCTGGGGCATTTGGTGGGCCGCTGTGAGATACAGGAAGCTGGACTAGATGGGCCTATGGCCTGATCCAGTGGGGCTGTTCTTATGTTCTTATGTTCTTATGCCTGCAACAAAATGTTGCAGTAAGTAATCAGGCCCTAAAATGATCTCTCGGTTTGCTTTTATTATCTGGATAAGCCAGAGTAATGCCCTACCTTTCTGTATTGTTTCATGTAGTTCTCCAATTATTTTCTCTCTGTTCAACCTTTTCCCCTCTTTTCCCCACCTATTATTTTCTTCCTCTGTGTCTTTTTCCGGCTTTCTTTTGCAATTTGTATCTTTCCCTCTCTGTTTTCAGGATTTTCCTGAACATTAATTCTTTCTCCCTCTCTCTGCTTCTCCCAGTGGTGGACCTCCCATTATGTTTGATGGGGCAAATGCCCCAGATGCAAGCCTAAAGGACTGTGCAGAAGCCTCTCTGAGGATCCAGACGGGGTCAGAAACTGTGCTTCCTCATAAAGTAAAGTTTATAGAATTGGAGAAGCCTCGGGAAACTTCCCTGACACAGCCTATGGTTGTGCGAGGCTCGGTGAGCCTCAGCTGAGTGGAGCGGGGGTGGCAACAGTCCACGGGGATGCCACTGAGGACCTTTGCCCCAGGGCGCAGGAGATCCGCCACTGGCTTCTCCAGTCGTTCCTTTATTGTTTCAAACTTTTCAGATAAAACATGCCCAAAATAAAAATCAAAACAATACAGGGTCTGACAAGAGAGCTTTTCTTCCCTGTCTCTCTTGAGGGTTCCAGTTTCTTTTCACATTCTTCTGAGACAACCCAATCCTAACTAAACCACTTCTGCCGCTGCAGCTGCACCATGGGAAAGGCAGTCCCGGAGGCTTTGGCCATACACCGCTGGTGGCAGAGGCCCGGGGGCGCTGACTCCTCTTTTATTTAGCAGGGGGAGAGTAACTGGCCCTCCTCAACCCAGCAGTGCCTTTTCTAGCGACTGTCTGTTCTTTTGTATCTGGTTGTGAGCCCTTTTGGACAGGGAGCCATTAGTTATTTGATTCTCTGTATACCGCTTTGTGAACTTTTTGTTGAAAAGTGGTATATAAATGCTGCTGCTGCTGATAATAGTAATAATAAATGGGCCATTACCTTTTGCAATTGCCACACAGCACACCATGCTGCCCAACAGAATTTACTCAGAAATGTGCCAGCACTTTTGCAGGTGCAAGTCCAAGTGGACCCAGGAAAGTGGCTTGAGACCAGGAAGGCGGATAGGATATTAGCTGCACTGCTGCCACCACTATTGCCTCCTTCCCAAGCTTGATCAGCTTCCTCCTAGACCCATTCCACCCACCCTTCGACCCTTGCCAGTCCCTTGCAGCAACTTATTGGCACCAGGGTCCCTTAAGTAGGCTGCTGGTATGCAGCCAAGGCCACGCACCACTGGTGGCAGAGGCCCAGTTGTGCTGAATAGGCCATTACTTTTTGCAGCCTCTATACAGCACACTACACTGCAGGACTGCAAGTCTCTAACCATTGTGCATTAGTTCATATCTTCCTGGGACCAAGGCCACAGGACTTTATGGAGTTTTCATAAGAGAAGCCACACCCCAATCGCACTGTAAGGTTTCAGCATTCAGAGATCAATCCTATCCCCCACCATTCTACGCGATGCAGCTAGATTATGCACTGCATGCTTTGGTGGGAGGATGACCAGATGGCCAGCAAGAGATAAGTAAAAATCCCTTAACTCCTTTTAGGGTGCCAGATAATTTATGGGTCCCCTCCGATCCACACCAGCTACTTTGCTGGCATGAGTCTGAGAAGAAGAATGGGGCGGGACGGGATGGAAAATCAGGGACAAGATCCAGTGTACATTTTTGCCATAAAGGGGTCTCTCTAGAAGTTCACTTCAGAGCCTCTTAACTTGAAATGTCAAGAAACAAATCCTGGGGCCTTCTGTATAATGAGCACGTGCTGTACCAATGAGCAATACTCCCTCCCCAAATCAGGGCTGTCATCATCAAGGGCATATATGACCACGTTGCACATGGGGATCAGAAGAAAAATACCAGAGGGTAAGCATCTAGACTACAAAATATAAAATGTAAAACTGTACAACCAGGGCCAGTCAAATACATTTTTGCTCATAAGGCAGAAAATCAAAATGGTGCCCTCCCACAAATTACAACAAAAACTGACAATCACCACCAACCTATGACACCCAGAATCCACCTCCTGAGGCAGCCAGTTCCGTCTGCAGTATAAGACAGTATACTGCCGCATGAAAATCTCACCACTTTAGGCCCTTAAATCCTGCGTGACAAAGCTATTTTCTTTTCGTGCTTCAGAGCTGCTTTTAAAGCTCTGAGGCATGAGCTTTTTAAAGCTCATTTTAAACTGCAAAGCTAAATTAGGAACTCTAGAAGAGGCTATGTGGGTGTATGAAGTTCCAAACAGGCAATTTAAAAATAAAAATTAATGCTTCAGAAGCAACTGTTGGAGATTTATTATTTCTGAGTCCTAAGAAAGGGGCCTATTATTTGGCATGTTGGCCAGAAACAAGCTGAATGCCTCTCAGAAAGCTACTATATCATGAAACAAAAGAAAAGCACAAAGAGTGAAACTTTTTCAACAAAAAGGGCAACCAGATAACAGCCCAATCCAACCTAAATCCTCACCACTAAGGGTCAACTAGGAGCTGCGCTAACTCTACTGCCGGGGCAAGTCCATGTTGAGCAGGGAAAGCAGTTCAGGGGCGGGAAAGAGGTCTGGATTGGGCATGCACCGCCACTAATCCTGCCCCCCTCCAGAACGTAATCTGCCCCTCCTCCCTACCCCATCATTACCCCTTCTGCCCACCCCCACCCTGTTCAACCCCCTCCCTGTCTTCTCTCCAACCCCATGCACAGGCTTACTGGCACCAGCGGGTCTTTGTGGATCCACTGGCACACAAGAGGCCACTCCAGCAGCCCCAACAGTGGGCCTGCTGGGCACATTGGCTGCTTTGTGACTGTGGTAAAGCAGCCTACATTGACACAATGCTAGTTACATCGGCAGGGGAGGGGAATAGGATTGGGCCAAAAAAGTACTAAAAAGACATCCGGGTTGGCAGTTCCTATTGCTTACAAGAGTGAGAAAGACTGGATCACTGCCAACATGTTCAAAGAAAAATTAAGTCAATAAAATGCACAGTTTATAATTTGCATTATGACAAAAGGACAATAGAATTCTCTATGTGGCAATGTGTACTTATTGGAAGATTCTTATTGGATGAGAAACATTTATAAACATATGTAATCCAAAAGGCAGATTTCATTTTTCATTCATTGTGAATGTCTGATTCATCCTGCCACAATGTAAATTCAGAGTCTGAACAGCTTGCTTTCAATTACAGTAATGGCCCAATGCTTGATGTTGTTTGTGTGCTTCAAGCAGATTCACAGCACTATGCTGCTGGAAACAGACCCATCATCAGCATGAGGGGCAGCACAATACCCAATGATGTGTATTCTTTGTGTGTGTGTGTGTGTGTGTCTATACAATGGTTAAAAGAGCGATGTATTCCAACCCACACTTTTGAAGCATACTGGTTTACTATGGGCCAATCATTATCTCCTATCTCACAGAGTTACTGTGAGGGTGAAATGACAGGTGGGATCATGTACACCAATCTGAGTTCCTTGGAAGAAGGGAAGAATGAAAAATATGATCTATGTAGCTTGAAATAAGATGAAGCAGCTACTGAGGGTCAGAAGTAAATAAATTCTTCTCCTAAATATCTTCCCCTGAGGTGCTAATTTATTTATTTTATTTAAGAGATTTATACCCCGCCTTTCAATCCCATGAGAATATTCAAGGTGGCTCACAATGAAAAACATAATATACATATAAAAACATTTAAAAAAATAAAACACAATAAAAGCCTGGATTCCAAATTAAAATCCATTCAAAAAGTACCAGCATAGTACTAGTATCCCCCTAGTATCAGCATAAAAAGGCCTCCCTAAATAAAAAAGTCTTAAGCTCCCGCCAAAAGGACTCTAAAGAGGGAGCTGTTCTCAATTCCAGGGGGAGAGAGTTCCATAAATGGGGAGCCACCACCGAGAAGGCCCTCTTTCTTGCCGCCATCCCCCCTCACCTCCACTAGTGGCAGCACAGTCAGAAAGGCCCCCTCTGATGACCTGAGAGGACGGGTTGGATTATATGGAAGGAGGTAATCCCTCAAATACCCTAGACCTGAGCCATATAGGGCTTTAAAAGTCAAAACTAGCACTTTGAATTCAGCCCAGAAACAAACTGGCAGCCAGTGTAGCCGCCGAAGCAGCGGCCTGACTGAGTCAAACCGACAAGCTCCAGCAACCACAGGCCGCCATATTCTGCACTAGTTGCAGTTTCCAGACTGTCGTCAGAGGCAGCCCCACGTAGAGCGCGTTGCAGTAATCTAATCTAGATGTCACTAGGGCATGGGTCACCGTTGCCAGGTCTGAACGACCCAGATATGTTCGCAGCTGGCGAATCAGCCAAAGCTGAGCAAAGGCTCCCCTGGGAAGGACTATTCATAGAATTGGAAATTGGTAAGGTTCTCACATGATATAAAGCCAACTTCTGACAGTGAGGATGGATCTCCTGTTCTCAAATACCCTTAGCACATTAGCTCACACAATTCAGCATTCTCATGAAGATAACAGGAGTGGAGCTACCATAATAAAGACTCTTGAAAGAAAAGGAATAGCTTCATGACAGACACAAATTTCTTTTCTGATATATGTTGTCTGCAATTCTGTTGACTTCATTTAAAAGTTTCCTGTCTATCAAGACTCTCCAGACTTATAGAGATTATTATTAAGAATGTTTATATATCACTTTGTAACAAACAAGTTCACAAAGTGCTTTACATCACTTTAAAAAAAAGTTCTCTGCCCCCAAAAGGCTCAATATCTAAAAAAAAATATAGGAACTATTACTCCCTCCCCCTTCTAGTACTGCATAAGAAAGTCAACCATTCAAAAGCTGCTTCTTTGCCCAATTAGGAGAGGAAAATGATTGTAATATGCATCTAGTGATATGTAGCAAATACATGGAAAGATAACATAGATGGCTGGACAATTTATGGATCAATTCCCAAACACATTTTGCTACATAAATGATCCTAACCATCTTCAGACAGCCCTGTGCTGGCATGACCTTGGCAATTTTCAATGAAGTACAGATGGTACCCAATTATGATTTGAAATGGAAAATGCAGAGAAATGTTTGGCCTTAGCACATACAATTAATACAAAACTAAGGCCAGAGCGACATTTGGAATTCACAGGTTTGAAATGCTGTATGAGAAAAAGTCAGTGGGCACTGTCTACCCAACCCTGCTTCTGCATACCATCCATTCATTTTGATGGGCCTGTAGGCAGACCTTCACAAAAGCTCAACTGGGGGGAAAACATGGTGGGTGAGCAACAGCATCACTTGCCTGTCTGAATCGATTGCCATGTTTAGCCTGAATGACATGTCAGAATGACATGAACTTGGCACCTGAAATACCTCCAAGAGCGGGGTGCTAAATTCCTAATTCTTAAATACATGTCATGGACAGATTGCAATATGCATATTACAATGCCAAAAGTGCTTGAAATTATTCACTATAATCTGTTAATAATTGCATGACTTCTGGTAAAGATTTTTTTTTTTCCTGTTTTGTTAAAGAACACAAATTCACCATTTTGGGAGTAGAAAATTAGGCAAGACAAAGGAAAAACAAAGAGGGCAGGTGGCTGACTTCTCTGAATTTTAAGTAACAAAAACAGAGACTGTTTGGTTATGTTCCTATGAAATTGGCAGCAGTAAAAATCATTGCAGAACCCAGATTTTAAATAGCAAATGGTCACACTTCATACAGCTTCACTGATGTTTACATTTGCCCTCCAGACAGTATGAATACACATAACACAACAGAAGATGGACACTGAGCTTCGGCCAGGAAAAAAATATTGGACAGTTCAATATCTACAACGCAAAGCCTCACTGGAATATACTGCATTTTGAAACTAATTTCAGAATTAGTATAAAAAAATACAATGAACAAAGAAGAAAAAGAACAGGGAGGAGGAGCAGGGTTGCCATAGCAACCTGTTAACTGACAAGTCAGGAAGGGAAAAGGTCACTGTCAAGAGACAGTAAGTCAAAAAACAGGTTTTCCTTACTTGTCAAACAGAATAAATGTTTGTGTAACACAGTGGCCTAGGAAACTAACATTGCATTCATTGTACTTTTAAAAAATAACATTTACAATTACAGCACAGAAGAATATTGGAAAATATCTGTACAGCGGCCTTTGGAGAAAAATTATGCATCTGCAGTCATTTTGAGTTTTGGCAAAATGTCTTGCAATATTTGAAAAACTAATTAGTGCCATGGACCAAACTTCTATTATTTGAATGACAAAATGTCACTTCCATTAAAACTTCCTTAAATTCTGTCCAGAAGACTTCTGCATACAAGATCAATGGTCCGCCTTATGGTTCATCTCAAAAATTCACTATGAATTGGCTCCAAAGGTTCCCTTCCACACGTGGAAGGTACTGTCTGAAGGGCTGTTTTATACCTAGTGCCAAGAAACATTAAAATAACCCAAAATATGTTATTCTGCTTCTGTGAGAGCTACCCTATGCACAAAATGAGAACTGCTACAGTTATGCTTTTTCTTGCTCTATGGTATGCAGTCCCACAAAGGTTCTTGCATATTTGCATAGCAGCACTACCTTCCTTCATCTCACAGCTCTTTAGATCCAACTTTATATATCTCATATATAAATATAAAAGTGTGTGTGTGTGTGTGTGTGGATAGATGAGAACAGTGATAACACAGACACTGGATTACATGTAACAACATTTTGAAATAGAGCATTTGATTGCAAAACCTTGACTTTCATCCACTTAAGTTTCATCATTATGTTTTTTCAACCGTTTTAAAATATAACCACATTTCATATTTCCTCTACATGGTTTCCTCCTTCATCTGCTTTCATTCACAATGTTCATCAATGTTTGTATGCTTATTTTTCTTTTATTTCTGTTTATTTGGGTTTTGTATGCATTTGCATGTGTTACAGTTAGTTTTTACATTTTTTGCCAGCCCAAATAAATTTGCATGCTACATAAGGCTATACTTTGACATTCATCCATTTTTTGGATTTTAATTCATGCTCTGGTCCCTAACCAGATGAAAGTATAAGGTACTGCTGTATACAGAAACGTGGTATTTATATAGGCAGAATTTAACGTTCCATTTTGCAAAATGTGTGGCAAAACTCTGACCTAAAGAAATATCAGGAACGCTAATGACAACTTGTTCAGCTTGTCAGTTATGCTCATGCACTTTCAGTGTTGTATACAAAATAATACTGCTATAACTAGTTTAGGATTACCTCAATTTTTAAAGAGCCTCCACTGTCAAATTTTCTAAAAGCTGTATAAGCAGAGCAACAGCATACAATTTCAAAGCAAAAGGTGTATACACTGCAGAGGTACACTAAAAAGTCTGCCAGCCTTGCTTCAGTGTCTGCTTTTTACATCTGTGTCTGTTCTTGGAATGGCCTTGATCTTTTAAACTTGGAACCAGCCCCATACAATACAATAACAGAAGTGTGCACCCATGCTGCTGGTACACCCTCTCCCTCCCCTTGCTTCCCAGTTATTCCTCATACTCACAGTGTGTGGTGGTTCATATGAACCTACTTTTAGAGTAGGTTTAACACTTCCATGTAGTGGGTCCCCCATGCAATTAGAGAAATTAGCCAGGAAGTGAGGGGAATGGAAAAAATGTAAGCGGGCACATCTCTTATTGATGAGACTCGTTCCTAATGTAAAGATGATTATTCCAAACTGGGTAATCATTAAAAATAAAGTTAGTTCATCGATTATGATCTAAAATGATTATTAGGGCCTAAAAAATTGAAGGTCAGAAAAGTTTTTCCCAAACTTTATGGTGGTTTGATATGAATTTGGGGTGCCGATTCCAAAAATGGCATCCATTTTGTCCTATCACATCTAGTTTTAGAGATATAGTATAGCCCTATTAGTGAATGGTTCAAGCAGCTTCCTCATGAGGAAGCCATGGTGTAGGCTTCCTCATGAAGAAGCTGCTTGAAGCATTCACTAAAGAGGCTGTGCTGTGTCTCCAAAACTAGACGTGATAGGGCAAAACGGATGCCATTTTTGGAATCGGCACCCCAAATATAGCCAGGAATTGGTGTAACGTTTAAGAAAGCAAAATGTGTGTTGGCCTGTGTTATCTATATGTAAATGTAAAGATTGGGGAGGGGTGTTCATTGACTCATTTATACTTAGAGATAGGGTATTAAAAATGTTAGCATATTACTTCAATAACAAACAAAAAAAACATATGTAGTCCAAGACATCCTGGCCAGACGCCAAAGAACTGCACAATTACATGCATCCAAGCAGATTTTAGACTTCATTTTCTTGCCCTCCATTGCACATGGAAAATCACTTGTCAAACTATGTGTAATTTCAAAAATAGTTTGTGATATACATAGAGGTCAGCTCTTCACAAAACAGAGTCAAAAAATTCCACTGGGCATGCGTAAGCCTAATGTAGATCTTTGGAGCCTGATTCTCAGACGGAAATGCTTGAAAATGAACATTTTAACCCCTGTCCGTTAAGGCTCTGAACAGAAGATGGTCTCATAACAGGAAACAGCACAGAACAAGTCAAATCACTGATAAACAATGGGAGGTGCAAATTGCCACTTTGGCAGGCCACAGTTTGAGAGAAGGAGGATTTGCAGAGGCAGTCAAGAGCATAACTTTGGACATTGGACAAGACACATGTGTATGTGTCTCGCACAATAATCTGCAAACTGGGGGAAGAATTTTGTTTTTACTGTATCTAGCTGCAGATGCCACACAGACATTGAGTTCTGAGCTCCACCCTCCTCTCCTCACTGAGCGCCACCCTCCTCTCACTCTCCTCTCACCCTCCTCTCACCCTGTTTTGCCCCTCTCCACCCCCTTTGCAAAGGGGCCCAAAATAAACTTCTTAGCCTCTGATAAAATTTCTCTCAGAGGCCCTGGTTGCAAAGTAAGCAGTTTGTTTGGCTGACTCAATGTTACCCACTCAGGGAGCAAGTGGTAGCGGCTTTATCCTTCTGCTGCTGTTTAAAGACTCAACTCTAACTAAGTCAGAAGTTCATGTGAGTTGAATACAGCCATTACAAAACATATCTGGAGGGGCTTTCTAAACCATGAATGCTTCTCTGACCTGCCTCCCCATTTCTGAGGAGATGCTGGCAATCATATGCCTCAGGCTGGAACTGAATCTTGTCTTTGCCCAGGAGAATGTTTTGGTTTTTGCATAACACAAATGACTCTGCAAGAGCTTATTTTTTTGATTGCTCAGCTCACTTCAGCCAGCTGTGACTTCCTGAATTTAACTGTAAAGCATAACCCATCTGAGAGTCTATATTGCCTATCAGTTTGCCCTGTGAGGTTGCAAATCAATTGATAATATAGTGAATATTTTTCATGTGATCACTACAGTTACCCCTTGATCCCTGCTCTCATAAACTTCTCAACATAGAAGCAAAAAGGGGATTTGGAAACAGAAAACAATATGGGTCAAGAGTTTGGCAAGTTCAACCAAAAGTGTATGAAGGCTGCAGTAATGGTATAGAACAGGGGTGCCCAAACCCCAGCCCTGGGGCCACTTGCGGCCCTCGAGGACTTCCAATGCGGCCCTCAGGGAGACCCCAGCCTCCAATGAGCCTCTGGCCCTCCGGAAAGTTGCTGGAGCCTGCACTGACCCAACGCAACTGCTCTCAGCGTGAGGGCGACTGTTTGACCTCTCGCATTAGCTGTGGGGTGAGGGCTCCCTCCACTGCTTGTTGTTTCACGTCTGTGATGCAGTAGCAGCAGCAAAGGCCAGCCTTGCTCTGTGCAAGGCTTTTTATAGGCCTTGAGCTATTGCAAGACCTTCATTCATTCATATAAATTCCACCTCTAGTATATTAATTTATGTAAACTTATGTAAATTTATTCAAATTTTAAATGTAAATTAATTCTTTCTTTCCCTGGCCCCCGACACAGTGTCAGAGAGATGATGTGGCCCTCCTGCCGAAAACTTTGGACACCCCTGGTATAGAATATCTCATTCACCATATTCTAATATTTTAAATATCAAATAATCCTCTTACTGCAGAGTAGTGTTATAGCATCCCATTGTACTGATTCCAAAGGAACAAAAGAAAGGCAGCCAAATCCTGTGCTTTCTGGTGCCCGCTGCAGCAGCGGTGCCAAAGTGGCTTTTCACTGTATCTAGCGGCCGCCAGGAAGCAGCCCCTTCTTGGCATCCCCTTTTGCTGGGGAAAGCCCCAAGCCCTGCAATGGGCTTCTCAAGTCTGTGCTGGCTTTTTTGCCAATAAAGACTTGAGAGACTCCAAGTGTAAAGAGATGGAAGGGACTTTTTACCATATGCGGTGGACATGTGAGAAAGCAAAGAAATACTGGAAAATAAAATGTTACAAGAGATATTGAACTGTATAATACCATTCAAACCGGAAATATTCCTCCTAAATTTGATATCAGAAATTAAAGATCAATACAAGAAACACCTTATTCTACATATTAGTACAGCAGCAAGAATATTATATGTGCAAATGTGGAAATCTATAGACGTTCCAAATAGAGAAAAATTAATAGATAAGATTTATGAAATCGCAGAAATGGATGTCTTAACAGAAAGAATGAAAGAGAGATTTAGGTAAAATAAGAACATATTGAAAGCCTTTTTATGACTGGATAGTTTTAGATAAATAATATTGATTGTTTAGATTGATTAGTAAATATTATAATGACAAATGAAGTAACATCTGCATGGATAATTCCTTTTTTCTCTAGACGTTTTTTTTTTAAAAAAAAAATATTTTTTTAAAAAATGCATGTCGTAACCAAGGCCATTATCCTGAGGTGTAACCTGTGTAGTCCTATCACTAAGTCCATTCCATTTCCCTGTCCTGAATCTGTAAAAAATAAATATTAAAAAAAAGACTTGAGAGACTCGGTGTCGGACCTTCCTTCCACCCTCCCTCCCCCCTCCCAGAGGCTGCACTGCTGCCCAGCAGTTTCACTTACCCCTAGTGGCAATGTGTTCTCCAGTCAGCACTGGGCCCAGCACCAGTGCTCAGGTGACTGAAGCAGGCCCAGCACCAGTGCTCCCTACTCATTGGGTGCCATAAACATGCTTTATGGCACATTTACGGCATCCAGCACTAGATCTCAATGCCTGCGTTGGGTGAGATTAGGATTGGGCCCTAAAGCAGCCTGAGAAATTCAACCCAAATTATCTCCCAACAGCATATGCAACCACCTTCTAACTGCATGAAATCATTATACTTAAAAACTATGAGATACTTTGAATTCAAATGATACAATTGTGGCTTCCAATAGGACACTCAGAGAAAATTACAAGTGGAAGTGTCTTTACTTCTTTTTCTTAAAAGTGTCTTTATAGAAGAGTCAAATAAATTATTAATGGAATTTAGGGCGTAATCTTAACCCGCGCTGGAGAAGGCAAGCCAGGAGGCTTGCACTGCATCCAACGCGGGATTGCAGCGAGCAGCGGCTCAGCCACGGGCAAGGGGAAGCTCTTCCCCTTACCCGTGGGTAAGGGCTGCGTGCCCCTATTGGTCTCCTTGGACCTGTGCCATCTCCAGAGGTGGCGCGAGTCCAAGGAGAGCAGAGCGGCTTGAAGCCGTTCCGCTCGCCCCAGGGACGGGGGTTGAGATCTGGCATAACCGCCGGGTCCCAGCCCTGCCCCCGGCTCCCCGCATGCCTGCCCCCGGGCCCACCCTCCCCTGGCCCTGTAATGCCCCCTCCTGCCCCCTCCCCACGCCCCCCCGTGCCTACCTTTGCTGCTTGTCGGTGCACTCGCGCCAACACAAGCGGTGGCGTGGGAGCCATGGCAGAGGCTTCTGCCTCCGTCCGCATGTTGGCGCATCTGAATGCGCTGATGCAGCTCCCGCTTAAGAAGGCACAAACGTGCTTTATGGCACATTTGCGACCCTCCAGGGCCACCTATACTGGCATAACTGCCGGTTAGGATTGTGCTCTTAATCTGTTACTTTTGAGGGAAAGCAATTCTTATGTCCCAGGGGAAGTGAGCCATGTGACTATTATAGCTTATCCCAGTGTTCTTCAGCTTTGGGATTGGGAGCCCAATAGGGTCAGGAAGCCTCAGTTGTGGGGTCATGGCAACTTAATGGAATGAAAAAGATTGTAGACCACTGAACCAGAGCACCACCAGATGAAGAGGGTTACATCTGGTATATCCTTTCAGGTACCAGGAGATTACCAGTCCTGTTCAGGTTCTTTACAATTGTACTAAAATAGCTTTCACTAGTGTCAGGCTTTATGATAACTTTTTCTCTCTCTAATAAGAATATTTGGTTACCATGAACGGTGCTGGGAGGTGCTGAATGGGGATGAAGAGTGGGTATTGATAGGGGCAAGGGTAGGCAGACAGGGTCCAGGGAGGAATGTGAAACCAACAGTAGGTCCCCAGTCTTATTTATTTAACTGACTTGGGCATCTGCTCTGGTAGAGGAAAGGCAGGGTAGAAATTTTTTAAATAAATATATTGGGATCGTGGCATGAAAAAGGCATGAAAAAGACCACTGGCTTATCCTTTTCTCTATTACCTGTGCAGACCAGCTAAGTGCAGTGTAGGTTTCACTTTTAAATTACTGTGTTTGAAAACAGGATTAAAATTTTGAAGCAAATACCAGAACTGCTCTGATTATTTCTTCAAACCCACTGTGTACAAGTAGCTCTCATTAAAACTACAGGAATGCCATGAAAATCTGTTTGGCAGGACATCAGGTTGCTCCTCCTTGAATTTGTACAAGCTATTAAAGATCACCATCTAAGTGTGTAAACAACATACTCCCATGTGCCACCTCCTATTCCTCACAGTGAAAACACTGCCCATGACAAAGAAAATCCCCACGGTTACTGAGGGAATCACACTTACGAATATTGTGTCAGTAGTTCCAAGCTATTATGCATGTTGATTGGATATGTCTCGCTGAGATGAAAGAGCTTCTCTAAGGCCTCATAAATGAAAATGATGCAGATAAGGGACGCAAACGCTTCTTCTGTAAACCGAGTAATATAACACACGAGGGAACTTGCATCAGTCGCAACAAGAATGAGACACAGAGTTGCAGTCCATAAACCAATGCTAGCTCTCAAAGAAAGGTAAGACAATTCATATTCCCTATAAAAACATGAAAATAGTATTGTTAGCAGTCAAGTACACAGACACAAACACATTAAGTTCACTGGTATCCCAAGAAAATAAACCGATCCCCAAAATGCTCTTTCTGGACAATGAAGCAAAGAAGCGAGCTACTAAGGATAATTTACCATACAATAAAGTGTGCTTCAGTGCTACTGTTAAAAAAGCATGGGGGTAACCTCTGTTATTTAGGAAATGGGTTCAGTTGCTTCTCATACTGTTAGTAAATTGCCTTGAAAGCAAATATAAGCAACCTGCTCCTGGAACGGCTTGTGAATACAGAAACTCTAATGTAATCCCCTGGCTACAAGGTTTTCTCTGTTCAATGTCATGTGGCTGCATGCAGAGGACATGGACACAAACCATCCCCTCACTGAAGTAAATGGGGAACCTCTCTTAACAAAGCTTAATGGGTTGTTTTCTAAGTCATGCTGAAAAAAGTGCCTCTGTTCGGTTTCTGGGTACCCTCCCCTTGCGGTCTCCCACTGTATTCCACACAATTCCTGAGGATCCCTCAATAGCTTTGAGTAAGTTCCGATAGGGGCTGAGAGAGCTGCCCTCGAAAAAGGGGGTGGAAAAGATTGTGTATGCAAATGTAGTTGCCCTCATGGTACTTGGGATATACCAATGTGTGCATTAGAAGGCATGTGGAACTCTGGATCCAGGGCTCAGAGACGAGACATTCCTCAGGGTGCAATCCTAACCCACTTTCCAGCACCGACATAAGGACAGTGCAGCTCCAAGGAAAGGGAACAGACATTCCCTTACCTTGAAGAGGCCTCCATGAGTACCACCCAACTGCAGGATGCAGCACATATCCCACTGGCACAGCTATGCTAGTGCTGGAAAGTTGGTTAGGATCTGGACCTCAAAGAACTATATAATTAATCATATACTTGGCAAAGAAAAAAGTTTTTGCACATCTCAGTTCCCATTCCTAATGTAACTTAACTTAAATGAAGTAACTTAAACAATTACACATGTCCCCCATTTATCCCTGCTTTCATACCCCTTTCCTTCCCCATTGTCTCATTTGAGTCAATATCTAGATTGTAAACCCATTTGAGGCAAGAACCTCTGTTTTCACTTTCTGAAAAGTACCATATACCTTGATGGCATTAAACAAGCAACCAAACAAACAAATAAATGGGCTTCTGGGTCATCTAATAGCTTTGAGATTGTTATGTTTTGGGGAAATTGCTGAGTCTGTTGTTCCTTGTCTCTAATTGACTTCCATTTGCATTGCCACTATATGGCACTTGTATGCCACTTTGAACACAAAGGCATTGTTCTGGAGCAATAGCTGACATTAACCAAGTTATCTTTGGAGGATAAAAGGAACTCAGGCCAAACATTTTATATAAAGCTACTGCAAGATTCATCACTGTATTTAAATTTCAGTCATTGTCAAAGAAGCTGGAGGAACATCATGAAACATTTAACAGAGAAAACTAGTTACTTACTTGCAAAATTTGAATAAAATCTTTTCAAACACCAAAACTGGCCCTGTGCTACCTAGTATGGTAAGAGGTTGCCCACCAAAGAGTGAGTAGGCTATTCCAGTCATAGATGCACCAAACAAAGATTCTATTGCACTCTGCAACAGGAAAAAAAAACACAGGGAAGTTATAGATTCTGTTTCAGTATCAGTTCAAGGGATGCATAACAGGGTTGTTGTTTCTTCATAGCAATGGAACATTCCAAACACTATGTTTCAATGAGACATTCATGCAATACTCAGCAAACAACAACCATATAATCTAAGAAAAAAAATGTAGAAAGGTAAGATTCAGATTAAAGTACAACACATACTATACGACCTTCAGTTGCTTCTCCCAGCAGACCGCCAAATGTGATAACAGGAGACATACAAGCACAGTAGAGAAAGAGAAACGATGCCAGACATTGCAAGCTGAATGCATCTGTGAAGTCGCTCAGAAAGAATGGCACTTTCCTCTTGATATCTAAAATCAAGCCTCCGAAAAGCCTACAAAAATTTGAGAGAGGGAGGGAGAGAGAAGAGGCCTTGAGCTCTGTTCAAGTTTAAATAAAATACCCACTATTATCACCAAATTAAACTTCAAAATTAAAGTGTGTCATTTTCATTCATTTTTAAATGAAATGTGAAATAGAAGAGATACCTCTAAAATACCTCTACACCCTTCTACACAAAAAGCTTCAGACATTATTATCATGAATATCATATTGTGCTTTTCAACAAGAAGTTCAAACAAGTGGTTTATAGAGAAAATTAAATAACACAATAGTTCCCTGTCCCAAGAGAGCTCAGAATCTCAAATGATGCAAAAGAAACACCAGCAAACAGCCACTAGAAAAGAGACTATGCTGGGATTAATAAGAACAGTTACTCCCCCTTGCTAAATATAAGAGGAACAAGACTTGAAAAAGTGCCTCTTTGCCCAGTTAGTAGAGTATTAGTGCCTAAGGCAGTGATTCCCATACTGTGTTCTTGGGATTAAAGATAGCTTTAAAGGCTGAGTTTCTTGCTCTTCCATTGTTGCCCCAATATGCGTAAGTATAGGCACTATAGTACATTCAGCCATAATTTCATTCCATTAGATCAGTGTTTCTCAACCAGTGGTACTTGAGGTGGTGTCTGGTGGTACTTGCTGGACCCCTGCCACCCAGAAGCGAGACCAGGAATGCACCACAGCAAACAGTGGTAGGAGGCTCAGCTCAGTAGGTAGAGCTACAAAGCATGCTTTTCTGTGCTTGAAAAAGCCCTCCCATCCACACTGAGCCTCTTACTGTGTCTGTTGTACCACATCTGGCCTCCCAACCCAGAAGTAATTGGTGATGATGTGACCACCAGTTATATTCCGGTGGTACTTTGAATAGGTGGACCATGTGATGTGGTACATCAGAGGACATTGAGAAAAGACTGCATTAGATTCCATTATTCACCCCCATCTAGTGGCTAAATGTGGTATAGCATCTATACTACTGCATTTTGGGGTAACAGAGGAGTTAGAAACCTGTAAGTGGGTCTTTAAAGCTATCTTTCCACTAATTTGGTATCCACTGATTTTTTTTTTTATCCACTGAGGGTTTTGGAATGGAACCCCAGTGGATAATGAGGCATGAACTGTATGTTTATATTATGTTCCTAATTTATAAATTTTATAATTTATAACAATAACTAACCTTCCAGTACGCTGTAATTCTGGTCCTGAGTGTCCTCCAAGTGGCTCTGGGTCTCCATGAGCTGCAGTTCCATTTGGAACACCTGGAATCTTGCGCTTTTCCTATATGGAAGAAAGACATAATCTTTTTTTCCTTCCACCTCAGATCACGGGCTGGGAAAGCCAGGTGATATAGGCGTTTGATCAGGCTTCCGGTATCCTTTGTGGGTCACTCCACCAGTGACAGAAATCATGCATTATAGTGTCTAATCTATGAGGACTTTTAGTATCCAGATATGCCTGCCAAAACCTGACAGAAGCAGCTTGAAAACAGCAAAGGCAGGAGCCTGCTTATCAATTAATTACAGCTCTCTAAGCTTTAGCACTAGTCCTGCCACAGGGAAAGCATAATTTATAGTAGACCTGGCAGCTTCACCAAAAATATGGGCAGAAGAAAAAAAATACAGTTCCAGTCAGCAAGCATACCCCACTGGTGCCGATGGGTTTCATTGCCCAAGGCACCATCTCTGCTCAGGTGTGAGCAGCAGCTTGGGCGACTGCAATATTGCAATGAAGTCTAAGTAGAAGCAGAGCTAGAAACAGCATCTCTGACCATTGATTTGTCTACTGGGGATCCAGTGGCATAATCTCATTGCATGGCTGCCCACATACCCACATCTCCAACTTTCACGTCTCCCTAGTGATATTAAATTAAAGAAGAACTATGGCCTGACCTCATCATGCTCAGTATTTCTCAGATCCACCCCCCTCCCCCATAATCAGCAGCCAATGAAGCAGTTGGGGCAAAGAATCACTGAGTGCAATGACTTCACATTGCACACTCCAAGTAAATGTGGACAGGGAAATGCAGAGTGATAGCAGCCATTAGTTTATGGTAATGTGTAGACAATACAGAGCTCGAGGCACCAGTGGGCTGACGGTATAAGGCAGCTCTATATGTTCAAGTTCAAAGACCCCTTGGACATGTGGAATTAGGCATAGGCAGTTCTTTGCACCCTTGTCTCTGGACTTTATAGATCATTTCCAAATCTCTGAGCAGTGTTTCTTAAACACTCCACATTCTAGACAACTGTGGCGTCTTTGATTAAGAAAAATGTTAAGAACTTATATATATTGACAGCAGCTAACAATTAGTTATACAGAGAAAAAGATAGGCAAAAATTATAAACCATATTCCTCATTTAGGAAATACGGAAAGAAGCATGTAACACATAAGACGCACTGCAGTGTGTGGGAGTACTGGAGAAGGAGAAGTTCAAAGTATTTATTAGCATATGGTCAATAAGATACCACAAATACAAATAATTCAGTTTGATGTGCTATTTAATAACTTTAATTGCTGCCATAGATGAGCAGGAAAGGTTACAGAGCTGTCACTAACTAACCTAAAATACCAATCAACTCTTTGCACAGATTAGGATCTGACAGGGAGTAATACAATTTTTTGTGCTGGATAAGACTCTCCTTTGAGAAAGTCAGACAACGAAGAAGCACATGTTGAACTGCAGATGAAAACAGACTATTAAAAGCACAATCCTAACTAAGCATATTCCAGGTAGCTGTGTATGCAGGGTTGCAGCATAACATTCTTCTTGCTGTGAGCAGTACTACTGCTCTATCTATGCATGTGGTGATTTAATAAAGTGAAAGAACAGGTCTCTGTCCTGAGGGGCTTACAATCCTGCTATTGATACAAAAGAGACTACAGAGGAAGAGGAAGAGGAAGGGAAAGGAGTGGGTGGGTGAAGAAAGAGATAAACAGGGAAGGTGTAGCAATTACTTTAGTTGCACATAAGTGGAGGTCGGATACAGTAGGGAATGAGGACATACTTGTCTTAGATTAATAGAAATTTGTACTGTTTTGTCTTTTTAAATTTCAAAATATGACACTGAATAATGTGAAATGTACGCATACCTGAGATGGAACATTTTTGGGAGGCTCTATACGAATTGTTGGGTCCCACTCTCCAGGAGGGAGAACAGTCACCTGATCTAGAAACTCATCAATCCCGGCAACCAAGTCACTGCGATCTTTGGCTTTATATGCAACATCATGAAACACCTACCAGAAAGACAATAAGCTCAGGAGATTTAGCTCATAAGGAGGATGTAACACGTTCCATAAACATACACAGTTGCTTCTCAACAAGGCATACAATTTATTTCCCTGCCAGTTATCAATATAGCCTACTTGGAACATACGCTTCAGTATGAAAAATTCCTCTCTCTTTCTTTTAAAATTGTTTTGAAGTCTGATTTAAGCTGAATGTGCCATCTGTTATTTCAAATTTAAGCAAAGCATTTTAGGTATAGTTGGGAGTAAAATAAATCTCAGTACATAAGAGCTTAACACCCTTTAAAATAATGTTTTAATAAATTGCTGTTAATAGACAAATACCTCATCTGTCATCAATGTTCCAATCGACCTGCCAATCTCGTGGTATTGTGGGCCTTTTCCTAGTGGTCCCAGAAGAATAAATAAAAATCTACAAAGGAATGGAAAGCAAAACTTTTCAGAGAGTATTAATTCAATAGAGCATAAACATTTTAGTTAAAAGCAAGGCAGAAAAACCAACTTCTACAGTGTTTGACCAAACCTACATTATAGAATCTTAAAAAGAAGTGTAAAAATTAGGAAAACAAAATTTTTTGGTAAGAGAAATACTTAGAAAATTTATCAAAGCAAAAAGGTATGCATCAAACAAAAAATGGGATCCAAATGTGCTTTTACAGAAAAGTAACAGTGTAACCTTGATCTCCTCTTCTGCTGGCAAAGCAGTTGCTGCATCAGCCTAGCATGTCACAAACATGCAGTAAAGCACTTTGCCAAAACTCTAGAGCAAGCAGTGTCAGTGGAAAGGCCTGTACTAGCCCAACGGCACTGCATCCAAATCTATGGCTGTTGGCAGAAGTGAGTACTCCACAGTTGCGGACCTCCCCAGTCCTGCGCCTAGGGAAAAGATCTGCGATGTCACCTCCCCATGGGCTGTCACTGCCCCACTGCATGAAAATCCACCCCTCCCTACTCACCTGAGGCTCACGGAGCCTCGCACAACCTGAACCTGCATGGGGGAAGCCTCGCTGAGGTTCCCCAACACTATAAACCAGGGGTGCCCAAACCCCGGCCCGGGGGCCACTTGCAGCCCTCAGGGGTCCCCAATCAGGCCCTCGGGGAGCCCCCAGTCTCCAATGAACCTCTGGCCCTCTAGGGACTTGCTGGAGCCCATGCTAGCCTGACACAACTGCTGTCAGCATGAGGACAACTGTTCGACCTCTCACCTGAGCTGTGGGATGAGAGCTCCCTCCACAACTTGCTGTTTCACATCTGTGATGCAGCAGTGGCAGAGAAAGAAAGGCTGCCCTTGCTTTGTGCCAGGCCTTTTATAGGCCTTGAGCTACTGCAAGACCTTCATTCATTCATATACGTTCAATCTCTAATAAATTCATTTATGTAAATTTATTCAAATTTGAAATGTAAATTAATTCTTTTTTTCCCCTGCCCCAACACAGTGTCAGAAAGATGATATGGCCCTCCTGCCAAAATGTTTGGACACCCATGCTATAAACTGTGCTTACAGAAAACCAGAAGCACAGTTTCTAACCCAGTCGGGAGCCTCAAGAGACTCCCGCCTGGGGCAAGGGGAGGATGGTGAAAAGGTGGTACAGAAGCGAGAAGGGGCTGGAATGGAGTGGGGAAGGTGGAACAAGGGTAGCACAAGCCCAGGACAGGGGCAGAATCAGTGGAAGACGCCTCTGCTATACTTAACCCCCTTCCCAGGCATGGCAGCTTTACATGGAGCTGCTCAGATTTGTGCCAGCAATTTAGCCGGCACAGATCTGAGTAGCTTGATTGGGCAGACTGCAGCATTACATGGGGTAAGCGGAAAAATATCCCCTTACACCAAGGAGATCTCCAGACTGCTCCTAACCTGTGCTGGATACGGTGTAGGCCACTTGGTCCAGTTGTGCCAGTACAGTTTAGGATTGGGCTGCCCAAAGCTTTTCCTATTGTTGAAGCTTATTGGGCTTATTCTGAAGCTACGTCCTCCACACACCCCTATGTCTAGTGGGAATGGAAGTTGGTTTATGCAGCTCTGCTAGCTTCCCTCATCATGTGTAGAAAGTAATGTCTTGTTCAGAAGATCATCCGAGTGCCAGATGCCTTGTTGATCACAGATACTGAAGCATCCCACTCTAAAGGTGATCCCATGTAGAAATAACCATGCAATCTCCTGGCTTGGTTGTACATTTCTACACATAATCAGAGGAGGAGAATGGAAGCATGCAAGACTGAGAGATGGTCCTGATTTAACTGTATGTAGTACTTGGGAGAAGGAGTAAAGTCTGAGCATTCCTGTAAGATGGGTGATAGCATATTCTTCAAAGCTGATGTCCAGTATACACAGTGAAGTCTGCTTCAAATTAAATCACACGTGGAGCACCACCTCTTTGCAGCAGCTGAACTCACCATGCAAATCAGGACCTTTTATGCTGGGACTTTGTGTGGTGAATTGGTCTGGGGTGGTGGCCCAAGGCCTTTTGGCACCTGAGGAAATGTGCCAAAAGCTGCTCCCCTGATCCAGTGATTGCCCCTCCCATTTCCTGGACTGATAAGAAAGAGAAGAGGCAGGTGTGAAGTAGAAGAGAATGCCCCTCTCTTCCCACTCTGCTCCCTCTTCCCTTTCCAGACCAGGACTGTTGTAGAGGTGAGTGGGTCACCAATCTGTTAGGCCATCCCTGGGGTTGACATATAGATAGGTCTCGAAGGGGCAAAGGGCAAGAAAGAAGCTTCTTAGTGGCACTGGTAATGTACATACTGGCTCATATTTCTTTCTGTTTTTTTTTTTAATGAGTTGCACAATCCCAACCAGTGTTGTTAATTCCTTCCTTAGTCCCAGCTATGAAAATACCTTGTTGGGAGTGGAACTTCCGCTAGTCCTGAGAGAAGAACTGCAGGAGCCAATCTAACAAAAGCAACTACAGCACGATCCAAGAATTCAAGCTCTCCAACCAAAATGTTTGAGGCTTCAGCTCCAGGAGGGATCTTTTTCATGAAATGTAAGTCAACCTGTGTAATTTTTAAAAAAGGAAATAAAATCACTTGGCAGGGAAAAAATGTAGGGAAAAGAATGAAAGCCTAATACACATGAAGACTTTTTGCATTCCATGTCATTGATAACATATTTTTACATCGTAGATTACCCAACACAGGACTACACAAATATATATTAGTATGGATGCAAGCTCTAATAAATTAATTGAGGTGATTAATCAATGCAAACTTTAACTGCAGATTGAAAAAGGGCATCAGTTAATCAAGCAATTCATTAGTTTTTGAAACAGACTCCATTTTGTGCTCCAGAAAAGTATCTTCGTTTAAGCCAAGAAATATGGAGCAACAAAACACTTTTGTGTATCCCAGCCACATTGGTGCTTTACAAAGGGCTTGTTCAGCCTGCTTGTATTGTTAATATACTTGGACTGTTTCTAGAGCCTGCCAATGTTAACAAAGGAGTGTGTTTAAAGGAGTGTGTTTAAAGTCATGGGTCCCAGTTCAGAGAAAGTTAATTTGGATATTAAGCTATCTTATCAAGAAAACTGGCGCCATCACTTCCTAAACATAGATCCAAAATGGCAGCTGAAGAAGCTGGACTTTCCTACTTAGAAAAATCAATAACTGAAACCCATCCACCCATAGCTAGGAATTTCTATATTGGCAGACACAAAAGGAAGGTAGGTGCTATATTATAGCCGTAGCTTTCTTCCCCAGACTCTCTCCTCACTACACAGATATGGTAGGCTATACCCAGTCTAAATACTATCTTGATATTACAGCTTCAGAGTAGTTCACAGTGAAATGGTAAAGACAGTATTCTAGAACCAATCTTAAAGTTATAGTGGAATATGTGCTAGTAAAGGTGATGATCCGCTATCTACCCACTGGCCGATAATCTCCAGGCCAACTGCATAACAGTAAACAGCATTCTGTGGAAAGCTTTTTTTTCCTAGAACAGTTATCCTTCCTTTCTCATTCTGAACAGGAAAAAAAAAACCTCAGTTGAACTTACTGCACAAGCCTATGCATCTCTACACAGAAGTCAGTCTCAATGAATTCATTGGGACTTACTCCCAGGTATATGTGTGTAGGATTGAAGCCTTAAATTCTAAATTAAAAGAAATGGCTCCAATATAATATTTGTTTCCCTATAATAGCAAATTCAGGTCTTAAGTGCTGAAAAGCTTAGACCCAAAACAGGCCCACCCACAAAGAAGATAGAAGTTTCTAATTTGCAGAAATAAGGAACTTTCAAAAACAAAATCCCCAAAGAAAGTACACAAAAAAAAGAGTCACCAAAGCTTTTTCTTCTTTGGTAGTCTAACAATTGAAGAAAAAAAGTTTTGAATTCCTAGAGATGCATTGCAGTACTCGGAACAGTAATATGGAGGAGCCAAGCAAGAGAAGAACTTTCATTTTTATAATGAGTAGCACAGTGCATTTGAAATTCACTGAAAAACTGATGGGCGGGGGTGGGAATGAACAAAACTGTAGTGGGAGAGTTTGGAAGTAATGGGTACTGTAACCTAACAGTGTGATCTGAGACATGCTTACTCTGAAGTAAGCCCCACTGAGTCCCATGGGAATTACTCTGTGGAAAAGGGAAAATAATTTGAGAAAAACCGAGAGGAGGGAGAGAGGGAACCAACAAGTTCCTGCAGACTAATAGTTTGATTTGTATCACATACTGTATATACGAAGAAGTAAACTCCATGGAATCCAGTGGGATTTACTCTCAGGATGATGTAGAAAAGAAGTTGGGAAGTCTGGGAAGGTGAGTGACATAAGATTCCTGCAATGTGATTCAGGGCAGGTATACTCTAAAGCAGTGGTTCATACACATTTAGCATCAGGACCCACTTTTTAGAAAAAGAATCTTGTCGGGACCCACCTGAAGTGATGTCATGACCAGAAGCGGTATCACCGAGCAGGGAATTTTTTAACAATCCTAGGCTGCAATCCTACCTACACTTACCCAGGAGTAAGCCTATTTACTGTCATTGTTAAAAGCATATACATAGTAGTCTGTTAAAAGTACAGGTCTGTAACTTTTTCCCAAATGCAGTCACATACCATGGTAGCATCAAGTCTAATATATTAAAAATAAAATATTGAAATGAATGGGGACCCACCTGAAATTGGCTCGCGACCCACCTAGTGGGTCCCAACCCACAGTTTGAGAAACACTGCTCTAAAGAAAGGCTAATGAAGTCCCCTGAAATTTACTCCAGGGGAGATGTATACACTGCAGCATTTTTTGGGGAATCCTCTTGTCAGCGCATTCTGCCCATTTTGTTTTGGTCGAGACTTTAAAACAAGGTCGTAGCAAAAGAGGTAAAAATATTAAAATAATTTTATTTATTTATGTTTTTCCTCTCAGTTGTGCCATTCATCACACAATGGCAACAGTTAATTGTCTGGTGTTCGTAAACATAATTTATTTGCATTTTCTCCATACTACCGTCCTAAACGTTATGGAGGAAAATACAGCAATTCAAATAACAACATGTTCAAATTGATATCACAGTTTCCTATTCTGAGAATTTCAAATTGCAGCACTTTTCCCCATTTGCTTTCCTATTACCAATCTAAACACAAAAACAGTGACCAAATCCAATATAAACTGTTAGTGACCATTTTAATGTCTATCTTACAGCCATCTGTCAGCACCAGTGTGCTGGTGTCTTTGATAGTGTTTACAAAGTTGTTTTTTTGCAAATGGCTCTGGCACATAGACAGAATTTAAGCATAATGGGAGTTGTCTGTGTCAGGAAATATAACTCAAAATTTAAATGTCTCCAAAAATTAAGCCCAACAAAGCCTTTTTTCACTGTTTTGCCATCTTACATACATATTCCTTATGGAAAAATAATTTAAGTTTACATATTGATCCAGTACCAAGGAATTATCACTGATAGCTTGAAACATAACAGTATTTCTTAGGAAGGGATACACCACAGATGGAGTAAAGCATATGTACATGTTTGGAAAGGATTTAGAGTGACTTTTGATTGAAACATAGTGTAATCGTGGCCTCATATACTATGGTGGAAACACACCCATATTGGTGTCTTTTTGTGGAGAATTTTCATGCCTAAGAAGGCTGTTCTGTACCAATTTGCCACTCCTCTCCATTGATCAATGTAATGGCCAGTCCAAGTCTCAATTTGGGTAAACCAGAAGTGCAGGAAGTTCAGGGTCCAATCCTATCCAACTTTACAGCACTGATGCAGCTGTGCATGGCATCCGGGGAGGGGGGGGAGTCACAAAGACATCCTCAAAATAAGGGAAAGTTTGTTCACTTGTCTTGGAGCAGCAGTGCAGCTGGATCAGCACTGGGAAGTTGGATAGGACTGGGCACTAAGCACCTGGTAAAAGGAAGTACAGTCATCCTCCTGAATTCACGTTTCTGGTGCTATCACAGATACCTGAAACCATGGATAGCAGTGAACCCTTACTGTTGCTCCATGCAAGCCCTCCAAACTGCTTCTTCTCTGCACCTGCTTGTTAGCGCTTGTCCTCCAAACTGCTTCCTCTTTGTGCTTCGAGGGCAAGCGTTAATAAGCGCTAACACACAAGCATGAAGAGGTTGCTCCACGCAAGCTCTCCAAACTGTTTTCTCATTGTGCCTGTTTGTTAACACTAACTTCTCAAACTGGAAGGTAGGACCTGTGTGTCTCCCTATTTCATAAGGCACATGTGCACATAATGCACATCTACCTAAGACCTGCCAGTCTGAGAGGGTTTCTGCTTCATTCCTGAAGAGAAGGCAACAGCCCCATTGCATGTCTGGGAGGTTCCCTAACTTAAGAATCTTTCAGAGATGCCATGCGACCTTTCTGGTTGGATTTGCTGGTTGTGAGAGCCCCTTAAGTACTACTGAAGAGATAATATTTGGAGGGATTGAAAATTTTGTGGCATTTTTATATGTCATGTTTTCAATTTTTAACTCAATTTTATATGGGTGTTTCAACTGTATGGTAGCTTGCCCTCAGCCTTCGGAGGAGGAAAGTGCTTTTTACAGTTAAGGAAGACATCAGTTTTTCATAAGCATTCATCTAAGTTTTTGCCTACTGAACTGACAAAACATGCTTTAAACTGATACTAACATTTCGAAATCAACTCTGCTTGCAATCCCAATAGAAAGATAGCCAGAGTATGTCCTCACCTCTCTCTCTCTCTCTTCCTGGTGCAGGTGTCCTTTTTCATGTCTTTGTTTCATCCCAAATAGACTACTGTTATGCCCTTTTTGTTGGTCTCCTAGTCCCTGCACGCACAATTAACAGACTTCAGCTGGTACAAAATGCTGCTTCTCGTATTCGGTCTGGCACCAGATGGAGCAAGCACACAACTAGTTCTGGCTCAGTTACACTGATTGGACGTCACATTCAACAACAGATTCAAAGCACTGCTTGCATCAATTCCCTTAGAAGAGAATCTTGGTTCAAGATATTTTGCTCAGTCCTCGTTGGCCCCAGCTAAGGTTCAGCTGAGGTCAACTGCCATGGCTTCAGCTGTCAAATCTACATCAAATGCAAACATGCTTTGAAGAAATGGCACCGTTAGCATGATTTACAGTCCAAAGATGTTGCAGATACTGTATTTTCTATAAACAAAATGGTGGATTTCCTTTTCCCCTCACACACGTTTGTCAGCCGTGCTGTAGGCATACTTTGCAATGAAATATTGTGGCATGACACAAAAGGTAATATTAAGTACATGGTTAAAATTTATACTTAGTGTTATTTTGCAGTCAATCAGTATGTAGACAAGCATGATAAGGAAATCAGATTAGGCTTAGATGCAGAGCACTATCGGGAAACAAAAAACAAAGCCAAATACAATCCCCAATCCATTTACTCCTGAGATGCCAGATGAAAGGCAATGGAACTGCACCAGAGTAAACATCACAGATTAGGACTATAATAAATCTGAAGAACAGATAATCTGCAGGCTATTTCACATGTACTGATTTAACAACGTGGGACTACCTCCACAAGCTTCCCCTGCCTCTGAAAATGCAACATGGGAACTTGGATTTGGCTTTCTGACCAGAGCTCTGGAGGAGAAATTGATTTGAGACAAAATGAATATCAGCATCCCAGGAATAAATTATGTTTACTATGAGAAGCCTGGGAATGTGATTCTCTAAATACATGGGGAAAGAAATCCAAAAGAGCTGGGCTCCACTTTCTCTGATTGGCCAGCAAGTCCTACACAATTAGGGACCAGTAGAGGGAACTAGCAAAAACCACTTTAGGAGGCTGTGTTTGAACGTCATGGTGCTGTCAACAGGCAGCAAGGAAAGAGTTCAGTTGTGGATCCATTGCCCAAAGCACAGTGCTGAGATAAGCCAGACTAGAAAAGGATATCCTCTGAGAGCTACTTCAACCCTCTTTTACTCTAGTGGCCTCAGTTATGCATGGGAAGAGTGAACCCATGTATGGACTGTGTTGTGGAAAGATACCCAAGACTTTCTTCAACGTGGATACAAGCACTCATCTTTCCCATGTTCCATTTTCAAATGTGGGAATGCTTTGAGAGTACTCCCATGTCACTGACTTGTCATATGGGCAATGGCTCTCAACTCACTTCCTGCTCAGAGAGAAAACATTTCTGCAACCTCTCAAGTTCCACGATACTCTCACAATGGGATGCAATGAAGTGTCCCCAAATAAATTTTCCTGATGGTTTTTTAAAAAATAGTTTAAATTCTATTTGTAGAAACCCGCTCCCCACAGTCATTGTAAATAGAATATATGAAGCATGAGGCAACAATTCATAACAGTGAAATGAAACATGCTTTATTGCACAAACCCAAATGATACTCATGGCATCAAAAGAGTCATTGTTACCAGTAGTAAAGTCTTACCTTGCTAAAGTCAACTGTGCTGTTTTCTCTGCTCACGTCATTTTTTGTTTCAATGCTGGCTGGTGCAGACTGTGGGGAAACAAGCTGACCTGCTGGGAAAAAATCGTTATTACAGAATACTAACAGTTATTTGTATTACAGTTAAAACATTCAGTTAGCAGAAGTTAGAAAATAACATATTTTCAGGAAAGTGCAGTGGGGGTGTGGTAGGGTGAGGCAGAACCACCCAATCATAACACTCTCCTTACACCTGAGAAAGCTGGTGTAAGGAGAGCCTCCTCAGGTGTAAGCAGGCAAGGCAGCTACGGTGCTTTTCCATGGACTACAAAGGGGTGGTTCTGCTTCACCTGCCACCCCTGCACTGCATGCACCTGCATATTCTATGAAACATGGAATCAAAAGCAAAGACTTTTCTATATCATGTTCCATGAAGGGAAATGACTTGCTCATTGCTTGGAGGGACAAAAGAATACATTTTGCCTACTCAAACCTTTTGAAAGCAATTAGAGCCAATTCAAATAATCAAACTGGGGTGCTAAGAATGTAAGTTGAGTGGGCCTGTGTAAGAAATGGTGCACTACAATACACCATTGGTGAAGCAATGATTGGTGAAGCAATGGTTTTCTTCTTTACCAGAGTTTTCTAACTTCACTTGTGTTTACATCACCATCACAAAGCAACGGAAAGTTGGTTGAGTGCTACTGCAATAAAAATATGTCTTCCCAGTCATCCAGTGAGCCACTACCACAGGGTATCTACACTGTAGCCTTAAACAGTTTAATAGTCATTCCTTTTCCTCAGGGAATCTTGGGAAATGTAGTTTGGGAGAGGGATGTAGGAATGTATAATAGACTGTCCTCATCAAACTACAATTCCAGGAATCTTTATGGGCATCCATGATAGTTAAACTGATATGTTGAGTTTGTAACACAGATAAAACCAGAGTGTTAGGCTAGATGGTACCATGCTCTGAACCAGCCTTCTGGTTTTCATTTAAGCTGAGATTTGATTTATTTCATTAAAAATATGTTGTATAACACAAACAGAAGGAAATTCATCAAACACAATTATGTTTTCTACATTTAGAAAAGATATGTGTTTTTATTTTAGGCTGCATGATGCAAATGTTATATCTGAGTGCTTTGTTTAAAAAAGAGCCCATTTTGGAATATCATTAATAAAATTTGGAAAAATTTTATTAGCGATCCTGTAGATCACTATAGATCAGGATCACTGACAGGAATTGATTAACAATGAAAAACATCATGCTGGAAGAAACTGACATGAAAACATGAATGAAAATTCAAATTTGCCTAAAGCTCATGCAAGATAGGTTTTTATACTACCTCTGGACCTTCAAGGAGCTTACAGAACCCAAGGGTTAGGAGATGAGGGAGGTACAGAGATGAGATGAGCCTGTTAGAGACAGATACAACAAAGACAGAGCAAAATAAAGAAATATGAAGATGACCAACACAACAGCAGAGTTTAGATTACATACAGTTACTCAGGGGCATAAGGACATAGGAAGAAGGAAAGGTCTGCTGTGAGGTGAAAACAAGGGTTATATGATCCTTATCTCAAGATTGTGGATCAACAGCAATTCATGAGCAAATGAAGTACAGTTGGAAAAAAATGAATATAAAACAAAAATCAATAGGTAAAGACTTGCTTTATTAGTCACTGAAGGGAAAAAATGACCCTCCTTGATCAAAGCTGCAAAGATGAGGTAACTTATAAATGCAAGAAATGCAGGATAGGAATTTTAAGAGGCAAAGAATGCCATTTACCCTAAGTAGCACACAACTGAAAGCATCAAACCCAGGGCATACATTCTAAGAAGAAAGTTGCTGGAGCTCAGTTCCAAGTCATGTGCCAAAAGACTCCTGGATAGTAAATGCATGTGGTTGCCTGGTAGCATTCTTCACATGCTCAAAAAGCACTTCACACATTCCAGGACCAAGCACTGTTACTGGGAAAAATGCTATGGGAATTAACCTTGATAAATCTTACATACAGGTAAACTTGGCCTACAAGCAATAATCCCATTACTTTCAATAGGAAAATTTCTCAGCATTTCATAGGCTATAAGATCGTCTTTCATGGTAGTCGTTTCAAAATCAGTAATGTGAATTCCAAGATAATTCTAGTAAGAGGATCAGGTAGCTAAATAATTATGCTCATTACATGGGAAAAATATAAGAAAACAAAAGAAATGAAAAGTGACAAAGAGAAAAAGGTTGTTCTCTCAAATTGAGAGATTAAAAGAAAGTCTTGAGATCATGCAGTATCATCCTCTTGTTAATGACAAGGTTTAATACTGTCTTTGAGTTATATCAGAGTAAGGAAATTATCAGGTAGTAAGATATAAGGTAAGCATGCTAAAATGACAGGTCCTTAAGGTCAGAGTTGAAGTTTTCAGAAAAGCAACCATTTCAATCTAGAATCTTTTCACCTTAAAGAAGGCTTACCATGTAAGAACACCCTGCCTCCTGTTACTTTTTGATGCAATTTAAGAGGCAGTGCTGATTGCTTTAGATTGCTGGAGAGTATTTTTAAAAAACTCAAAGAAAAACATTCCTTACGCTTATGTCAACTGAATAGCCCATAGTGCTGTCCATTGTGTATAGCCCATACTGTTAGCATGATTGCCCTACCCGCAAATGTCTAACACTTCTTCCACCTTGTTGGTTTACCAGTGAATTCCCAAAGAATTACCTGGGAACTGCACATAAATGCCTCATTGTAAAACTAGAAATATTTCCTATCAACCTGTAAGGATCTGCAACGCGAAAGGAGATATCTGTTGACTTGCCTGACAAATTGCAATTGCATTAAAGCCAATTCAGACACTTTATGTTGCTAAAAAGGTTGTTATATGTTAACAGAATACCAATGTATCAGTTTGACTTTCCTAGATGCACTATGATCACTGAATTGAGGTGCAGCCACACCAGTTTCAAAAAGCCTGTAGACCACAGGTTTTAAACCTACAATCTCATACCTGGTGCACGACTGCTGATTTCAGCTTTGCTGAGGACTTAGCCATGTGGTGCAAGGATAAACAAATTTAGGTATAAAATCTTTCTGATAAGCCAGGATAATTAGGCTTGTCCTGATTTGAAAATGTCACTTTTTTCCATCCCAATCCCAAAGACTTGCTGTGGCCTGCCTTTAACGACTTCAGAAGTGATATAACAACAGCTCCACCCACACAACATCACATAATATGGATTTTGCTTTAAAAAAAGAAGTTCCTTCCTGGCTGTATCTCAAATGTAGAACGGCTTTCAAATGAAATAAATAAGGTCATAAGATTTACAGCCATCCACAAAATTCTAAACGTGCAACCATAACACATATCCAAAACTGCCAGAAAAATTAGTAAAAATGGAGCAGCAGATTAAATTAGAGCACATCCCTGAACAAAGCAAGAAGGCCTGAATATACCTGAATGCTTGTGGGGTGCTTACTGGCATGCACATTTAATCAGGAACCTTCTTTCATAATTCCTGGGCCAAGAAACTCCTGTCCCCCCCTGCCTGAAGGGTCAAACTAGGCACAAAGTTTAAGCACATCATTACCACCGACAGTTATGACTTTCCTTTAAAAAGCAGCAGACCTGTGGAGGGCCTAATATGAATTGGGGCAATGACAGGAGAGACTCCAATACTTTCCCTACTAAAGTCAGATTCCAGTCTAAATTACTTTGGCTGCTATTGGGGAGAAAAAAAGAATTCCCATTGACATGGCAGAGGCAAAGGGTTAAATCTTCTTTGGTGCCAAAATGGATCTCCCCCCCCCAACCCTTGCAGTTGCTATTTTCAAAAAGTTAAACTGTTAGTGCTAATGATGCATTTAACATCACACGCAATTTGACCCTGACTTTCCCATATGATAGAGTCACAGTCCCCCTCCTGCCCCAACAGATCTTACTGAGATAAGTCAAAGTTGATGAAATATGTGCATAATATGTACAGTAGTGCCCCTTATCCATGGGGGTTTTGTTCTGGAACCTCCCGCAGATAGCTGAAACTGCAGACACAGGCAAACACCCGTGCCTCTGTATGGGCAAGCGCTCTTCCCCCCTAACCTCCTGAAGGGCTTCTGAGTCCTGCAGAAGCCGTGGATGTCTGCCTGTGGTCTCAGTGAGCCTCAGAAAGCCTGTTTTCAGTCAAAAAATGTCACTTCCAGTTTTTAGCTGAAAACGGCCATTCTGAGGTCCACCAAGGCTGTGGGCGGATGTCTGTGGCCTCTGTGGGAGAAGCCCCTCCAAAGGGGCTCCCTTCTTCTCTGGAGTGGTGGCACGGATAGGAGGGGCACCCACATCCACGGGATCTATGGATATGGGGGCCCCCATAGTGCCATTACGCAAGAATGTGCTATGATGTCATCATGCCAGTGGCATGGGAGGGCACGGGCATGTAGAGTTTTAAGACCTGGGTGATGATGATCACTTTTGGGTTTAAAGATTTGGTTTCACAATACAGAAAACAGTGGCATGAGTTACATTTAACAAATCCTTCATGAAACCTGCCCATAATTATTATGAAATAGGACACTTTACCATTCTTGTCCATGGAATGAGGTTCAGACTGTTTCTTGCCAATATCAGCAAAGGACCTGACTATTGGGATCCTATTGCTTAACTTCTTCTGATTCTGATGATGATGCTGTTTGAGCAGTGCTTCATGTACTCTGTGACGCACATCTTCACTGAGCTGTCCTGAGCCTACTTGTTGATCAAGAATCATGTCTGAAAAGATAAAATGTAATGCTCTAACTCCGTAAGAGGCAGGATCATAATCAGAGAAACAGCTACAAAAGCAACAACTAGCCAGCATTACAGATGAATATCCAGTTCAAAGTTAACAAGACATATTCATTTGGGGGTTAGCCACTCTCGGGCCATGTGAGCCTCCTGTGAAAACAATTTATGGATTACATCGCAACCACTATGCAGTGACATCTTGCTGCATAAGAACTACAGACAGAGGCAGGCTGATTGTGACATGAACTTTCACAGGCAACATCCGATGAATTAGTTTTTGGCAATTAACTGCCAACTAGTGCATATGTATCCATTATTCTTTATCATCTCAGTCCAGAGCCAGAAGTATCACAGCTCAAAAGAAAATTAAAACTGTCCTTCAGTACTGAAAGGAAAGTAACGACGACGGGCACAGCCTACAGACCAACTCACATGTTACCTTTTTAATGTGATCATATCCATATTGCCTGGCCAATTGATGAACTGTATTCTGCATATAGGATGAAATGCTAAAAGGAATGCTTCACCATAGTGTCATTCTCTGAGTAGTCATCTACACAGGCATGTGCTGTGGAGCTCTGTGCAAGTGCAGAGCCAATCTTGAAGGCATCCAAGTTCTGCTAAAAGTTCTGCTGAAAGAACTGAAAGTTCTGCTCGGCCCTTGAATGAGGAAATACTTGCGCACCAAATGCTTCAAGATTGGGAAGAACACCCAATCCCTTAATTCAGTAGTTCCCAAATTGTGTGCCAAGGCACCCTTTGGGGCTGTGGCAAACTCACATCGGAGCCTCAGGATGGGCACCACAATCTTGAATTGCGTGAGATCGTGCACAGTCTCTCAAGATCTTACATGATATAAGATGCCAGCGCCTGGGAAAGCCGGGCAATGGTGCTGCTGCAACAGGGCTCTGTGACAGCACAGTCCTGTGATCATGTTAACTTTGGGAACCACTGTGACTTAGGGCACAATCCTGAACCCTCCCAGTGCTGGCGCTGAGCCCTAGCACCACCACTGGGTGCCGTAAATGTGCTGTAAAGCGTGTTTACAGCACTGGGAGAGCAGAGACAGCCAGTCAGATGCCAGGCCCAGCGTTGACAGGAGGACGTGCTACCGCCCAGCGTAAGTAAAACTGCTGGGCAGTGCTGCAGCCTCTGGGAGGCGGGGGGAGGGTGGAATAAGGACAGGGCAGCGGAGGAACCAGGGCAGAAGGAGGTGGGGCACACAGAGCAGAGCTCCGTCATATCCTGAACTCCGTGTCCGGCTGAAAAGCCCTACATGGAGACTCTCCAGTCTGCACTGGCAAAATAGCCCATGAAGACTTGAGAAGCCAAATTGTGGGGCTTGGAGCTTCCACCAGGGGATGAAAATTTCCTTCTCCCGCGGACACTCCCAGTAGCTTCCTGGTGCCAGCTGGATACAGCAGTAGCCACTTTGGCTCCACTGCTCCAGCAGGCACCAGGAAATTTAGGATTGGGCTGATAATTTAGGATTAGGCGGCTCTGGGGATGGGCAGATGGGGAGCAGGAGGCGGGGCTGGGGCCTGGCAATTATGCTGGATCTCAAACCCATTCCCAAGGAGCGCAGAGCTGATCCAAGCCACTCCACTCTCCTTCGACTTGTGCCACCTCAGGAGGTGGCACAAGTCCAAGGAAGCCCATTGGGGCCAGGGTGACTTACCCAGAAGTAAGGCGAGCCTCTTTGAGTCATTATGGGCACCTATACGGCGCGGGATACAGCGCAAGCCTCTTGGATTGCCTGTTCCAGCACAAGATAGGATTGCACCCTTAGGAAGTGAGAGGGATTTTCCTGATATACCAGTAAGGCTTCAAAATAAAATGAAATTTTATTTGCAAATGAATCAATGCTAATTGAGCAGCAAGTTTCATGCATATACATTAGAAGAAGCTATGCCATGAAGACCCTATGACACAACGAGCACATGAGTCACGAACTCTTTTGTACGAAATATTTCTATGGCTCAAAAGCCTCTTTTCAAAGCAATTCCACATCTCCCAGGAAGCTCAGTCTTGAAACGAAAACCACACAAGCAGAGAAATCGATTTATTACTGAGACGTTAAAACCAGACAGGATTAGTTAAGATTTTGATAACTATCAAGGATGGGAAAAGAAAGTTAAAATAGTACCATGCACCTACAACCCTGCACTGGATATGGGCCAGGTCAGATGGCTTGCCTGTTCTAGCCCAGGATAGGATTGGGCTGCCCATTTTACAACACAGTTTTATGTACTATCACCTTTAACAGACAAGTCCAGAAGGCCCCAGGGTGAGATAAGACATGTGACAGAACTAATGGAACAGTTTCAGTTTTGCAGCAGAAGCCTATGTGAGTGGTTGGGTCTGTATAATTTCTGAGGCCTGATCAGTCCTAGGTCTACTCTAGATGAAGTAGCAACAACAGACTGGAAAGTTGTGCTTGTTCTGCTTTAACAAATCTCAGTTTATGCTCTGGACTTTTGCAGAAAGTCATAAACAAACATGTATATTATATCTTTCCTTTCCTCCCAAATAAATAGAGCGTCCAAGGCTGTTCACAACAATGAAAAAAAAAATGCATATTAATACACAATGGAAAAACAAGCAGCAAATAGAACATGCATCACAGCAGAGATAGTAAAAGTGATAGAACACAATAGAAAAACAGCAGCAGAGCACAGGGCATAACAACAGTTTCTTCAACCACAATCTTTATGACACAGGCAAAAGCAAAAACAGCTAAATACGAGTTGTTGAATGATTAGAAGTGATCTGCTATGTGCTGTTGTTCCAATCCAATATGGTACACAGAAAAGGCAAGTAATAATAGATTGTCCGTAGGTCACTTACAGCAACTATATAAAGCTGAACACATTCAGCTGTGTGATGGGATTGGACATTTGCCCACAGCAAAAAGAAAATGCAAGGCCAATGACTCAGGTCATATGTAGTACATATCAGTATAGCACTATAAGCTAGACTGGGGAAAAATACTTTTGAAACAAGTTAGAAAGCATATGTTAAGTGCAAAAATCTAACAGAGTCAATTCAATTCAAAGCCTTTATTGGCATATGACAAACAAACATACAGGAGACAAAAAACCAGGGGAAAAAACAGCAACAGATAATAGGGAATTCCTTTAAACCTTCCATATTAGACAACTGGCAGCATCACATTGCACCTTGCAAGTGTAAATGCTCTGCAGTCCTGTGGGCACTGTAAGAGAGAAAAAAGGGAGCTAGCTGCCCATATTGTACAGGAATAGACAACTATAACAGGGAACACCTCATGGTAACATCACCCCACCATTCAATGTCTAGGAGCCTGCACTTTATCATCTGATAGGTTTCTGCTGGGCTTAGCGAATCTCCTAAGTCTAATTCTATGTCTATTGATCTGATTTTCTTGGTGCAATACACTAACCCAACCAAGGGCACCACTTCCATTAAAAGTTGAGGAAAAAGCAATCATAATCACACTTATAAAGGTCAGAATTTAAGCACTTTAACAGTCCAATCCTATGCAGAAGTAAGTTCTTTTAGAGTCAATGGGGCTTACTCCCAGGAAAGTGTGGATAGAATTGGGCTGTTAGCCATTTAAACACTTGGCCAGAATTTAAACACTCTGAGGGAGGAATCCTAACCAACTTTCCAGCACTGACTTAGCCACAATGCAGCCCCCAAGGTAAGGTAACAAACATGCCCTTACCTTGAAGAGGCCCCTTTGACTGTGTCCCCACTGCAGAATGCAGTGCACACTACATTGGCACAGCTATGTCAGTGCTGGAAAGTTAGTTAGGATTGCGCCCTAAGCCATACTATGGTTCCTAGTCAGTGCTGACTGGTTACTAAACACAGCACGGGATATGGAAGACAGCCTGGAAGTCCTAAAATTTTCCTAATTTGGTTTGGATCTGTTCTAATGGATAATCCCACACTTTCATCCATATTGGGATACCATATAACACATGTGCAGTAATTTTTGCATTAAAGACCTTCAGAGCTGCCAGCACAAACTCAATACTTCTATTATAAAAGAAGCGAGCAATCATTTGGGCTGTATGCCTGGCTGTGTTAACAATAATTTTCCAATGAGGTGCCCAAAAATGCTTGTAGTGGAAGTAAATGCCTAAATATTTAATTCGTTTAACTTGCTCTATATAATTCCCATTAATTTTCCCACTTCATAATTTCCATTTTTTCCCAAATATGATAATTTTAGATTTTTTATAATTCAATTGGAGATTATTATTATTTAAATATAATGCTCATCTCTTAATGAGTTTTTTAGCCAATAAGCCAATGAGAGTCCGGAAAAGAATGACAGTGTCGTCAGCATAAAGCAATAGGGGGACATAACAATAGAGGTCAGCAAGCCCCTAGTTTTGAACTATGCCCCTCCACTCCCTCTAAATGAGGGGCTAGATCATTCAAGAACAAGTTAAATAATAAGGGAGCTAGAATGCAGCAGCCTTGGTTTACTCTCTTAGTAGTGATCTGCTCAGTTAATTCTCCCTTCATAGAGACTCTTCTCTGACATGATGTATTAAAGTATAAAGTCCTAATCAGGAAGAGGAGTTGTTTGTCAATACCTAATTTTAGGAGTTTATCCCACAAAATATCTCTATCAACCGAGTCAAAAGCACTCTTTAGATTGAGAAAGGTTACATAAAGTTTAGAATTCCCCTTCAATACCTGCTTATGAATTAGGTATGAGAATATTAGGCAATTATCATGGGTGAATTGCCTTGTCTAAAATCCATTTGCTTCAGCTCCAGGATTGCCTGCTCACTAATCCATCATATAAGTTTATTTTGTAAGTAAGTCAAGTATGCCTTATTAATGACAAATAATGGGTAGATAGGTCTATCATTTGATGGCAATCTACCATCTCCTTTTTTACAGACAGGCACAATTGCTGCATTAGTCCAGTTTGAAGGAATTACTCCTGATCTATCATTAGATGTAAAGTGGGGTGCCAGGAACACAGTCACTGAATGGCTGCAGTCAACAAACCAGATGGCAATTTGGGAATCCGAATATATCCAAAGGAACTAGATGAAAATATGAGAAAGAACATTTCCATCTGCCAATTTGATTTGAAATAATTGACATAATATATGGGGTGAAGTTGTTACATAAGAGCAGAAAAGGCATATTTTCTAATTGGATAGTTAGATGTTGTAGCCTGGTGGTACCCATTCCTGTAAATTATTCATGCTGAGTTCTACAATGCTGACAGCAAGGTTAAGCACCTTGTGGCCTTTGGACCAAATCCAGCTCCCTGAGGGGTACTATCTTGTTCACCAGCTGTCAGTCCAAAACACAAATTTATATGAAGAGAGCATGGACTGGCAGTGGAACCTGGCAGCAGTCCACTTTAAGAAGTTGTCTTGGGGCTCTAGCATACCACCATCAAAGAGACTCTCTCATGGCCCAATTCTATTCTTAACTTCTGCTGGTGGAGCATGTGCTCCATTGCCACTGGCCGTCACAAAAATGCTGTAAACCACTTTGTGACTGTACGCCTTCCAAGAGGGCTGGAAGGAAGGCTAGATGGAGCAACATCTACCGGAGCAGGTACATCCAGTGTAGGGATGTGGGAAGGGTGGGAAAAGTGCGGGGAGGAGATGGAATGGGGCAGGAAAGGGAAGTGATGGGAGCAGGCCTGGGCAGATCAGGACTGGTAGGGAGCAGGATCGGTGGTCAGATCCACCAACAGTGGGCAACACGAACCTGAATCTGCGATTTAGCAGCAGCAGGTCCAAGTAGTCCCACTGTGGCATTTGGGGCTTACCCCAAGGCAGGGGGACAAATGCCCTCTTACCTCGAGGAGCCTGTCAGCAATCCAACTACCCACCATAGGATGGGGCGGAGCCCGTGCTTGTGCTGCTGAAGCAGTGAGGGGGAGATTGGATAGGACTGAGTCGCTTGTCTCAGTAGCTGCACACTGAGCAACAAAGGGTGCTAAGCTTAACATGCCAACAAGAAAAGTGTCAAGAATTAATGACAACATACAGTGGAGAATTCTAACTGGCATTCACCCACCATATACAGCTCATCTTGGACATCCCTTTGCCACCACTCAGAGGGTAGTTTGCTAATAAAGACAACTTATCTTGAGGAACAAATTATAATTTCGGAAACAGAAGCAAATTCCTTCTATGCTTGCTAGCCAGTATTATCTAGCATGATATCTTCACAATTTGTCACTAATTGATTGAATAAACATAATTTGATTTCACTAAAAATTATGCATGGCAGTTTAAGAAGTAAAATAAATTAAAACCAATACAGTAAAACAAATCAGAACTGGAATCAACAGCACACATTCAGACAAGAGTAGGAGCAGTTAAACCCCAACAGCAAACTTGCTATAGTTGAAAGCAAAAATTAACAGCCCAATCCTCTTGGGTGCCTATGATGGCAGACCTCTCAGTCTGCTGCCAAAGTGTCAGTGCAGTGCCTCAAATGTGTGTCACAGTTGTGAGCTGTAGAAACACCTGAGCAGATGGCCAGAGGCCTCACATGCACACCAGTGTTCCACCCAAGCCACACCAGAGGATGTAAGGTGGCAGCGGGGGCAGGACAAGGAGCAGGCCAGGCAGGGGACAGTTCAGGGTTGGATCTCAGCAGTAGCAGTGCACAGGCCTACCCTTTGATTTTCCCTTTCCCAGCCTAGACCTTCCCCTTGATACTACTTGAACTTACATCAGTTAAATAGCTGGAGTAGGTATGAAAAGAACCATTAGCAGCCAGGCAGCCTACCAGCAGGTAAGTAAAAAATATTTTTATATACCTTTCCCGTTGCACCCCCCCTCCCCCCCACACACACACCATAGGATACAGCATGTTCTGTTGAAACTGTTGTATCACTGGTGGGGGATAGGACTGGGTCCTGTAAAACTCAAAACATATCAAAATATGTGTTTTGAACTGGCAAGGAGAGCACGAACAGATCACAAAAACTATGCTATTGTAATTGCTCCAGCTTTAGAATGATAGTAGGGTATCCAGAATGGAAAATTTATTTATGTTTAATAAATTTAGTGGAAATCGGACATTGTGATTTGAGTGACAGGAGCATGGCAGCATCTACAGAGGCCAGAACCCTGATATAGTCTGACTCACTCCTACTGTTGGAAAAACTCCCTCCTCGATGCTGGCAGTCATACCAATGAACCTAAGATGCAGGTGACAGATTTCTGAATACGTGATCAAATGGATCATCTCAGCCTAGCTACAAGAAACAGTAAACAAAAGCTGCTGGATTGACTTGAATCAGCAAGTGGCTCTTTGTAACTTTTTTTTCTTCTAATTATTGGGCAAATTCTTCAGCCATCAAATCACATGGAATGATTCAGAGAGCAGTAGGATCTACCACGCCAAAGCAGAGCCTACACAGAATATGTTCTCCTGTGAGATCCAAACATCTTTGTAATTACTTCTGTACCACCACCCCCCAGGGAATTTGGGGCATCTGTTTTTCAGACAGCTTCCACACCACATGGCATGCCACTTTGAAAGCAGGGGGATGTTCAAGAGCAGCCTGTGATGTGGCATGGGGGTGGGTGGATTGTCTGCTATCCAAAGAACACATTCCCACTGGGCATGCCTAACAGATCCTATTGAAGCCAAGCAACAAAAGGCTGTTGTCGCAAACTCCAAAATCACCTGACCTCACTGTCTTTTAATTGATTCTTCCACAAAACAATCAACTGTTTTATGGTAGACTTTATTCAAAAGGATAAAACCTATCTAGCCATAAGAGTCTCTCTCTCTCTCTCTCTCTCTCTCTCTCTCTCTCTCTCTCTCTCTCTCTCTCTCTGGCATGAGATACAATGTTTTCCCAATGAACTACATCATAGCCAGACTCAAACACAAAAACTATCTTTTAAGAGCTCAGAACTAATTCAAAGATGACAGCCCCAGGTAGAGACTTGCAAAAAGTTCCATGCAGTGCTGCCCAAAGCAAATAGTGAAGAGCTTTCAAGTGTTACGCATGGCAAGTTACATTCCATAATATTTAAACTAGCCTTCAGAAGCAGTAAGAGAACATGCACCTTCTGGTTCACTGGTCCCTTTACTCTCTAACTCAGGGGTGTCCAAAGTTTTTGGCAGGAGGGCCACATCATCTCTCTGACACTGTGTCAGGGGCCGGGAGGGAAAAATAATTAATTTACATTTTAAATTTGAATAAATTTACATAAGTTTACAGAAATAAATTTATTAAAGATGAACTTTTATGAATGAATGAAGGTCTTGCAATAGCTCAAGGCCTATAAAAGGCCTTGCACAAAGCAAGGCTGACCTTTCCTTTGCTGCCACTACTGCACCATGGACGTGAAACAGCAAGCAATGGAGGGAGCCCTCATCCCACAGCTCACATGAGAGGTCAAACAGTCGTCCTCACACTGAGAGCAGTTGCATCTGGCCAGTGTGGGCTCCAACAAATCTCTGGAGGGCCAGAGGCTCATTGGAGACTGGGGGCTCCCTGAGGGCCACATTGAGAGGACTCGAGGGCCACAAGTGGCCCCAGGGCCAGGGTTTGGGCACCCCTGCTCTAACTCATTAGAAGCCTTCTATCTACAGCAGTTAGAAGAGAAGAGTGGGAATCACTGGAACAGTAGATGTGGGAAGCACACTCTGATACATACTCTCTCATACTGCTTCCATATGTCAAAATGACAGAGTCTCCAAATTGGGGCAGAGATTAAACCTACTTCCTGGAAACATTTTGGCAAACTCATCCTAACTCTTCACTGATTTATTGATCTATACATAATTTGTTTGGAACATTTAAACTTCCATTAATTCAATATATTTCCACCATAACTTTGGTGGCTTTTGAACACACACACACACACGCGCACGCACACACACACACACACACACACACACACTCCTCTGAATGTAATCTCTCTTCATGCTTCTCTTCAAAAAAAATAGCCACACTAAACTGGATACTTGTTCTCCCTTAGCCTACTCACAACCAGTAAAGCCAAGATGCTTATCAGAATCTGAGACATTTTTATTTAGCTTTTAAAACAGATTACTACAGTGCTTCTCAAACTGTGGATCGTGACCCAATGCCTAGATGGGTTGCCAGTTGGGCCCAGCCACCCACCCCTGTGTCTGTTTGGTTCCAAATTGGAGCCAAATTGATGCAACCTGAGGCCACTTCCAGGGCGCGTCCACCCTCCAGACACACCCATTTACTATCACTGTTAAAAGAATGTACATAGTAGCTTGTTAAAAGTACAAGTCTGTCACATTTCCCCAAATGCAGTCACGTAGCATGGTATCATCAAGTCTAATATATCAAAAATAAAATATTGAAATGAATGGGGCCCACCTGAAATTGGCTCACAACCCACCTAGTGGGTCCCGACACACAGTTTGAGAAACACTGCTATATATAATCAAGCACACCTTACACAAGGTGTTTTGCTTTTTAAAATACAGGCTAAAACACATCACATGTTACTGTGTGAAAGACACACTTACCTGCAATTTCTTCTAAAGAATTGGCTCTCATGTCTAGCAGCACAGTGCCATTGAGGATGCAACTTCGCACCTCAAACAAGCTATGAAGGGACAAAGTGGCAACATATGGTTTACTCCACCTCTCTCCTCCATCTTCAACATCTTCTTCAAATTTCAACCACCTAAGCAAGCAAACACATCAGTCATCTGGGAACTAAAAAGACCAAGTGCAATAGCGAAGACACTCAAATAGGCACTACAAATGTTGTTTGGTTTGATATTCATAATCCATTTTTCTTTCTTAAGAGAGGCTGGAAGCAGTGAACTAAATCAAAATAATCAAAATGCAATAACACATAAAAACAATTCAATCACAAACACATAGCAGAACACTGTAAAACTATTACATCCATAAAAATAAACTCAGTACAGTTCATATAAAGCTAATTTCAACAACAAAAAAACAGTCTGATAAACGCCACAATGTCATTACAAAATAAAACAAAAATTAATTTTCAAAGCTATTAAAAATTCAATACTTAAACAAATGACACTGCAGCAATTCATCTCTAATAAAGTAAGGGCACAATCCTAACCAGGTCTACTCAGAAGTAAGTCCTATTTTGTTCAATGGGGCTTACTCTCAGGAAAGTGTGGTTAGGATTGCAGCCTAAATATAATAAGTAATGACATCTAAACAGCATGTTACACTCTTGTAACTGGACCAAGGTCACACAGGAAGTTTCATGGTTGAGCAGGGCTTTGAACTTAGATCTTCCAGGTAAAAGTCCAACTTTCAAACCACTACACCATCCTGGCTATACAACCTGGCCAACCACTACACAATCCACAGGCCATATCCAGCCCACCACCCAAAATCATCCAGCCCATGATTCCAAAAATATATATCCACCCAGCCTCCAGTGATCCTAAAAAAGAATTCAAGTTTGTAATTCTATCTCTGAAAAGGCCTACAGTGGAAGCAGACCAACAGCAGAAGCTTCCTTTGAGCATCATTCTCTGTCTGAGCATGTGTCTCACTGCAGCTCTTTTTACTTAGCTCTATGGCGTAATCAGGAAGTTCACATATGCCTATTCAACGCGCAAGCTTTCTTACTTTAACATATCTGATGTCTGGTCCTTATGAGGAAGAAGGCTGTTGATCCCTATTCTATATTTTCTTCCTTAAATTACAGCTGGTGCCTTCCCAGAGGTATTGAACTCCAGCCAATATGTCACCCCTTAATGCAATCCTATCCTGCGCTGCAACAGGCAGGCCAGGAGGCCTGCCCTATATCCAGTGCTAGATTGAAGCCAGAATTGGCTCAGCTGGAGGCAAGGGAAATTCTTCCCCTTACACCTGGATAAGCCACCACAGCCCCAATGGGTCTCCTCGGACCTGTGCCACCTCAGGAGGTGATGCAAGTCCAAGGAGAACTGAGTGGCTTGGAGCCGCTCCACGCTGCTCAGAGAACAGGGTTGGGATCCCAGGTCCCACCTCCCCTCCCATTCCCTGCTCGCCCGCCCCCTGGAATGCCCTCCATCCACCCTTCCCCAACCTCAGAATGCCTCCCTTCCACCTCCTCTCTGCCCTTCCCAGACCCCTTCATTGGCTGAGCTTGGCCAACGCAATGTTCCCTCCCTGCGTTGGTGCGGAGGCCTCCATGGGTCAGCGTGCAACCCTGCACCGGCCCAGTCAACTCATGAGAAGGAGCATTTAGCACGTTTGTGACCCTCCTGGACTGGGGCAAGGGACTAGCGCCAGCCTAACTGATAGTTAGGATTGTGCCCCTATTCAATTTATTAGTATGAGGCGATGTTCCAGGGAAGGGGGGAGGGAGGGCAGCGGGCTGGCCTGTGGGTGGACGGGCGGGGAGAGAGAGGCAAGGCCAGGATCTGGTATTTATGCCACATCCAAGCCCCGTTTCTGGGCAGCACGGAGTGGCTCCAGGCTGTTCCGTTCTGTTCGGATCTGCACCACATCTTTAGGTAGTGCAGATCCAAGTAGACCCATTGGGGCCACTGCGGCTGTCCCCAGGGTGAGGGGAATTTTTCCCCCCTTGCCTGGAGCTGAGCCTCCGCCAGCCTGAAACTTGCACTGGATACAGCACAGGCCTGCCGGCCTATCTGTTCCAGCATAAGTTATTTATTACATTTTTATACCTTCCTCCAAAGAGCTCAGGGCAGTGTACACGGCTGATCCCCTCCTTTTTTCCTCACAACAACCCTCGGGGTAGGTGAGGCTGAGAGAAAGTGACTGGTCCAAGGTCACCCAGAAAGCTTTGTGGCTGAGGCGGGATTTGAACCTGGATCTTCCAGGTCTAAGTTCACCTCCCAAACCACTACACCATCCTGACTCTGGTAAGTTAGGATTGTGCTGCCCAGCTACTTCCTATGCATATTTAATACCTGGGAGTAAGTTCTACTAAAAACAGTGGGCTTATATAGGCTAGCGCTGAAATACATGTTTTATATTGATGTGGGTTATTTCTGAATACTTTATAAATTTTTTTAATTTTTAAACATTTGTTTTAAAATGTACTCCAAGAATTTTGGGCAAAACAAGCTAGATATTTATATGAAGTATTACAAGTACAGTATGTTTTATTAAACATTCTAATTAAACATTCTAATTAAAAAAATTTAAAATTGATTTATTTTGGTGTACAGTCTTCTTCTTCTTCTTCTTCTTCTTCTTCTTCTTATTATTATTATTATTATTATTATTATTATTATTATTATTAACAGTATTTATATACCGCTTTTCAACTAAAAGTTCACAAAGCGGTTTACAGAGAAAAATCAAATAACTAAATGGCTCCCTGTCCCAAAAGGGCTCACAATCTAAAAAGATGCAAATGAATACCAGCAGACAGCCACTAGAACAGACAGTGCTGGGGTGAGGTGGGCCAGTTAATGAGGCAATAATTAATGAGGTCTTAATGAGGTATGGCTATGTGGCAATATCATGACACATCAAAATTTACCCGTATCTAGGTTTTTCACATGCAAGCCCTATACTCTGCTGTACCAAGTCAGTTTATCATAGTATGGATCTGGTGAGCTGAAGTTCATGGAGAACAAGTCTATCAATGACTGCCAAGCAAGCTGGCTACATGTTCTCTCCAGATTCAGACATCATGTACTGGTACAGGAGCAATGTCAGGAGAGAGCCTTCAGCTCATGGTTCTAGGCTTCTAAGAGGTGTCTGGTTAGCTGCTCTGGAAAAAAATGTGCTGAACAAGATCAGGGGTGTCCCTGGGGTGGGTGCCACTCAGTGTGTTGCTTATCTGCATGAGCTCAGCATTCCGGAAATTCAGGGGTGACATAATGTGACATAATCACATTGTCCCTGACCTTCCAGAGCACTGCTTTACATGCAAAAAGCCTGCCTCCATTTAGCAATCTTCTGCCAATTCCAGACCAGTCACTTCATCCTCTCGCTGGTAAGCAGCAAAAACACAGTCACGGGTGAGAGTATGAGGTGAGTGGGCCAGGAGCAGGCCAAAGATAGCCAAACGGAGACTCAGGTGGCGTGGTGTGCAGCTCGCACCCGCGTTGAGATGCTACTGAGCAAGATGAGCATTTGGCCCAATCCAGCAGGCTTATTCTTATGTTTGTTCAGCATAGCACACCACTTCCATTTAGAGACCGGCCTTCAAAAAATATGTCTATCATGCTGAATTTGCTAAGCACTTCTGGAAGTTGCAACACAGGTCTGAATAAAGTACAACTCAGCTCTTCTACAGTACAGATACCAATATACATAAGAACTTAAGGCCTGTCTAGTCCAGCATTCTGTTTTCCACAGTGGCCCACCAGATTGCTCAGACATTTGCTGAGAATCTGTCTGTTTATCTCTTTTGGAACTAGTAATTAAAGATTGTTCTGAAGACTGATATAATTAAAGATTCTTCTGAAGCCTGATAGAAAAAGAGTTGGATCTGCAATTTTGTTTGTTTTCCCATTTAACAGTTGTGTAATTTTATTTTTTTTAATTGCTTTGTGTATTACATTCATATCTCAGCTCTCTTCTTGGAGCTCAGAGAAGGATTTAACCACACAACAACCTTGGTTGAGCATTATGCCAAACACACAGATCCTACATACAAGGCCTCCATAACTGCATCATGTTGGCTTTCTCGAACAGTGGCATCACTAGGGTTCATGTCACCCAGTGCGGGATGCCAGCGCGTCACCCCCCATGCAGTGGGCAGGTCAATACCCCAGGTGGTGGGCGTGGTGATGTACCATCACTCCACCCCCACTGGTTTTTTGGCTGTACCTTTTGATAGAACAAAGATAGAACACATTCTGCATGAAATGACACATTGATTGATATATAACATGATGGTATTATTCCTCCAAACTGTGATTTTAGTAATTTTGGTCACTAGTGGTGCACACACACACCCCCATGGGTGTCAACTTACTAGCAGCTTAATGCAGCAGTTCTCAAACTTTTAACACTGGGACCCACTTTTTAGAATGACAATCTACAGGTAGAACACAGCTGTGATACAAGGACATCTGCAAGTGGGATCTGAAGGCCTTAGAAATGGACCTCAACAGATGGGAAACCTTGGCCTCTGAGCGTCCCGTTTGGAAGCAGGCTGTGCAGCATGGCCTTTCCCAGTTTGAAGAGGTACTTGCCCAACAGACTGAGGCAAAGAGGCAAAGAAGGAAGGCCCACAGCCAGGGAGACACACCAGGGACAGACTGCACTTGCTCCCAGTGTGGAAGGGATTGTCACTCCCAAATTGGCCTCTTCAGCCACACTAGACGCTGTTCCAGAAGCACTTTTCAGAGCACGATACCATAGTCTCCCTGACTGAAGGATGCCACTGATCATTCTAGAACTATGCAATAGTGAACAGCACACATATTCAGAGATGATGATCAGACACCAAAATGGAAAACCCAATTAAATATCTTGGGCACACATGGCATGCAAGTATTGCAAGAAAATACCATTACCTTTTTCAAAGTATTACAATCAAACTATAAGTGAAGTGCATCATGCTTAACATTTCTGTACCCATTCCTGAATCTGGACTATAGTGGGGAGGATGACTTGTTTCCCCCATTGCCTTGATTTGGGCAATCTGATCTGCCCTTTAATCCATTGCCGTGATCTGAATCCTCCCAGTGGCTGCTAGAAGGAAAACTCCCACTGGCACCCATGGAATCTTTTTCTACTGGATTAATTAGCACCTGCTACTCTGGGCGGCACAATTTTCTAATTACCTATTGGAACTTGACAAGCCCATTAATATGTTTCTGTCTTGAATTTGCTTCAATGATCTACAAGTAAATCCAAGGCTGAAGCAAATCAATCAGAAGGAAAAGGAATCCACGGATATTCCAACAGACTTTCTTGGCTTTTTTTAAACTTTACACTAGCAACCCAGTTCTATTGGGTTTATCTGCTAGTAGAACTTGCATTCCAATAGTGCTGGGGTCGGCAACCTGCCATTCTGGAGCCGCAAGCGGCTCTTTCAGCCTTCTCCTGTGGCTCCCTGCGGGGCCAAGCCATGGGGGGGAGGGGCTCACCCCTCCCGTGAAGCAGCCACTGCTCACCAGCCCGAGCACACGGGCGCAGCTTCCTCACCTCCTGCGGCTGCGCACCATTGGAGAGGGAGCTCCTGCCCAAAGAGCCGCCGCCGCCGCCGCCGCCGCCGCCGCCGCCGCACGTTCCCTCCCACCCGAGCCGCAGCACCAGCCGCCTGCCCGTGTAGGGAAGGGTGAGTAAACGAACCTGACCCCACGGAGCCAAGGCAAAAGCAAGCAATTGAGTGCAGCTGCTCTGTCCTCCTCCCAAGCTCAGAGCACAATCCTGTGCGTGTCTCCTCAGAAGTAAGTCCCATTGTGCTTGCTCCCAGGAAAGTGTGCACAGGATTACAGCCTTCAAGCTCCCCACTCAGCATTCCCCCCCATCGCTCACTCACCCTCTCACTGTGCCATTTCCTTCACTTGGAAACTTGAAAGGGGTTTGGAGACCCCTGCACCAGATGGTATTCTGTATATGTTTGTATACTGTATGTGTAACATACTGTATATGTAGCACCAAAGCATATTTCATGGTTGGGAAGTAATCACTGTTAGTATACCTTTTATTTTATGCAGTTCTGAACTCTTAGCTTGTTTGTTCAGGAGCACCTTTGTGAACAGTGTTAAGTAGTACTAAGTGGTCTTGTTCAGAGGTAGTATTGTGTGGAAAGGCATTTGTACAGAAGTAAATGACAGTAAAGAATGACAGTATCCTTCACAAGCAGTTCACCTGTGCACAATCTAAAACAGTTGTTCTCCAACTGTGGGTCTGGACCTGATTTTTAGTGGAACCTAGAAGAGGGAAGTGTATTATATAACTGTGACCTATAAGAGGGGAGCGCAAACTATATATGCAGTGTATATATACTCCCCTGGGAGTGAGCCCCGTTGACTCTACTGGGGCTGACTTACCTTTCCCCCTGTTTTTGCACTGGTATGTATGGAGATCTGCTCCCCCCCCCCCAACTTCCATCTGTTGGTTCTGTGTGCAAGGGGTTTTGCACTGGTCTTGCTGTGATGTCTATATAGAGATCTTCCCTCCCTCACACCTTTCCCCTGTTTTTGCACTGGTATGTATGGAGATCTGCCCTCCCCCCCAACTTCCATCTGTTGGTTCTGTGTGCAAGGGGTTTTGCAATGGTCTTGCTGTGATATCTATATAGAGATCTTCCCTCCCCCGCACCTTCTCCCTGTTTTTGCACTGGTCTGTATAGAGATCTGCTCCCCCCCCCCCCACTTGTATTGGAATCGAGGAAGATCTGGTGAGGAGGTAGATGTGGTGTCAGCAGTGGCCCCTTTAAGGGTAAGCCTGGGCATCCAGCAGAGTGTGCTGCACAGCTGCAGCCACTTGAAGGCAATAGGGCCCTCAGGGATATAAGAGCACCTGAGGCAGGAAGGGTTTGTGGGTTGTAGAAGGAGTGCAGGTTGACTATGGAATCTGACCTGGCTTATTGACTTTGACTTGGATATGCTGACTGATTTGACTGACTTTGGAATCTGACCTTGGACTGTGACTTAGCTTATTGACTTTGGATTCTGCCTTGGATACTCTGACTGACTTTGTGACTAAGGGACTGCTAGAGACACTGGAGTTTGAAGTGTGGCTGCTGTGCCCAAGACCTGCTGATGATCCAGGGTCTGCTGTAGTGGTGGGAGGCTGCTGGCAAGAGAGAGGACCTCTGCAGGTTGAACAGGGGAGCTACCCTGGAGGTGGGGTCCAGCAGGACTGCAGGGCAGAACCAGGGTCATTTGTTGGAGGAAAGGGGAGCTAATTTGCTTAAAGTGGGCATAATTCTCCAGGCAGAGAATGGCCTTGGAATCAGGCAAAACACCATAGAGGACCAGGCGTCTGAAAACACAGGACAAGAATGCATGACAAAACTAACTAAAAGCTACAAGAGGGGGCTACTTTATAAAAATGGGACCTATAAGAGCATAAAGGTTTAAAAAAAAAACAACTATATATGCAGTGTTATCTTCATTTTAGGTGTCAAAAGGGTTTTGTGGCTCCCGAGGTTTTTTTTCCTCTGGAAAATGGGTCCAAATGGCTCTTTGAGTGTTTAAGGTTGCTGACCCCTGCACTAGTGGATACTACCTTATTATGGCAGTCATAACAATCTCTCCGGCAGTGTCCAGAGAGGCAGGAGTGGCCTTGCCCACAATGTTGGATCAGCGAAGGCCCACTGCTTTAGATAGGCCAGCAGCAGAGGCAGAATGAAGTGGTGATGGGGTGGAGAGGAGTGAATCCAGGAAGGGGTGGATTTGGCAGCAGTGGCATCTGTAGAATCCAAACCCCCTTCCAGGACCCAACCCCTGACCCTGGTCTACATGGACTTGTGCCAGCAATATTGCAGATGCAGGTCCAAGTAGATCCACCCTGGCTTACATTCCCTTACTCAGAGGAGACCTCCATGACTCCTCCCCCCCCAGTAGGATGCAGCATGGGCTCCAGCTACACAGGTCTTACTGGGAAAGGAGAAGGTATAGGGCTGTTAATCATAGGTCTTTAACCTCTGGCACCATGATACTCACATACAAATCTGGCATGATACTGAGTCAGGCCATTGGTCCATCTAGTGTAAAAGCCAAGTCTACCTAGCCTCTTTATCTATTCAGGTGTCTGCCTCTGAATACCAGTTGCAGGATAGTAACAGTTGGAGAGGGGTATGGGTCATTGTGGAAAACAGGATATTGGACTAGGTGGGCCTTTGGCCTGTTCCAAGAAGGCTCTTCTTATGTTCTTTATTTGTCCGCAGCTTTTCAAGGAGGAGATGGGGGAAGATAAAAAATATATCTAAGGGCGCAATCCTAACCCCTTATGTCAGAGATTTCCAGCACTGACATAAGGGCAATGCAGCTCTGAGGTAAGGGAACAAACAGTCCCTGACTTTGAGGAGGCCTCCATGAGTGACACCCAACCGCAGGATGCAGCACATGTACCATTGGTACCACTATGCCAGTGCTGGAAAGCATTGGCATAAGGGGTTAGGATTGCACCCTAAATAGATAAAATAATAATTTTGTTCAATAAACATCTTAAACTCTTGGGTAGTGTTTGAACTAGTGAGCACCCAAAAATCCTAGTCCAAACTTGCAGTGGGCTGTGACACCACTGATGATGATGATGATGATAATAGATTATAATTAATTATGTGTAAAAATAATGCACCGATTCAAAGTAAGAAGTAAATTCAGTGTTGCAAATTAGGATTAAAGCAGATTAGGTTCTGGGGATATAAAGGTTAAAAACCACTTAACTTACAAAATGCTGCCCTCGCTCAGCACAATCATATAAAGCAACATGGATTTACCCCAATAACTATAACCTACGAGTAAGCAGTCTGTTGATCAATCTGGACAATGTCTTTTCCACGCCATGAAATATCAGGTTGGAATCTCCCTGTATAGAATGGGGGTTGCTATAGCACAAACCCAACAAATACAACAGCATAGTGAGAGCACATTTAGCAGTAAAGAATAAAGAAAGCCTTCTTCCACAGGTCCTAGAATGATCACCAGATCAATGCCCACTACACTAGAGCTGTGTTTAAGGATTTACCCTAAAAGCTGTGTTATTAGTTCAGGATTACTACTGTAAAGTATTATGCAATGCCCTCCTCCACCTCATTGTAGTAAACAGTGATAATTCACTATATTATGTTATCTAACCTGAAAAAATAAGCTCAGTAAAAAAAAGACAGAGACATACCATAGCTATAATGGAGTTTTCTAACTTTTCTGTTCTTTTCAACAGTGCACGTAAACGCAGTTTAGAAACACAACACCTCATCCTGCTATATATCATATTAAATCCAGATGATGACAACTGTATGAGGAGAGATGTGCATAGCAGAAATGCTAACTGGATAGATTTGGATTAGGATTAATAGATTTGGATTATTTAAATGCACCCTGCTTTGTGTGAACCAAAAATGGGCATTTTAGACTTCCCGTCTCACCTTTGACAGGTACCACTAGGTCTCTTCAATAAGCACCAAACACTAAACAAAATGCATTGAAGGCAATGTTCACCTGGCCGTCTCCCTCCACTCAGCGTCCTCGCCTTCGCGCCAGCACAATTCATCAAGCTCAGTGAACAGGTCGTGAGGGATGTGCTCCTCGTCATCATCTTCTGTTCCAAGAATAAACTGTACTCTCTGTGAAGGGGTATCTGGGGAAAAAAGAAATCAAGAAAGTCAAACGGAGGCAAAGGGGAATTTACCCCAAAGACAAAACAGCCAGTATGGCAACTGGAGGGAGTGTTACATGCATCAATATCTTAAACACAATCCAGCACCTGTCTGTTACTGTCTGCAGCTGGCATTCTTATGAGTTGAACGAGCGAATGACTAGAGTGTAGGAAGATGATTCAGTTATCTGTTATCCATATAGTTAACTTTTACAAGCAGGAGTTATTGGACATGATCAAACAATCTCACCTTGTCAACTCAGTCATGCTTTAATGCGTGCTCTCAAAGTCAGCATGCATCATAGTGTCACAGCTGAAGCTCTGTTGCCTGGCAAGTTCATTGTTTTAAAGAAAAATCAATGAGTTGCAAATCAAGGAGATTACGTAAATGCCTCTCTTTAATAATATGTCCTAGAATTCTATTTACTCCTTAGGTGTGTCCTCATTCCTTACGAAAACAAAAGATATATATGAGTCACTGAATTCATCACATATGTTTTATCCACTTCCATCTTTCTTCCCTTCTTCTACTGCCTCAAATTTTAGATTGTAAGCTTTTTGTGGCAGATACTAACACTCTGAAAAGTGGCACACACATTGATGGTACTATATACGTGGAATAAGTTTCAATAATAATAATGGATACATGGCATTCCTGATGTTGCTGCTTATGCTTCATGTAAGACCATTACGACACATTCTCTTCTAGTGCAATATGTATTTTATACTCAGATGATACGTTGTATGAGGAAAAAATCATGGCTGTATTGTGCTTATTGGTATTAAATAACAGAATTATTCCAGCAATCATCATAGTGCTTCCTGCTTACAGTTATTTGTATAATGCAATGGGTTTAAAAAAAAAATTATTATTATTATTCCTCCAAGGCCATGTCAGTCCCTTAACCCGATTTTGCATCAAAAAGGCAAATCTCTCATTATTACACTTTGAATGGAATCTGCATTTCCAGAAATAGGTTGATGGCTGCTGTTGCTGCCACTGTGTTCCACAGCTGGGAGGATACCCAGAGATCTTTCTTGAGCGGATGTAGAGACTGTGTTGTAATTTAAGGGGTGGAGGGGTAGAGGAATGAGTAGAGAGGAGCATTCAACTGTGCATGTAGTGGAATCTCACTGACATACTGTTTTAGCACTTGATTCTGGGTTTGAGAGCAAATGCTAACCATGCCAAAGCTAGCAATAAGGTGCTTCTGATAGGTCGGGCAGTTTTGTACTGATAAGTAGGCTTTGCCAATCTTTCTGTAGGTATTAGAGTAAAATGAGGAGCAAAAGGAAAAACAAAAAAACAACTCATGGACATCTTTCTTGATGAAGACCGTTCTTGAATGCAGCATCAACAACATACTGAAAAAATTAGGTACAGTGCCATTCATAAGCAGACATGTCACTATTCTATGCCCTAGATCAGGGGTCTCCAAACTTTTCAGCCAGAGGGCTGCATCAAATATCAGGCACAGTGTTAAGGGCTGGGGGAAAAAAAATTAACATAGAATTTAAATAAATACATTAGAGATGGAAATTAGATGAATGAATAAATGAATGCGGTCAAATTTCCAGGATTTCTCCAAGCACCAACACATACCACAGAAATAAAGCACACAATCAAATGGACCCCCATCCTCCCAAGCAGCTTACTTTTATGTACAGGCCTGAATGTACATAAATGTACAGGTCCCTCACCAAAGGCTACTGAAAAAACTCCACAGTCAGGGAATTAGAGGAGAGGTCCTGTCATGGATTGAGAACTGGTTGGAGGCCAGGAAGCAGAGAGTGGGTGTCAATGGGAAATTTTCACAATGGAGAGAGGTGAAAAGCGGTGTGCCCCAAGGATCTGTCCTGGGACCGGTGCTTTTCAACCTCTTCATAAATGACCTGGAGACAGGGGTGAGCAGTGAGGTTGCAAAGTTTGCGGACGACACCAAACGTTTCCGAGTGGTGAAGACCAGAAGTGATTGTGAGGAGCTCCAGAAGGATCTCTCCAGACTGGCAGAATGGGCAGCAAAATGGCAGATGCGCTTCAATGTCAGTAAGTGTAAAGTCATGCACATTGGGGTAAAAAATCAAAACTTTAGATATAGGCTGATGGGTTCTGAGCTGTCTGTGACAGATCAGGAGAGAGATCTTGGGGTGGTGGTGGACAGGTCAATGAAAGTGTCGACCCAATGTGCGGCGGCAGTGAAGAAGGCCAATTCTATGCTTGGGATCATTAGGAAGGGTATTGAGAACAAAACGGCTAATATTATAATGCTGTTGTACAAATCTATGGTAAAGCCACACCTGGAGTATTGTGTCCAGTTCTGGTCGCCGCATCTCAAAAAAGACATAGTGGAAATGGAAAAGGTGCAAAAGAGAGCGACTAAGATGATTACTGGGCTGGGGCACCTTCCTTATGAGGAAAGGCTACGGCGTTTGGGCCTCTTCAGCCTAGAAAAGAGTAGGGGACATGATTGAGACATACAAAATTATGCAGGGGATGGACAGAGTGGATAGGGAGATGCTCTTTACACTCTCACATAACACCAGAACCAGGGGACATCCACTAAAATTGAGTGTTGGGAGAGTTAGAACAGACAAAAGAAAATATTTCTTTACTCAGCGTGTGGTCGGTCTGTGGAACTCCTTGCCACAGGATGTGGTGATGGCGTCTAGCCTGGACGCCTTTAAAAGGGGATTGGACAAGTTTCTGGAGGAAAAATCCATTATGGGGTACAAGCCATGATGTGTATGCGCAACCTCCTGATTTTAGAAATGGGTTATGTCAGAATGCCAGATGCAAGGAAGGGCACCAGGATGAGGTCTCTTGTTATCTGGTGTGCTGCCTGGGGCATTTGGTGGGCCGCTGTGAGATACAGGAAGCTGGACTAGATGGGCCTATGGCCTCATCCAGTGGGGCTGTTCTTATGTTCTTATGAATGGGGGGCGCAGGATCAGAGGCACTGGCATACAACATATCCTATCTCCCTTCATGGGTGTGATTCATCAACATGGATCAATATAGACTTGCTCCAGCAGTATCACTGGTGTGGGTCCATGTTGACTCATAGTGGTGGCTGGGGCTTACCCCAAGGAGATGTTCCACTATTAAACTCCCCCTGTGCAGGTTCAGCTGCATTGGTGAGGGACGTTTTAGGCTACTGGTTTAGCATATTATAGAGTCCAACCACCACTGTCAAACAAGTTTCCCTACTAACTGCTTAAGAGTGCAATCCAAAAAAAAAAAGTCCCTTGCACCAGCCCAGTGGTGTTGCAAACCTGCAAAAAGGTGCCACAGAATAAGGAAGGAGGCCGGTCCAAGCCCCACAGGGCTGGGGCGAAAGGTAAGGCCGCGCCAGTCAAATCAGGCCAGCGTGGGGGCCAGGGTGAGAGGGGGAGGGTGGGAAGGAGGCGTTCCAGGGCAGGGGGAGTGGTGGGTGACCTGTGGGTGGGCTGCAGTTGAGTGGCGGGTGGGGCCAGGATCTAGTACTTGTGCCCAGGGCCTAGGAGAGGGGGGTAATTTGTACCCGGGCCCAGGGTCAAAAAGGGGGCCCAGTAGCCAAAGGAGGGGGCCTAGAAATTTCCTGGGATCTTACATTTTCCTATCTAATCAGACTTGTTGCCTGCACGGCTAGCTGGGGACACTATCATGAGTGAGTGGCTGCAGCTACTGGCAAGCCATATATACTGGGGTGAGGAATGCATACATGACACTCCTTAACACAGCATCAAATCTGGGAGGAAACTGAACTGCTACAGTAGTTCTTTGGCTTGTGGATCTGCTTACCATGAAGGAGTGTATAGGAGCTCAGGGACGCAGCTGCAGGACTACAGCTGCTGCAGAAGCAAGTTGGTACACACAGGACACTTTCCATTCTAGTGTGAGCCTAAATACAATAATGCTAATTTTCTGCATGATTTTCCATATTTAAAGGATTTTAGAGAGACTTAGGAGTGTGTTTGGTTCTCCATATTACTGTATCTAACTGCTGATGCCACATGGGTGAGTAGACCTGGGCTCCAAAGACTTTTCCAGCTGTCTCCACCCTCCCCCCCACCCTGTTTTGCCCCTTCCTGCCCCCATTCTGCTCACCCATCACCATCCTCCCCCGCTCTGTTTCACCCCTTCCCCTTTGCAAGAAACCCAAAATAAACTTTGTACCCCCTGATAAAATTCCTCTCAGAGGCCCTGCCTGTGCCAGATCCTAACTCCAGTCCCAGACAGTCCCTAAGTCGCTTGGGACTGCTCAAATCTGTGCCACCTCCTGAAGTAGCGCAGATCCAAGTAGCTGCAGATCCATCAGGGCTGCTGCAGCATTACCCAGGGTAAATGAAATGAATTCCCCTTGCCCATGGCTGAGCTGCAGGCAGCCCCAACACTGCTCTGGATGCAGCACAGGCCACCCCGCCTGCCTGCTGAAGGGGAGGTTAGGATTGGGCTCTCAGAACTGTCAGGCACTTGCTCAGCAAAGACAAAACACGTACACATGAAACTATTTTCACAAACTAAAAGTCAAGAGAAGGCACGAGAAAAAACAAAAAACCCATGAACAAAATTCAAGAGGCAGGAAACCTCAGCAAGAACAAACAGAACACTTCACTTGATAACAACCTAAATAGTTGGACTGAGGGTGCAATCCTATGCATGTTTATTCAGAAGTAAGTCCCATTTTATTTAATGGTTCTTACTCCCAGGAAAGCATACATACGATTGCAACCTTAACCCATTAATTTATGCAATAACATAGTAAACCCCATTGGTGTCAGAGATACTATGTGACAAGGCAAAGGCACAGATATGCCAGAATCTTTTATTTTAGTTTATTTTGCACTGAACAGCTACATCTCATGTTGGAAATCTTGAAGAACATTTTTTAAATGATACATTTCAACGAAACATATAAATTCAATACATTTCATTATGTTATTATAAAAGAATGCACTATAACAATAATTTCTTTTTCTTTGTTTCTTAAGAGAGGAGCATAATGCTGTTTGATTTATAAAGTGCATTCTATCTTCTAAATACATAGACTGATTTTTCTTTCCCTGACATTTAGGCAATGACAATGACAGAGCTGGGGGCCAAAAGAGTTTTTGGTTTTTTTAAAACCAACCTTCTAACCTTGCAACCTCCATCCTGTTCTCCATTCAAATGTTTAACACCCCCCACAAAGTTATCATAAACTGCCAAAGCTCCAAATGGGACTGATTACTTTCTGACTGACAATTGGGAGTGCCTTCATTTTTCACATAACACCAAAATATTCAATTACTAGAAGTGCGCACAGCACAGCAGTGTAATTAAGGGCTCAACCCTAACAAAATCCCCCACCACCACGCCAATGAGTGTGTGCTCAGGTGGGGGGGCAGTCGCAGAAGTCTCTTCAAGGTAAGAGAACAAATGGCATCTTCTGCCCCAATGGGTCTCCTTGGATCTGTGGTAGCTATTTTGTTGGCACAATCCAAGGAAAGTAAGGGAGAGGGAAGGGGATAAGGAATAGAGTTATGACTTGGCGCACACAAGTACTTCTGAGCTTTGCCACACCCTCTCCTGTTCTTCCACCCACCCACCTCTTCCTGTCTAGAAAGTCCCCCACCCCTCCTGAACCCTGACCCATGCTGTCCATCTCCAGTTCCTCTCCACCCCAGATGCAGGCTTACCTCCACTGCCAGAGGTAGCCAGTAGTGACAATGACTGCCATTTGTAGTGGCACTCCCAAAATGTCTGCCTCCAGCATACTGCATACATTGCTGTATGGCCATTTACAACAGTGGGACATGTTCCACTGTCATAAAGGATAGCCTGATCCTAGTTAGGATTGGGCTGTTAAATGTATATGTACATGCAGACGTTCAAATCTACAAGCAAAGCAATGCAACAGATAAAACAGATTTATTATTAGGTAATGAAATTATTTGGTATTCAAAATATAAAAGGTTGCTGTATTGCTAACCCTAGCAATAAACTCACACATTTTCTTTGTCGTATAATGAGATAAACTACATAGAAAGTGAAACTACCTTTCACTTTCATCTGGTTTGGGACCAGAGCATGGATGGAAGTAAAAAATGAATAAATGCCAAAGCATAGCCTTATTTGGTTTGCAAATTTATTTAGGCTGGAAAAAAATGTAAATAACTAACAGCCCAATCCTGAGCTGCCCGAAGCGTGGGTTGCAGCGGTGCTGAAAATGGCTGCTACTGCATCCTGTGTGCTCCAGGCAGCCGCCAGCGGCTCCTCAGGAGAAAGGGACTTTCAACCCCTTCCCCCAGGTAAAGCAAGTAGCCCTGCAATGGGGCTACTCAATTCACCTCCAACCAAAAGGTCAGCGGTGAATCCAGAGCTTCCGTGTTGGGCGGTGAGCCTGACACGGAGGCTTTGGATCCAGTGGAGCTTTGCTCCACTGGTCCCACCTCCCTCCCCTCCCCACTCCCTCCCCTGACACACCTCCTCCCCACCCTCTCACCTCCCCAGAATGCCTCCACTTACCTCTCTGCTGCTCAGTGGTCTGCGCAGCCATCCGGCAGTAGCCCAGCACCAGCCAGTGCTGGACTACCACCAGCGCTCGCCTGGCACTAGGGCCTGCAAATGTGCCTTACAGCATGTTTGCAACACACAAACCACTGTTTAGGATTGGGCCCTAACTACATGCAAATGTGTGTGAAACCTAGCTGGACTTCAGTTGCTCAGTTTCCAAAAGTTCTTTTTCAGGCCATTTCAAAATGGCTATGGTTACACAGGCTCTGAAGCAACTCCAGGTCAGCTGTGGGCAATCTAAATTGACAAAAGGAAAGGACTAGAACCAAAGCTGAAAATGTCAATGCCTATCTGTTAAACAAAACAAAAAAAAAGCTCAAACCAACAGGATGCCTATATATGCACACGCACACGCACACACCATGTGAGCCAATCAGTATCTTCTATGCTGGCAAGAGGGGGGGGCTTCCAAATAGCCAATTAAGAGCTGGGAAGGCATGAATAACTTCAGGCTGGGCAGCCCACCTTGTTATAAACATATTAGCATTTTCATTGGAAATTTCAGGAGAGCAGGTTTTTTGTTGCCTAGGTGACTGACAGACCACACAAAGGAAATGCAACAGGCATCGAAGTTAGACTGTTTTGCAGCTTCCCCCCAAATTGAGTTAGACACCATAAAATGGCTTAGTCATGTCAAGTTGACCCATATATGTCAGATTCATCACACTTACATCACTTTCTTCTTTCAGGTAACTCAGGGTGACTTGCAAGGAGCTGCCATCCAGGCACTGACCAGACCCACATCTGCTGAACCTTAACAATGAACTAACACCAGATATTCCCAGGTCACTTGGGAAGAAACAGCAACTTTTTCACTAAGCAGCATTTAGACAATGTTTAAGGTCAATGTTTACAAATATATTTACTCCAAGAATACAGGAAAGGATTTGTTATCTGAGAATGTGATACAACACATTTGTTTTACTTTGGGAGTGGTCAGATGAGTTATTTTCAAGTTTACAAAAGAAAAGAATATATTTTAACGTGATTATGGAGACAGGAGATTTGAAGCAAGCTGTTTTTCAAGAGGGTATGTGTAATTCCTGAATACCGAGTGCAAATTATGATCAAGTACTCTTCAATTTTAAAAAAGGCAATAAATAAATGTGCTTAAAAGTTGATCTAATAATATTTAGCGGGAAGTTCATCTAATAATATTTAGCGAGGTAGCAGGAAATGAGATGGTCATGCGTGGATCAGGTCCCAGGAGGGGGAGGGATTGATGGTGGGTCCCCAGTCTCTTTATTATTATTATTATTATTATTATTATTATTATTATTATTATTATTATTAACAGTATTTATATACCACTTTTCAACAAAAGAAATTTACAAAGCAGTTTACAGAGAAAAAACAAATGGTTCCCTGTTCCAAAAGGGCTCACAATCTAAAAAGATGCAAAAGAACACCAGCAGACAGCCACTAGAAAAGACACTACTGGATGAGGAAGGCCAGTTACACTCCCCCTGCTTTGTTTGTTTGTTTGGGTTGTGACACAGAAAAGGTTGAAGATCACTGATTTAGAAGATAGTCAAGTTCTGCAACATATTTATCCATCATTCTGACACTGTCTGTTTCACCCCTGTAAGTAGCTGCCCTTGCAAAAAGGTTGCATGTGCCTAAAGGTTCACATAGAGAGAAGACTAAATTGGATTCACCATGATTTAACAAACTAGTAAGGCATTTTGCCTGCTGACAATTTGCTGCCTTAGGGCCCAATCCTATGGGCCAGTAGTGCTGGCACTGGAACTCAGCTCTGGCGCTAGGTGCCATGAACGTGTCGTAAATCAAGAGCTCTGCAGAGCTGCTGAATGCAGTAGAAGCCCTTTTGGTACTGTTGCACCTGGCAACAGCACAGTGCTTAGGATTGGGCTGCCTATCTTTCTGTATCCCTTTATTCTGTGCCATAGATCAAGAGACCAAATTTGCCATTTAAGGGCCCAATCCTATTCAATTTTTCAGAGCCAGTGCTGCTATGCCTATGGGGTATGCACTGCTTCCTGTGTTATAAGGTGGCCGTCTTGTAGGCCTCCACAAGGTATGGGAACATTTGTTCTCTTACCTCTGGGCTGCACTGTGGCTGCACCAGCACTGAAAAGTTGGACAGGATTGGACCTTAAGGCTGCTATCCTAGACATACTTACCTGGGAATAAGCTCTGGTGAACACAGTGCAACTTATTCTCTGTAGGTATGCATAGGATTGTACTGTTAAGTTCTGATTCACAACTAGGTGAGTACTCAAGGAAATGCTGTTAGGATAGGCTTCAATTTGCCATAAATTTGTTATTTATCTTATTAAAATATTTACACCTTATTTTTGTTAGACTACAAAGAGAATATTTATGCATGTCTTTCTGCCCAAGGTATTTGTTATGAAAGATGACAGGAAACAGAAGTTTTCAAAAGAAGGGAGAAGGGTGTATTGGGGGCAGAAAGGAAGCAGGTTTGATTGCTGCAGTGCATGCCGATATCCTATCCCCCTTCCTGGCCTCAGTCACCTTACCCGTCCATGTAGACTTGTGCCAGTGATATAGCTGGCACAGGACTGAGTAGACCCCAGTTGGCCACTGTGAGCTTATCCCAAGGAGGCTTCCAGGCACCAAAACTCACTCATGGGATACTTTGCGCACCACATTGGCACAGCTGTATTGCCATGCAGGGAGTTAAGTAGTATTAGGCTGCCCATTCAGTAGAACTTATACGATTAACCTTGTGGTTTTCACCTATACACAAAGGCCATATGACCATCCGTCCCTGTGTGGACATGAAGAGTCTCTGGTACTATGGCCAATATGCCAGATAAGCAAGGAGGGCAGAGGTTGGATTGGGAGGCATCATCATCTGATTTGGTCAATAAGACACAAAGTGAATGTCCATGTTGTTTGGCTGGTAGAGTCATAAATATTCATAATTTGAAAACTGTACATATTGCACAGCTCAAGCAGTAGGACAGCCCGAAACAGGAGTACAAAATCACCCATATGGTCTCTATAGATAATCCTTATGGTGAGAGGCGGGAGAGTATCTCCTAGATCCTAGCAACAGTGATGACTTTCCAGTCTCTAGATCCATTAGAAAGCCTAAAATAATAGATATGATCAGGGCTTTTTTTCTAATGGAACGCAGGGAGACGGAGTTCCGGCACCTTTTTGCAGGGGCCCCTCCCCTTTGGAGGCATTCCAGGAAGGGGGGGAGCAAAATAGAGGCATTCGCTGGGTGGGTGCTGGTGGGTGCAGGGTGGGCGGGCGCCTGGCCCCTGCCTGACCGCACAATGACCCCCTCCTGCCCCCATCTCCAAGCTCTCGCCTAAGCCCAGCCCGCCTCCCCTCCCCCCACGCTCTGCTTCCCAGCACAGCTTCCAAGTCGGTGGAGGGCACGGGAGACACGCGCCGACGCTGAGGAGGAGGACGGACAGCCAGCCAGCCAGGGAGACGGGCTGCGGCACCCACAGAATGCCTAGGTACTGGCTTGACGGAGGAGGAGGGGAAGGAAACTGGCTGGTGCAGCTCCCGTGCCAATCTGCAGCACGAGCCTAGGCGTGTCTACTCAGAAGTATGTCTCATTGTGCTCAATGGGGCTTGCTCCTGAGAGCCCAAGCATGTCTACTCAGAAGTAAGTTCCACTGTGTTCAATGGGGCTTACTCCCGGGAAAGTGTCATAGCCTTGCAGCCTGAGTAGACAGGCAGAGGAAGGGCTCTGTGGCTGCAGTCCTCTCCACACTTTCCTGGGAGGAAGCCCTACTGCCTCTAGTGGGACTGACTTCTGAGGAGACAGGCAGAGGAGGGGCTCTGAGGCTGCAGTCCTCTCCACACTTTCTTGGGAGGAAGCCCCACTGCCTCTAATGGGACTGACTTCTGAGTAGACAGGCACAGGACTGGGCCCTGAGGCTGCCATCCTATCCACAGTAAGCCCCATTCACTAAAGTGGACTTCTGAGTAGACATGCATAGGATTGGGCTCTTAGGCTGCAATCCTAGGCACTTTCCTGGGAGTAAGCTCCATTGACTAGAACAAGACTTATTTCAGAGTAGACATACCTAGGATTGGGCTCTTAATCCTGGCAGAGAGATATATCTGCACCCGTTTTCACATGCTAAGGGCAGGTGAAAAGGGATTCTACGTGTGTACAATGTGCCAGCCTTGCCAGAGATCCTCCTCATCCTTCCCCCACAAGCATGCCCTCCGCCAGCCAGCATTTGCAGCTCCTCTCCAGCAATACACAGCAGCTGCTCAGGGCAGCAGAGGACATACAATTGCATGCCAAGCGCCTTCCCAAAGACACAGAGTATTCTGATACCTGAATTAAACCATATTTAATCGCTTGTTTGCAAACATAGCTGTTTCTATGTGCACCTAAGGACCCCTCTCGTGTAAGAATTCCTTTTTTGTTCTTACTCCCACAGTTGCTAAGAGTAATTTTACTACATGGAACTCATGTAAGCCATTTTTCAGAATCCATTCACTGCGTCCTCTCCTCGAAGTAGTGCCACACTACAAGTGCACCTGTACAGTATTTTTCCCCATGTGTAGAAAAAATAGCTAGGGGGAAGGGGATGTGGAGATTGACAGCCCAATCCTATGCATGTCTACTCAGAAGTAAGTTCATCTTTAGGGAGAAAGCACATAAAAAATATTTTATTTCTCCAATAAAAAATGGTTTATAAATAAATAAAAGATTAACAAGTTGTGAGTTCCTGCACCTTTTTATTTTCAAAAAAAGCACTGGATATGATGCATGATGATTTATTGTGTCATTTGTAATACTTAACCTAAGAGTCACAATATTGTTCCCCACCATCTTTTTTTACACAGACTTTAATGTAGCTGACAGATGCTCATGATTCAGTTTCAAAGGATTATAAATGTAGGCTTTAACATATTTGTTTGCATTACGTTCAGATTCATTCTAAACCTGTTTATTTTTAAAAAGGGACATCTGAAACCTTTTTTAAGATCTGAACTAATTAAAAAAAATTTTTTAATGCTATTCTGAATTTTTTAATACAAAACAGAGGAATTGTGATTTCATCCCATAGCATCTACACATTCATCGATACACCTTGCTAATTTCTTGTGCTAGCAAAGGCTAAAATTACAGCTACTTCTACCTCACTTTTCTCAGCAGATCATGTCTAGTGACAACCCAATCCTAACAAAAGTGCCAGCAGAACATGTGCTCTGTAAGCACTGAATGACACAAAAGTGCTGTTAAAAGCTTTGCGGCAGTGCTGGGAGCTGGCATGCCAGTGGGATGCAGTGAGGAGCAATGCTGGTGGAGCAACAAGGAACAGGTAAACCCAGATAAAAACAGGCCCACCTCACCCCAGCACTGTCTGTTCTAGTGGCTGTCTGCTGGTATTCATTTGCATTTTTTTTAGATTGTGAGCCCTTTCGGGACAGGGAGCCATTTAGTTATTTGATTTTCTCTGTAAACCGCCTTGTGAACTTTTAGTTGAAAAGCGGTATATAAATACTGTTAATAATAATAATTAATAATAATTTTATAAGCCAGAACAGATAAGCCCAATAGCGGAAGCTGCACCAGAACTCCTGCATTACCACACCTGGGTTTAAGTAGACTTGGGCTATGAATCAGATACAAAAACATAGGTGCAATTATAGGAGTGGGTAGGGAACCTATTATCAACTGCCCCCAGAGTCTTATGGATCCTGATGGATTTCTAACTATTCTGAAGCATTTTCCTGCCACCTGCCAGCAAATTCTGCTGAGTCTGTGGCTGATCTCTGGACTGGAGAAATACCCAGAGCTCTTGAAACAATAGCTCCTGAACACTCTCTTACCTCCCATGGAGCCAAATCTGAGGAATGTTGGATTCCTTCTAGGACTTGTACTAAGCTCATGCAGGGTGACATGCAGGATCCCCAACAGGCCTGGACAGCACCGTTTCTTCCAAATTCTAGAACATTCCCCAGGAGCGCCAGCCCCAGGAATGGTGGGGCCCAATACAGGGCATTCATGTAGGGTCCCCATCCTCCCTGCAGGGCCCCCCCTCATGCAGCTACAGTGACACCAGCCACAGCCAGGCAAGGACTGAGGGTGCTGTGTCCAAAGAAAGACAACTGGGAATAGTTAGCTATAACATGACGATGTCACTGCCGCCTGCTTCCAGAGGCCGATTTTGGGAAGTACAGAACTAAGGGTGGGTGGCCACTCCACTCACTTTGGCATAGCCGATTCCAAGCTGAGGCAGCAGTGGGGCGAAATTTGGTTGAATCGGCCCAATTGCCCAAAGGCCGGCCCTGCTCTTGAGGAGCCCTGCAGAGGGCTCCCCCAACCCCCCCCCCCAGGAATGCAACACTAGTTGCAAGTAAGAAAAAACCCCTCCCACCCCTGGCGGCTGTGCAATCTTGGAGATAGCACTGCTGCCTTCCCTCCTCCCCCACAACAACAATAGGATAGAGACCAATCCTATTCAATTTTCCAGTGCTGGTGCAGTTGTGCCAGTGGGGTGTGCGCTGCATCCTGTGGTGTAGGAGCAATCACTGGGGCCTTCTTAAGGTATGGGAACATGTGTTCCCTTACCACAAGGCTGCATTGTGGTTATACCAGAGCTGGAAAGTTGGATAGGATTGGGCCCTTACAGTGCTCCCAACTTCCTTGTAGGAGTTTGGGAAGCACTGCCTTATAACATGCGGTGGTGCCTTGGCCAACATGTGAGAGTTTCAAAGCATACAAGTCAATGTGAGAATGAGTTCTTCATGACAAAAAGTATGAAAACAGACTCCTACTTAAAGACAGGTTCTGATGTCGAAAACCTGGTCATAAAATGTGTCAAGCCACTGTATATATTATATATTTGCTTGTGTTGGGTTCTTTCTTTTTCCGCTTTTTTTGTAAAAAACAAAACAAAACAGAGATCTTAAAATATTAAGCAATATACACAATGGATTATCAGCACCAGCTTTTCAGTTCTTGAATTGTGTGAGCAAATGTGTTTTTGTTTCTACTTTAGGAACTGGGATAATGGCAATTTGTTTAAAATAGATTCTGCTAAAGTCATTTGGTTTCCCATCAGTATTCATTCTTTGTGACCCATTGTTAATCCTCTTAATTCTTACAGAAATTTTACTTTTTAAAAAGTGCTTCTATGAATTTCATCTACCATACTTCCTCCCACCCCCCACCCCCCATGATTGATTTTGAGGATTTCTAGTCCCTTTTAAAGCCTTGGCCTTCATAACACCGTGCTACCACATTTTCCAACAATATATAATTTAAAATCCAATTTAAAATAAAAAGCTTTGTAATGACTACTCCACAACCTAAAATTATAGTGACATTTACATTTCTCTAAGAACCTAAAATATTCCTTTGTACTATAGTGTGGTGTGATAAGGCTTCCTACCAGTGTTTTCATTATACTCTCTCTGCTTATTATAATTTTGGGACTATTTTTCATTCTGTGTGCACTTTACGCTTCAGAACAGCAAGTTACACTATTGCCCAAGCAGAAAATGGCTTTCAGAAAGTAAAATCCACTAGAACCTTCTACTTCTAAACATCAAATCTAAGAATGGTTTGCTTCTTAGCATTATGCTGGATGAGACCACAGGTCACTCTATTCCAGCATCTAGTTTCCCCACATTCGTTTAACAGTTGCCTCTGCAAGTCCACAAGCAGGAGAGGAAGGCTAGAGTCCTCATTACCAAAGATGAGTATTCAGTTTACCACGTGGTGATGGTGATGGGCAGCAGTATTCTTCTCACACTGAAGCCAGTGCTAGTAGCTGAAGCCAACATCTTAATTCTCCCACAATGCACCTGAAATAGCATCTCTCCAGAAGGCCAAGTGACAGTGCAACGTTAGCAGTGTGGGCCCTATTATAATATGAGACCTACCCCAATCCAACAGAAGTTATGAAACCCCTTCACAATGTCCTCAGATACAGTCAGAATTTGCATTTTTGCCACATCCCTTAATGAAGTTGAGGCCTTTAAATTTCAGGTCTGTGTCTGTCTTGTTCTTCAACCTACATTAATAACTTTCTCCTTTTCAGTCTCTTATAACAGGGCAAAGTTCTAAATCAGTGGAGAAAACAACGTGATCCAGACAAGATAGAGATGCTGATCCTAGGGAGCCCTGTTAACCCAAGTAGAGGCAGAGCATATCTACTCTGCTCACACACCTTTAAGAATCAGGTGTGCAACTCAGGAGTTCTCCTGGACCTGGCACTACTGCTGGATGTCCAAAAATCAGCTGTGGCCTGCAGCACCTTCCACCACCCTTCGATGCTTGTGAACTTCAGCAGTTGGGCTGATGTGGGCATTCTCCGCACCTTCTTTTCAATGGAGGAGAGAGAGAAACTTGTAAATGTAGCCTCTTTTGTCCTTGCTGTTCTGAGCTCCAGAGAAGCAGGTTTCAATCATAACCATGCTGATTGCACTGTGGTTGAATACTGAGATTATTTATGTATCTGTTCTAACTGCTTATTATTGTACAATTGCTAAAGTGCGGACTTGTCTTAACCACGTTTGTATTTTTGTGTGGGTTGTTGATGCTGTTTTTTTTAATGCCAATAAAGGTTGCAATCCAATCCAATTCAACCTTCTACCACCTTTGGCTGTTCCACTAGATGTGCTCCTTTCTGGAGAAAAAGGATCTTACCACCGACATACGCATTTTTGTTATCTTGATTACAATCAATGTATTCTGAATAGGTTTGCCCTTGAGTATAAATTCCGCTAGGTCAGAATGCAGTATACATTTTGTTTCTATGCACACACACACACAAAATATTATATGCAAGATTAAAATAAACCTTACCAAAAGAAGGCGACTCTCTCCCATCTTCTAATCCTGAGTCTCGTTCTCTGTCTCTCTTTCTGTGTTTGTGTCCCCGGTGTCTATGACGTCGATGACTTTTCCTTCCACCCAATGGTACATGAACTCCAATGAACAAAGTTCTGTGACCTACGGAGCAGAATATAGGTTGTAAGTTCATTTGAAAACTTGATTCACGCTCAGTTGTTAATACTGAAATGATATAGATGCAATACACCTGCGTGAATGGAGCGCCTAAAAAAACTGTAAGAGAACGAAAGAGAAAAAGGAAAGATAAAAAAATGGCAAAAAAAAATTAAAAGTATACACTATTTTGCAAGTTAAAGGTTGAAAATGGCTGCGAAGTTTCAAGACGACAAACTCTTCACACAAGGCCTCCAACTGGAGTTCAAGGCACGTTCTGACTAAGGGCGTACAAAACAGCCACCTTGCTGAAACTAAGTTGGTCTATTAATGGGTGACCTTTGGGGAACCTCGTCTATGAGCTCAACGATGAAATGAAGTTGGGATATAAAGGTAACAAACAAAAAAATGACTGGATTGTTCCTGCTGGCCCCACCTCCATTGTTGCCATGGCTACCAGCTCTACACCCAATTTCTTCACGCTTAGAAGAAATATCAATAAGAATTTCCCAATCACTTGTAGAGCAGGACATAGTAGCCTTTTATAGATACAGTATTTTGCTGAACTCAGGGCATGGAGGCAGAGGTGCAGCAACAGGAGTGGGTATAGTGTGGAAAGGGCCTGCTAGGGCCTCTGAGAGGAATTTTATCAGGGGGTAAAAAGTTCCTTTTGGGCCCCTTCCCAAAGGGGGAGGGGGCAATGGGAGCAGGCTGAATGTGAGCAAAAAATAAGGCAGGGGGAGGGCGCTGACAGCCACAGTAGTCTTTGAAGCCCAGGTCTATCAGGCCTCTTGATGCAGAGCCCAGCCATGAGGGATCTTTCTGGGCCCCCTTTCTGATCCTCGGCCCGGGTACAAATTACCCCCTTTACCCCCCCTCTCCTAGGCCCTGGGGCATGCAATCATGTGATGGAGTGATATTAGCTCAAGTACACATGGGATCACATAGGGGCGCCATTTTCAATCTTTTTCATCTCAAGGCACACTGACAAGGCACTAACATTGTCAAGGCACACCATCAGTTTTTTGACAATTGACAAGGCGTTCCATGCTTCTGGCAGGGGCTCACATCCCCCAATGGCTCCGCTAATAAATGACCCTCTCTCAAACTCCCACGGCACACCTGTGGACCGTACGCAGCACACCAATGTACCACAGCACACTGGTTAAAAATAACTGATATAGGGAGTAACAGCGCATTCCTATCTTGTGCTGGAACAGTCAGGCCAGGAGGCCTGCCCTGCATCCAGCACAAGATTGGGGCCAGAAGTGGCTCAGCTAGAGGCAAGGGGAAACTCTTCCCCTTACCCCTGGGTAAGCCACCATGGTCTCAATGGATCTCCTCAGATTTGCACTACCTCCAGAGGTGGCATAAGTCCAAGGAGAATGGTGTGGCTGCAAGCCACTCTGCGCTGCTCAGGGAACAGGGTTGGGATCTGGCATAACAGCTGAGTCCCAGCCCCACTTGCTGCTCCCTGCCCACCCTTCCCCGGGACCGCCCTCTGCCCACCCCAGAATGCCTCCCTCCTGCCTCCTCCCCAGGCTGGAGGCAGCCTCCATGCTCCAGCACACCTCTGCACTGGCGCGGCTTGCTCCCAAGGAGGCACAAATGTGCTTTAACGCAGAGTTAGGACTGCACCCTAAGATAATTACCAATTGTGATTTAGCTACTGTTTCCCCTCCCACCCATCACTGGTTGAGGTCAATGTCCTGGTGGAGATGAGAAAATGGGACATAACGCCATTTGGGTTAAGATGTATGACAAAAGGCATAGTATAAAGCAGGCAGGGGCTTTAAAATAAGGCAATGAATTTACATTAATATCCTGAACACTAACTGTGGACACCTCCATAGTTTATATAGCAGTGTTATGTCCACTGCCATTATGCTAGAAAGAAAGGCTTATAAAATACATTTTTTCAGTGAAGGACAAACAGCAAACATACTCCTTCAATTGTGGTCCCTACCTGTATTTGTTCTCATAGCAGACACAATGTAGCAAACAAATACAGTATTGACTGTTTTACCAGAAACAGACAGGTCAATCTTGCAAAAGTAAATATAAATAAATAAACAAATGTCTGCAGACAGCAAGCCAAAACACCACATGACCTCTAATCCCATCAAGGCTCCAACAGCGGCAGAAAACACATCAAGGCATCATTTGTCACAAAACATCAAAGACATTTTGATGACAGAAATTCTCTGCAAAAGCAAAAACAAACAAGCTCCTGGTTGGCATGCTGTTAAAATGCTGGTCACCTTTCCTCTTACAGTGTTGGCGACACAGTGATGAGTTTGGATGGCACTGTCACTGTTTTAACTTTGAATAATGTCCTTGCAAACTTCTAGGGTTTCTGATGCAATTTGACCACAATGTGGACTGTCTCTTTTCTTTTTTATTTAAGAATGTGCTTTTAGAATTTGGACTAAAAACAATTACAAAACAGAACAAAAATAACTATATGATTTCCCCCCTCCCCTTTCCATCCCACTGCAATCAGATTACTTCTTGGGGCTTTTTTTCCCTTTGCAGGTTGCTTACAGCCCTGCACGGCTCATAAGAAAGAATGAAAAATTGGGCTTTTAAAGCATCTCAAGTACAATGCACATACATGCATGCGCACACACACAAACAGAGACAGAAAGATTCTGTGTAAAAGGGGAGGAGAAACCATCCCAAAGGATATTTTTAACATGAAGACACAGAAACAGTAATTTAGTGTTCCTGAGTGGGAATAACATATGTTGAAGAAAGGGGCTATCTTGTTAATTTTTCCAATTACTTTCAGAAAGCAGAAATGCACTTTTTTAAATTTAATAATTGAATCAATTCCCTCTCCTTTGTGCAAGGGGCGGGCAGTCTTATCGTGGGGCCCTTCATATTAATCAGCACAAGGTGGAAGGATTTCAGACTATAGTAATTTGGACTGCACAGAGCGGGGGAGGTAATATTTTGAAGGCTACCCCATATTATTCTCAAATCTAGCCATATAGGCCCAAACCAGAGCCCTGTCTATTCTCCAAAGCACAAACAAAACCCTTGATGACCAAGGTTCCTACTTTTACTTCTATGGATGCAAAAGCTCTGAGCATGAGTACACACACCCCCAATATTTCACAGGTGAAAATGGGGGCATGCTTATATTCCCATCAGTTCACTACTCTGCCTGCTGTACGTTGTATTCATTTACTCCACATTAGCTGTCGTCCTCCACTGATTCAAAACCCCAGATAAGGACCGAAAGCATTGGAGAAAAACATAACTAACTGTCCATGTGTCATCAACAGCCCCAAATACACCCTGGCATCTGCAGTTCATGACGTGACAGGAATATAGCCCAAATGTTTATGAGCATGAACTTATGCACATGTGCACAAAAAACAAGATGCATCTTCTCCACTCCAGGCCACTCAGGGATTTAGATTGTGGTTATCTTGGGGTCAGAGATGAACCCTGAAGAAAAAGACTCTCGCAACTCCCATACACAATATTACCAAGGCAAAAGTGTCAATATCAAAAGTCGGGACAAAATAGGGACAGTGACAGAGCAGGTTCGCAGCTTGGGGGTTCTCCTGGACTCGCAGCTCTTCCTGGATGTCCAGGTGTCGACTGTGGCCAGGGGTGCCTTTGCCCAGCTTCGGCTGGTGCACCAGCTGTGGCTGTACCTGTCTCGGGCAGATCTGGCCGCGGTGGTCCATGCCATAGTGACATCAAGTTTAGATTATTGTAACACGCTCTACATGGGTCTGCCCCTGAAGATGGTTCAGAAGCTACAACTAGTGCAGAATGCGGCAGCTCGGGTAGTTGCTGGGGGTCGGCTGGGGGTCGGCTGTTTGACTCTGTCACGCCGCTACTCCGGTGGCTGCACTGGCTGCCTATTCGTTTCCGGGCTGAATTCAAGATGCTGGTTATGACCTTTAAAGCCCTAAACGGCTTGGGACCAGCATATTTGAGAGACGCCTTCTTCCGTATAATCCGGTCTGTTCTCTAAGGTCATCAGAAGGGGCCCTGTTGGTTGTGCCGTCATTGAGAGTGGTGAAGGGAATAGCGGCCAGAAACGGGGCCTTTTCGGTGGTGGCACCTGCACTATGGAATTCCCTCCCCTTTGAATTGAGAGCAGCTTCCTCATTATTAACGTTTCAGCAGGGCCTGAAGACTTTTTTATTCAGGAAAGCCTTCGAGGCACTATAAGGGCTGTTTTTATAAATTTATAAATTGTCTTTTACTGCATGCTTTCAATCTGCTGCTATGTATTTTATCTTGTTTTAATTGTTTTAAAGTGTTTTGTATTTTTAATGTTTATCTGTTGCCTTGCATTTTAACTTGATTGTTAGCCGCCTTGGGCGCCCTTCGGGGAGAAAGGAGGAATACAAATCTAATAAATAAATAAATAAATCTGAAAAAGGCACTAGAACAATACCTGGGTAAATATCGACAATTGGGGACCCAATCCCATCTGAATTTCCAGCATCGGTGCAACTGCAATGCAGCACTGATGTAAGGGAACAAATGTTCCCATACCTTGAGGAAGCCTCTGTGACTCATAAAAGGATGCAGTGCGTGTCCCATTGGCACAGCTGCACTGGCACTGGAAAACTGGACAGGATTGGGTGCTGGGTCATTTGTGAACAATTCCATTATCCTTGGTGCACAGAATATTTTTTTTAAAAACCCAAACCATTTTTGCCAAAATTAATAAAAGAACATTAAACCTGGGGCCTGGTTGGGACAAAACAAACTATACAGTAAAAAACAAAATTTATTACAAAATAAATATGGATACCTTAATCTTGGCCTATCCAGGGCTATGTTTCCATGCCAGCTTTAATCCACTTTCAATGCATTTCTATTCCCACAATGCATTCTGGAGACTGTAGTTTGTTAAGGGTAGCTCTAACAGCTTTCAGATTTTTAACTAACTACAGTCCCCCTCGAAAGCACTAAGGGGACAGAAGTGCATTGAAAGTGGATTAAAGCTGGCATGAAAATGCAACCCGGGTCTTCTCCAAAAGTACCAACATGTACTGTTCAAACCTGGGAAAGTGAAACTTACACCTTCAGAATTACTAGGCTCCAGCAGTGGGTCACCTGGTTCCGGTCACAGAATTGCCAGACTCACCCCGGAGAATAGTCAGCTCCACCCTTTCTTCTAGTTTACGGTGTGTCTAGAATACAGACTTGAATCAAGTCTACATGTGTTTTGGCATTTTTTGAAGGTGAAGTTAACAGTGTGGAATACAAGACTGTATGTTGGCAGCCTTCAGTCTCGAAAGACTATGGTATCGCGCTCTGAATGGCGGTTCTGGAACAGCGTCTAGTGTGGCTGAAAAGGCCAATTCGGGAATGACAATCCCTTCCACACTGGGAGCAAGTGCAATCTGTCCCTGGTCTGTCTCCCTGGCTATGGGCCTTCCTTCTTTGTCTCTTTGCCTCAGTCTGTTGGCCAAGTGTCTCTTCAAACTGGGAAAGGCCATGCTGCACAGCCTGCCTCCAAGCGGGCCGCTCAGAGGCCAGGGTTTCCCACTTGTTGAGGTTCACTCCTAAGGCCTTCAGATCCCTTTTGCAGATGTCCTTGTATCGCAGCTGTGGTCTACCTGTAGGGTGCTTTCCTTGCACGAGATCTCCATAGAGGAGATCCTTTGGGATCTGGCCATCATCCATTCTCACAACATGACCGAGCCAACGCAGGCGTCTCTGTTTCAGCAGTGTATACATGCTAGGGATTCCAGCATGTTCCAGGACTGTGTTGTTTGGAAGTAACAAGTACATATTGTAACATGTACAAGTAACAAGTAACATGTACAAGTCTACAGCACAGAAAAGGGGGGGAAAGCAAGTTTATTTCACCTTGGTTTTGTTTCAAAATCATCACATAGTAACGAAGGTGATTGTGAAAGTCAGTTCTTGGATGCCCCTACATCATTAGAAGAGGAAAAGGCAAATGAGGAGGGGCTTCACTGAGGTAGAATAAAAGAAACACAGAAGAAGTACTCAAAATAAGGGTGTCAGAGGGTAGTAGGAAGGAGCGTGCTTAGGGAAAGGGGAGCCAAGCATCTTGACCTGGGCCCAATGCCAGCTCTCAGCAGTCCTTTATCCAGCTGCTTCCCCGTGCCCTCTGAATCTTGCCTTGCTCATTGAGAGTGAGTAAGAGGAGAACTACAGCAGTGTCTTCCATCACTGCTGCCACAAGTGGGCAACTTAAGTGGTTGGGCTGGAGGAAAAAGCAGGAGGCTGTTGCAAACTTGCTCCAGTTGTTCCTCCAGGAGATAAGCCATCAAAACAGGGTTACTTCTCTGCTTCTTTGCCAGATGCAAGAGTGTGGCAAGAGGATACAGGTATCCTATTGTCCTGAGGTATCTAATGGGCCACTGTGGGATACAGGAAGTTGGATTAGACCTGGATTAGACCCGCGGGGCTCTTTGTATATTCCCTCCCCACCTACTGTCTCAAAACAAGCTGGCCTGTTTTAAAGATGCAGCTGCACAGGAAAGACAAAGAAGGTAAAGCAGCAATGGTCAAGGGAAAGGCACACCAAGATCGGTCCATTGCCACCTCCTTGCCCACCTGGCTTCTTCTTCAGAATGGGGCAAGGCATGCGGATGCGGGTGCGGATGCACACAAAGAGAGAGTGGGAATTTCAGGTGCCACATCAGGCACTACTTCATCTTACCACTACCCAGCCAACTGGCAGGAACAGCAAGTGGATCGAGCCTTTAACCTTGGTAGGGTTTGAAATAAAAATAAAGAATTGAGGAAACTCCAAAGGGGTGGTTGTGGTTATCAGGCAAAAAAAAGAAAAGAAAAGAAAGCCACTTACTACAGAAAAATAAAAGAAGGAAGAAAGGGAAAAAATGCATCACATCTGTGGACAAAGATTCAAGTTCTGTATTCCTGAATGATAATTACAGCCCAGAAACCAATAATTTGGGATAAAAGGGGAAATTACAGGATTGTGAGGGCCAATGACTACTCAAGAGAAGACAGAATGAGAACTAAGGAATAAAATAAACAGGAAGAAAGAAGCCTAGTTTGCAGGGAGGTGATAAACCTGTGTCTGGCTATGCCATGTCAGACCACAGGTAAGGTTCACATGTCTGAATGTTCATCTGTACAAAAACAAACAAATCCATCACACAGAAAACTAGAGGCCAAGGGAAACAATACTGGCCTAGCCTTTTCACTAACATGCTAGTCTTCTATGAGCAGGGATATTTTTTGCACAGTAGAGCATTCAGTCATGTGAACCATAACTTCCAGTGACACACTCCAGAAACAGGTTCATCACTTCAGCACAATTTCAGCCCAAGGCAATAGTTAGTGTAAATCATACTTCTACTTATGTACTTGTTTTCTGAGTTTACTCATGAAGAAATTCAAATGAAACCCCAGTACCACGTGATAACTACCTATATTTGGTTCAGTTCAAATAATCCCGAAAAAACTTACACTTCAGGAGTACGTATCGTTAAAACTGGCCCTTAGTCAATGACATCAAAGCAAAGGCCCAGGAAACAGAACTAGCCCATAAATAGTCTACAGAAAAGATGGTGTTGGTCCACAGACGTCTAGCACTGTCAACCCAATAAACGCAGCCATGGGAAGTAGTTAAAGGGTGCACCGTCACCAATGTTACACTTATGTTAGCTGAGGTTGCTCTGCCTTCTGGCTCAGTGAATTAACCACGTGGAAAACCTGAACTGGAAATGAAATGTAAATGAGCGCTGGGTGCGTCAGAGGGGAAAATCTGACCCATATTTCTAAATTAGCAATGCACGCAAATGCAGTATATTAGCAGTTATAGTTAAAGCATGCATCTGCTAACATAATAGCAAATTTGCCATTAATTAGTTTAAGGGTGTTCAATATTCATTGGGTTTAAATTTGAGATTCTAATATAAATAATCTAAAAATACTAGCACCTCTACGAAAATTTAGGATAAAATTTTTTCAGTGCAATTAAATTTACTTGAAGAGTGAAATAAGCCTTGTGGCATGCCTCAGAGAGGATTCTTGCTCATTTGCTGGCTGCTGAGACAAGGGTGTGGTCACAACAGGCCAGAAAAGGCCAAAGTGATCAAGAAGGCAAGAGATGAGTCAGAGAAAGACCAAAGACTGATATAAGAAGGCAAGGGCAGGGGAGGCAAAAGCAGGGCAATAAATCTGCTGTGACAGCTCCTAGTAACAAGTCATTCCAACTGAGGAACCAAGCCAAAAGCATTTGTTAGATAGGGTCCAACAAGCCTTACTGGTTTCCACCATAGTAGATAAGTTATATATATTTGAACACCAGTAAAGGCGGCCCTAAGTAAAACAATTCTAAACTTAGGACTCGTTCAGATGTTGAAAGTGCTGACGACAGCCTACACCAGTTCATGCAGCAAATAGGATTGGGCTACAAGTCTGTAATGCCAAATGAAATGCATCCCAGGGTGCTCCAAGAACTGGTGACTAGGATGGAGAGGGAGTGGGAGTCCATGTCCAGTGTACACAGGTTAAAGGTGTTGAGCTTGTTTGGTCTGGAGAAGAGATGTTTAAGAGGGAACATGGTAACTATAAATATCTGAGGGGCTGTCATGTGGAAGATGGAGCAGATTTGTTTTCAGTTACTCCACAGGGTAACTCCACAGGACAAATGGGTTTAAATTACAGCAAGAGAGAATTTGATTAAATGTTAGGAAATACTTCCTAATAGTGCGAACTATTCAGCCGTGGAACAGTCTGCCTCAGAAGGTGGTATAGACTCTCTAGTGTTGGAGGTCTTTAAGGAGAGGCTGCAGAGTCATCTATCAGGGATGTTGTAGATGAGGACACCCTGCAATTGGTAGGGAATGCAATGGAATTGTCTCTTGCTGTGGTAGGGTGGTTAGAGTGCAGTTTGTGGAGTATATGGTGTGGGTTCTAGACCTGCCTCCTCCACTTATTTTGGTCCCTGCCATGGGTGTTCCTGGCCAGACATGCAAAGGTGAGTGCCTTGCAGGGCAAGTCCATGTGCACCTCCTGCCTGCCCTCCCATCTGTGGCTTTATGCAGTCAGACATCTGCATCCTGCTTTGTCCAAACGCTGCTGAGAATGCTCCTGTGATTTGTTTCAGTCCCTTCTGCGGCATAAGGGTTCCGTATCTTACCTGTGCTGATTTTTATTGAATTATTTCCTGTTATTTTCTTTTATAGTCACAATCAGCGAGAGAGAGAGAGAGAGAGAGAGAGAGAGAGAGAGAGAGACCTATATTTATAAATTCTACTTGTGATCATGAACTGTATATCCCTGATGTCAGGCAGCATTGTCAAAGAGAAGCCTGCCTGCTTACACCAATGTTGCAATGCATTCTGGACTACTGTTTAATCAATGATTTCAGCAATGGACAATGTTCCCTCTGAGACCCAGGTTAGACATTCAAGGCTCCTGACCTCTGCTGCAAGTCATATATCCAGAGGAGGAATACAAGGCTATAAAACACCACTATGTGGATGAAAGACAGTGGTGCCATCCAGACCAGACTTACCAGAGATATTGATTATTTTAAGGTTTTGGGAAAGTGAGCAAACAATAAGCATCATTTACACAGAGGACTGAATTCCCAAATAATTAATCAATCAATCAATCAATCAATCCCAATTCCAGAAATTCATTTGGTTAGGATTCTCCAGTTTGCCATGCTCCAACGGCCACTAATGCATTCTCCCCATTTTCGGTGCCGCTGCAGTTGCGCGGCCCAGGAGCTCAGGATTGGGCTGTTACTCAATTTAATACATATATGACCATTGAAATATAAAAAGGAAATGGTCCAGAAAAAAACAGTTCTGGATCAGTGATTAAAAACTTGATTTTACCTGGCCTTTACCACAGCAAAATAGAAAGCAAAGTGAAAACAGAGAACCATATAGGATTTTTACAGAACAAGATGTGCAACCATAATGTATCAGCATCTAGCTATAAGTATGGAAACAATATGTTTATTTTTGGATGTGTCTCTCAATCAGGGCAGTTCTATTCATCTGCTTGGAACGCTACAAAAAACAGAACATGCACTGTTATGTCTGAAGTACAAAAATGTCTAGCAAGCCTCACCACCATGTAACACAGGTTTGTAAGTCCCATAGCTCAAAAAACACTGAAAGGCAAAGGAAGACAAAAGAGGAGTCTGTTCCCTCATTTTCCTCTATGATCTCCCAACTCACTGTTAACTCAAATGAGCTTAATGGCACAACTCTGCCAAAACAGAAAATGGGTGGGGGAAATAAGGAGGGGTAATGGCTCCTTCTCTGGACACAATAGAGCTTCCATCAGTCCACAAAGGGCAGCACAAGTTCTCACACTGCTTAATGTGAAAGTGCCTCACTCAACATCTCCTTCAATGAAGAAGGGGATAAGCCAAAGCATCCCAAAGAAGTAACACCACTTCACACAATATTACCCCTCTCTTCCAGGAATCACTGCTTAGCACAAAAGCATTAGATTTTCTCCCTCATACCTTCCATTACACAGAAAACTGAGAAGAGGGAGAACAATGATCCATTCACTTCACACGGAGTTTCCAGGAAGGGATGAGGCCAGGGCTGACCCACCTAAAACCAACTGAAGTAGTAATCTCCAAGAGCAGATTAGTGGGGAGAGGAACACCAATTTTGTTTTTCTATTTGTCTCCACTGCTCTTCCTTCCACTCCCTGGATTGGAAAAGGAGGAGGGGGACAGAGAAGACGAAGAAATGTGGAGAGAAGGTGAATGCTGAGCTAGAACAATGGAGAATGGGAGGAGTAGATTCTGGCACATTACCAAGTGGGAGGCAGCATTCGGTTTGGCACCTCAGTTGTCAGGAAGCCTTGGGCTGGCCCTGGATGAAGCCGCACAGCCCTTATTCCTGCTCATGCACCATGAGACTGGGACTATCATCCTTCACTGCATGTCACAGTGTGCTGCTACCTACTTCAAACCTTTGTTTCACTATCTGATTAAGATGGGAACCCTGGGTAGCATGGTTAGCATTGGTGCAGCTGTAACACTAAACCATGGTTAAATCTGACAAGGGAAAGGAAGGAATTCCCAGCTGAGAGAAGGAAGAGCACAAATCCACTGCTTGATTGCTCGTGGTTAAGAGATCAGAAAAATTGTCTCCACCAGACCTGACATTTTTAGTGCAATCTGCCAATCCCGCCCCCTCCCTCCCCATTCCCTCCCCTACCACACCTCCTCCCTGCCCTCTGCCCATCCTACCCCCACCTCCCTGGCCCTGGAATGCCTCCTCCCCACCTCCCCCCACGCCCCAACTCACCTATCTGCCGCCTGCCAGTCACCCGGCTCTGTCCCAGCACGGGCTCACACTGGGCCAGCTCCAGTGTTCAGCCAGCACAAGCCCTCGTAAACATGCTTTATGGCATGTTTGCAAAGGTGCGAGCTGGTGGTAAGCCGACGCACCAAGTTCAGGACTGGGCTCTTATTCAGCTGCTAAATGGTGTACATCTAAGCTTCCACCTCAATAGGACAATCAATATGTTTTCGTTAAGGAAATTCATACATGCAACATCAAGGCTGGAATTTTGATAACTTGAAAATTAATTTCACCAAGTGAGCCTCACAAGGGACCTTGTGTACGTGGCATTGATTGTGAAATTAAAACAATGGTATCCAAAGTAGTAAGATTATGCGCCAGAAATAATAAGTTCTCACCTTCCAAGTCTTCCTTTTCGAAGTGTGTTTTGAGAATGGAGCGCGTTCCACCCCTGTCCACCACTGCCTCTTCATCATTTCTCTATAAAATAAAGGTAGTTTTAGGTATCAGATCTTTCACTGCTTCACCAACTTGAACAATGTAAGGCAAAACCATTTCTACAAGGCTGATGTCAAGAAGAACACTTTCTTTTTCAGAAGAAAAAATGTGAAGAATTGTAACTAATCCTACTTCTTTGTATAACATTTCTGTTAACTGCCTAATTATTTTGCTGGCATAAGCCTGAGGCAGGGGGTGTATCAGGATAGGAAAACGAGAAAAAAGCTGCTGCCACCATCCCCAAACCTTCCTCAAACCACCCATGAACTGTCTCCTCTGCCACATTACCTGCTCCAGCACTGTGAATCAGAGGCCCTAAAGTGTACAACATTGGCATGCCTTTTACAATGCCACAGCAGAACTTACAGTGGCAAACTGGGAGTTCTGCTGCCATGAGTGCCCTATAGGATTGGGCCATTTGGCAGGGACACTGGAGAAGAAGGGAGAGGAGGAAGTAAGTCACACCCCATCCCTTTTCACTCACTCCCCAAGAAAGATGTAGGAGATGAGGTTGGGGCAGTGTGTGGGGCTGGCAGGGTGTGGTGTGTCCCCTGCAGGTTCAGTGCTTTCCTATCACTCAAAGCAGGTGCTTCAGTCCACCTCATGGCTGGGCTGCCCTTTTGATTCAACACACGAGTAATATCAGAAATAACTAATATTGTTATGCAGGAATAGGTATTGTGCTTGAACCCTCTATTAGTGAGTGGTTGATCTGCTCTACTATCATAGATATTGTCACAGAACAAAAGGGTGGATGCCTGTTTTCTACAATAGCACTTTAAGATTTAGATGGCCAAGGGCATGATTTTTGTGGAAAAACTGGAGATACGCTCTATCTCCATGCCTCTGATCTGATCTTTGGGGCTGTTATACAACAGTAAAAGAAAGGCCTTCAGTCAAAGTAGCACATAGTCTGGGTCAGTTGAGGGGATTCACATAGGTATCTTATTTCACATAATGACTGAGCACATTGTTGTGTATTTGACCATATGCATTCCCATCTGAGGACAATGGTAGAAGGAGATGTTAAAGGACTTCTCTACAGAGAAAGCCTTTGATGAAGAAAGGCACAGACACAGAAGGGAATGGATTTTTCACCCTTATACTAAATATATCTCAATGCAAAAATCTGGGAATGTATCCATGATATGTATTTTCCTTGGAAATTTATACTTACAATACTGTAGACAACTTGTGAGGAAAATACAAACATGGAAATAACTCTCCCAGTGCCCAAGTCATATAGTGACCATTAAATATTTATTATATTTTAGCCCACTTTTTAAACTATGATTGTCTCCAGAAATCAGCTGTCATCCATCAAAAATTAAGTGCCAGTGACAGGCACTGTAAACAAATAAAAATGAGACATAGACCATGCCTTCAAGCTTACAAAGTAAAGAGACAAGGAGGACACATGCATATTGGAAGGGGAGTGGTGGGGGGGGGGGAGTAGAGAAGAAAGATTCCCTTTGACAATGGCAAAAGTGGTAAGTTGCAGCAATAATATTTCTAGCCCTTTTTGAGTGTGCAAAGGTAGTTCTCACAACAGCCTCTGTAAGTTAAGTGTCATTCCCACATTGCAGTTGGGGAGTGACCTGCCCAAGGCCCCCTAGGGAGTTCACGCCAAAGCAAGATGTGAACCAAAAAAGTCCTAACTGGCAGCTTGGTCTTACTACTCCATCCCAGCTTGTAAAGAGACATTTTTATCTAGTAAGGCCATACAGATTTTCACAAAATGCTGTTGGGCACTCCGAACAAGTATTTAATAAGTTACCCCTAAGAATCATATGTATAGAATAAATAATTGCCCCTTTTTTTCTATCATAAAATCTCAATCTTTCCATTCACAGTAATGTACTGTTTTTCAAAACATTAACAAAGGAAAAATTCACCCGACATCTATTTCACTGTTTATTTGATGCTTCTAGCCCAATCGCCATCTCTATTCTATTATCAGGTAACGAATGGTAACCGAAAACATCTGGTTACATATCTGCTTCCAAGGCATTTGTTCTATACACTTTGGTAAACATTCACCTTGGCATTTACAAGAACAGACTATACAATAGCAAAACAAAAAGGACCATGCTATTTGAACTTAAGAAGACTTAAGAACATATATGTTTTCAAAGATGATTATACGAAATGAATGCAGGGTTGTTGAGACAACGAAACCTCTGATGGATGTGCTGCTCAGCTCCTTTCATTGACGGGTCCTTGAGGTGACACAGTCACCCAAAATTCATTTGCTGAGCCTCGTTTATCTACTCTTTTGAAGTCAGCCACTGTTATCCTCGCTTCCTCAATACTGTATTATCATACGTTTGAATGTATTATTGCAGTAAACACAAGGCAGCGGAGGAAAGTGTTGTGAATGTTATCTACGCAAAATAAACCGTTCACTCTTCAAACAGTAGTCAAGGATTTCTGTTTCCAAAAGACAACTGAAACCCACATTCTCCAAAATATTTATTTTACACTTCTTTTTGAATTAGAATCCAACAGTGACAGCTTTCTGCATTAAGGTTAATGGATGAATGTGCTCCTTTTGGTCAGCCCTCTACCACACAGGACAGGCTGTGCAACAAAGTAGAAAGCAATTAGTTTTCATTCCAGATTTATATCTTCCCCAGGGCTGCCCTCCCTCCTTCCCTTTCTCATTTGCTCTCAACAGCAAAAGCTAAGGCGGAACACTTGGTATGACTCAGTAGAGAAATACCCTCATCTGCAAGGATGCTAAAATTTGTACTAATCAACTTTAGCTTTGCAAACCTGATGGGCCAGTGGACTCTGACTCAGCATACATTTAATTCAGTAGCCTCAGGATTCATTTGCAACATGTAAAGAGAGATACCACTCTTGTTATATCTAACATGGCAAACCAGTGTTCTAAATTTGATGGCATTGAATGCATCAAGGAAAGAAAGAAACTAGGTTACACCGGCGCAAAGCAATCTTTCAATGAATGATGCTTATGACATTTTGTTTGTGTTGAGCTTTACTATAGAGTATGCATGGGTTTAATTCCAGTGAATATCTTGGGCACTGCATGAATTGAGGCATGTTAAATGCATTATCAATTAAACAGATCAATCTGTTTCAGTCAATTGTATCATGCATGAAGCTGTCACTGGTTCTCTTTCCTAAGACATGGAGGGTTATTTTTCAAACCATCCATGGATTCAGTTATACTCAGGAGATATGTTATTTTATTCTATGTTTATATTCCATTCTTTTACAATATTTTTTCATATTTCCTTGCTTCTGGGAATATATAATAGCCAGAATGCAGATCGTAACTTATTAAGGGCCCAATCCTAAACATCCTCAGCACTGGTGCTGAGCTCCAGCACTAGCGCTGGGTGTCGCAAACATGCCGTAAGGCACATCTGTGGAACCCGGAGAACAGAGGCCATTGGTGCTAGACCAGCACCAGCCAGCGCTGAGTCTCAGCGCCACATGGAGGGCTTGCCAGCTCTCTAGCAGCACAGGCCAGTGGTGAGTAGTTTCAGGGCCAGGGAGAGGCAGGGAGTGGGTGAAACAGAGAAGGTGAGGAACCAGCCCGGGTGGGGGGTGGGACCAGTGCAGCCTTGCTCTGCCACATCCTATCCTCCATGTCAGGCTGAAAAGCCCGACACAGAGTCTCTTAAGCTTACACTGGCAAAATATCCGGTGCAGACTTGAAGCCCCATAGCTTGGGGATTTCCCTGGGGGAAGGGAACAAAAGTCCCCTTCTCCAGAGGAGACCTCCAGTGGCATCAGCAATGCCTGCGGAGCCGCCGGCTTTAGGACTGGGCTGTGAAACAGCAGCAGAATGAAGCCCAAAAATTTTGATATATGATCCCGGGTTCCAATATAAAATAGTTCCAATATAAAATAATGATGCCCCAGCCTGTGTGCTCTGACCTTTGCCCCCTTAAGGGGCGGGGGCAGCCAGGAGGCAGCCAGGAGCGGGAGGAGGCAGCGGCACAATCCCCAGGATTGTGTTGCTCAGGGGGGCTGCAGGGGCTTGGGTCCACTTACCCAAGCCTCCTGCAGCCTCCCGGGGGTGCGGGAAGCCCTGCGCGACCTTCTGCAGCTTTAAAAGCGAAAGTGAAGCGATCGCGCACTGCCTCCGCTAAAGCGGAAGTGGAGCACCATTGCTCCACCTTCACCTCTGAAGCTGTGGGGAGCCCTGCAGAAGGTCACGCCGGGCTCCCTGCACCCCTGGGTCGCTGCAGGAGGCTTGGGTAATTGGACGCAAGCTGCTGCAGCCCCCCTGAATGGCGCGATCCTGGGGATCGCGCCACTGCCTTCCCCCGCCCCCGCTACCTCCCTCCGCCCCTGCAAGAATTTAGAGCAGCTCAAACTCTCCCCAAGAGTTTGAAAACCACTGCCATAGAGAGTTGGGCCATCACAGATGTTTCTTCCTAGAGCATTGAATTCAAATGTTTCTTCTATTCATTTCAGCCCTGGTTGTTTTGTATTCCGTTTTTTGGAAGACAGATATAATCCCATGATCTTCATTACCCATGCTGTGCAGAAAAATCTGCATGCTGAGATATTTGGGTTTGTTGAGATTCAACTTAACTGTGGGTCTAGAGTTCTAATAAAGTTTTCACTCATATGCCTCAGCTTTTTCTTAAAACTCATTCCAATTCAATTTGGTTTCCATGGTTACTGGGCTTTGCTATCTATCGGCCACTTGACTGTACTCAGTAACTACTTCTTCTGTCAAGAATTTTGGTGCCAATAAGCAGATATCCTTGGAGGAGGATATGGGCAGGACTGAAACCACAGTAAAGACCTTCTGAAAGACCCCCTGAAAGACAACTATCAGCTGTCAAACACTATCAACCACCACTCCTCCCAAACCTCCAAAATTGATGACTGAGGTGCACACTGTCATTTTGCAGCCAGAGCAATATATGTGTATAGGTTCTCAGGCAGCTAGTTATAGGAGTTAGACCACAGGAAACTAAGCAGCTGACATATGTTAGAGAGGGAATTGGGCTCAGAGGACTCAATTTTCAACTGGTGTTTGCAATTTGTAATGCTATAGAAACCTAATGGAGCACTGGAGTCTGCTGCAGAGATGAAGACAAAGCCAACAGAGCAGCACAGGTTGGACCCCTTCCAACACTGTGATTCTACTACTTGAACCTTACAGAAATCAATATGCCCTGATTGTCTGAATTATCTTAATAATGTCCTCATGCTCTTAACAGAAACTATGGATAGTTATATCGTCTTTCTGGCTGCTAATTTATGCTGAATTTAAATATTCACATTGCACTTTCTCCTTATTTTTCAGACTTTATAAAGCAATATGAATATCCTCTCTAAGTCTCACTTGTATTTTTAAGAATAAAAAGTATACAATACAGATTGACAGAAAATCAACAGTGAAAACAAAAGGATTTTTAGAGCACAATCCAAAGATCGCGCTGGATCAGCATAAGTCCCTTACGCTGACCCAGGAGTCTCGCAAACGTGCCATAAGGCACGTCTTGCCTCCATTTGGGTCGGGGAGGCTGGCGCAAGGATATGCACCGGGACACTGCTGCAGGGTTTTGGGGAGGGCTGGGGGGCAGGAGGAGAACATTCCAGAGCAGGGGGAGTGAGCAGTGGGTGGTCTGGTAGGTAGGCCTAAGAAGGAGGTGGGATCAGCCTCCAGCACTTAGGCTGGATCCTAACCCCCCTCCCAAGCAGCTCAGCCTAACACCAGGCGGCTTTGATCTGCACCAGCAATCTAGCTGGCGCAGAGTAGCCCCACTGTGGTGGCTGGAGCAGTGCTCCGGGTAAGGGGAAAGTTATCCCCTTGCCCTGAGTTCCACCACAGTCACCTCCAACACTCCTCTGGGTACAGCGCAAGCCAGCCAGTTGACCTGTTCCAACACGGGTTAGGACTGAGCTGTTAATGTTTCTGCATCACTGTCAACAATTTGGGAACCATTATCTAGTTACAGCAACAGAGAATTAAATCCATAAATGGATCGTGCATTTAGTGTTACTTCTTTTTTCACCTAATATACAAGTATAACATATATCACCTCATGATAACATAAAAAGAATGCTACGATAAAAGCAAGCTATTCAGATAGACAAGTTGGCTAAAACTATTGATATAGCTGTCTCAAGGGGAGGAATGCACAGGTAATTAATTAATAGCAACTTATCCAATGACTCTTTGTTGCTTTTGCTGCAAGTGATTAGCATGCCTACCCTTTCAGAAGTGGCTTGAAAAAGGTTATCCTTTGGGTATAACTTTCTAATAATAATAGTAACCAACTCATTATACAACTACAACAATTTTCAGCTAATGGTGACATGAGTAGCCCCTCAAATTATGGCCGCGCCCAATGGCAAGATTTAATGCACATCTAATATGCCATATGATCTGAGTTAATTGTTAGTCACATGAAACAGTTCTCAAGACAGCGTTGATATTATGGTACGGTTATGCATGTAAGTGCTTTGTGGAGCCAGACTAAAGGATGAGAATATCATAAATTTCCAATGTACACACCTATGATGTTTTAATTTTAAACTTACATGATGGCAAATGACACTAATCAGAGGCATCACTAGAGGGTGTGCAGGGTGTGTGGACTGCACCTAGTGACACACTTGGTGGGGGTGACACCACTACTGGCCAAAATGGTGAAAATCTTCGTATTTTCGAATACCATAATGTAATAATATTGGGTGTATGGGCTAATTTCAATGCGTAATTTACTACATAATGCAGTGAAACAAACCATGTTGAAATGTATGTATTCTATCAAACGTTATGAATAAATAACCAGAAAAAGAAAACACAACTGCCTTATGTAACAAAAAGTGGATTTCTTTAACTCAAAACTGATCAATCAGACTGATTGTTCTGAGAGCTAACAACAACAACAACAACAACAACAACTCGGTATTTATATACTGCCTTTCTGGTCATCGGATTACTCTCAATTTATTCAAGGCGGTTTACATAAGAAGGCATTTCTAAATCCCTCAAGGGGATTTTTACAATCATAAACGGTTCTCTCTTTCAAGAACCACACAACATTTCAGATGGATCTTCCAGGTCTGATCTCACTTTTGGCCTCCAGTGCCTCCCACGCAGGCTGACAGCAGCTCCCACATGGAGGGCAGCCAAGACGCTTCTTCACTCAGAGCAGATGGAATAACGCGGCTCAGCTTGTCAGCTGCTTCAAGGTCTCGCCGTTCAGGGAGCTACCGGTGTTCTCGAACTGGCGACCTTCTGATGTTACCTTCAGGCTAATGGAGGCTCTACCCTCTAGACCAGACCTCCTGCCCAATGAGGTGTTATTATGACACAGCAGGGAATGAGGTGTTATTATGACACAGCAGGGAACCAATAAGGTGGTAGTAAAGTCAGTTCTCATTTCCATGAATCAGAGCTAATACTAGAACATTATTCAGTTGGGTGAGTGTCATCAAGTTGAGCACTGGTTTTTGGTTGGTTATTGATTTGTTGTGTGACCTGTACTGTTATATATTTAAATAGAGGTAACGAAGGTTACACCAACCCTAGTGATGCCACTGCATTTAGGTTGTGTGTATGATATTGTAATTTATTCTGTACTGTCTGGTATGGGAGGAGGTCCATCATGGGGGTGATGCAACCAGCTCTTGCACCAAGTGATGCAAACCCCAGTGATGCCTCTGGCACTAATTTGGCCAGAATGGCCATATTTCTCTTGCAATGCTGGTGAAATGTCAGATTCTTTCCTAGCACAGAATTGTCTCAGGATCAGACAACTCAATGGAATCTGAAACCTTGTTCATGGTAATGTGACCAACTTAGTCCCATCCATGCTTGTGATACACTGACAAAGCTCCACCTTATCACCTCCCCCTCCATGATCAACATTTGTCTGCAGCAACAAACCCTGAGCATTGGAATGGTTCCTCCTGGATGCTGATCACTGGGATGGTGGAGGGCAGGACTTTATCAACATGTCACCAGAGAGGGTTAAGCCAGGTGAACAACCAGGAAACCCTGCCACGTACAGGAATGCGTACAGGCTGACTTCTGAATAGGATTTGAAAGATCATATTCCAAGGCTGCTCTTAATGGAAAAAAACCATATCAATTGAGGTTAAAGTACCAAAACAACTTTTTCAGGAATATTTCTTGAGCTTTTAGAGGAAAGACTCTCAAGCAAATGGTCTGAAGATCAAAGTTGACAACCATTTCTGTGAAGATTTAAATTGGCTGTTGACTACCTTAAAGTATGTATCATGCAAAGGAAACAGATTTTGTAAGTTGCAAAATTGTTTGTTATATTCCTGAACTAGAAACACATTTGAAGTATTGTTTGGAAAGTCAAATTCCAAGTCTTTGGGTGAAGGACCAGAAGACTCTTACATTTGCAAATTGAATGATAAGCTGATTGCATCACGATGAATTCTCCATAACATTTCTGGAGAAACAATTTCATTAAATTACCAAATGCATGACATTACTGGAGAGTGAATCCTTGAACTTCCAAAAGGAAAAAAAGAAATATGCTGAAGTCATGTGGATAGATATTCAACTATTGTTAAAACCTGTGGTTTAAGCTTTACTATTTAACCCATTTTTGTCCAGTTCACAGGTGTACACATTTTAGCCCTGTTGCATATATGCAGCATTCAGTAGAAATGGCTTAAGATCAGTAAGACTTCAGGTGCTTACCATTTTCCCATGTGCTCTAAAAAGCATGCATTCCTGGAAATTACTCGGGTTCCTGGGTGCCACTTTAATCTCCATGAAATTGACAGTAAAGACTTTGTTCAATCACGGACGTTACATTAGCTCCCAAACTTTCCTTTGGTCTTTCCAACCAACTTATAGTTGGAGAGGGGAGTGCCCAGGCAGAAATTCAACAGATGATGCTTCCCCAATTACTTGCTAGAGATACACCTGATGAATGTAATTATTAATATTGATAATAAGAATGTAATATTAATATTGATTAAATTTTTAATCATTATGTTCTTGTTGTTGTTACCCACCCTGGGCATCTTAAAATTAAGGGGAAAGTGTGCTATAAATGTTTTATACTAAATAAAAACTATTTTCCAGGTCCTGGTAACCTTCCTTTTCAAGTCTGGACAATAAGTTTCATCTCAGGCCGCTGATTCCAACTGAGACTGAACAGGAAGACCTGCCTATTGCTTCTTCCTAACCAACAATAGCAATCTTCAGCTGCCCATCCTTCCAGTGCTATCACTGGCTAAGAAAAAGCCACTATTTATACCGACATTTCCCATTATCTGAATTAAAGAATTGGTAAAAATTGTTACAAAGGTTAACAAGCTCTGCAGCCTCTCAGATGACCTAATACCAGTCATTCTTGCATTCTATCCTTCTCCAGAACACTGATTTCTACTGCTTGCTAGGAAGTGGTGGGGGAGGGAGTCTCGCAGCGTTTTATTGCCACCGAAGCAGAAGACATAAGGGTTTTCAACAAAGCTCAGTACAGAGAACTAAAAATGGTTATTGCACTAAGATGTTCAGTGCACTTGGAAGATATGCAATATGTTATCCAATTAAATAGATCTGAATTAACATGCAGACTTCTCTGCATAATGGCCTGCAATCAGAGTCCCACGCAGGCACTGAGGACCCAATCCTATCCAACTTTGCTACATGGGTGCTGCCGTAATGCAGCACCCATTTATTCCCATGGTAAGGGAACACATGCTCCCTTACCTTGAGGAGGCCTCTGTGACTGCCCCTACATCACAAGATGCAGTGCATGCCCCATTGGCATAGCTGCATCAGCACTGGAAAACTGGATAGGATTGGGTCCTGATATATTTAAGGAGTTTCTGCACTTATAGACTTATGTATCCGTTCAAACCAGGGGTTCAGTGTTCGGTCCTCCCAGCAATAAGAAGCAGAAGGGCTGTAAGTCAGAGGTAGAGCACATTATTCGAAAGCAAGAGGGTTCCGTTTCACTCCCTGGCATCTCTAAGTAGGCTAGAAAAGGATTCATCTGAAATTCTGAAAAAAAAGGATTGCATGCCCATGTTGACACCTACTAAGCTGGGTAGACCAATGGTATGCCTCAGTATAAGCTAGTTGCCCATGTAAGAAGAAATTCATATAGTGCACACACAAATCCATGTGTGCGTGCATGAACACAAAAAGAATACTACAACCCAGATTGCTTGTGTGATTCAAATTCTGAAGATCTGTTCTGCTTAGGGAGAAATTTGACCAGCCACAATCTGTATATGGGCTTTCCCAAAAGATTTGATTTCATATTATGCTGTAGGAAACCATGGCTATTTCATTTAGCTCTGTGTCCATTATAATGACCAATATGCATATATTTATATTGCTTTGATTTCTGGAGGGGAAGGGCTCTTGGCAATACTTTCTCTGATTTTTGCATGCACAAGTTCATATACTAGAAGGGGGGGAATCTCAGTGTTGGTAGAACTAGCTAAGGTTTAAAAATAAACTGGTATGACTCATGCACTCCAGGCTATCTTAATTTCAAATTAAAGTGCTCTGACTGCACAGGAGAATGCAACTTGGTGTAGCTTTTGCTAGCTCAGAAATAGTGATTTGCTTCTGTATTCACAACTATAGAATATACAGGCATTCCCTTACTTTTCATGATCATCTGTATACCACTGTTACGGTGTCAACTGCTCATCACAACACCCTTAGGAAAAGAATCCATACCATTCCTTTTCCTAATGAGGAACTGAGGATGAGAGCTGGACTACTCTCTTACTTATGAGCTTGGATTTGAAACCCATCATCCCAAAGGCAAAACCCAGCCGTAATTGTATTTGTTCACATTTGTGAGCACAGGGAATCATTGGGTAATTTACCACAAAGAATTATAATATAGATTTCACTGTTTGCATGTATTCTTTTTACACACAAGACGACGTGCCAACTATCTTTATACAGTATATTAAAAAAAAAGGAATGTCCTGACAGACTCATCAATACCCAGCCCAAGCCCCTGGACCTAGAAACATGAAATTCGGGGAGTATATTCCTTCCATGATGTAAGGACCCACTAAGCAGGAATTTTTAGTAATGTTTTAGAATCCTAAGGGGGTAAAAAGGAGTAAAATATGTTTTCACGGATTCTCAATATCTTTTAGGTCTGATGAGATATCAGTTTGGTTTTTGCTTGCAAAGGATACCCATACAAATGTTTAAAAAATAATTCTGGATTTTGCCCTAATCGACCCCTAAAGGGGCGAAACTAAATTCGGGGGTGAATTATAGAACCCTTCCTATTTCTTAGGCCTGGCTGGCTTTTTCCTCTGTGCTATTGCCTGAGAGAGGCCTGTAGTCTACATGGCAACCAAGGTCAAGCTGACCCTTTTAACTTAACCCTTTTTAAGTTGGTATGGCAAGGTACTGTTTATTAACAGTAAAATAACAAAAATAACAGTTATTTTAGTGTTTACTCTGAAAAGTTAAATGAAGTGTATTTCTGGCTCGATGCAAAGTTTGGCTACCCCAAGATTTCGACAAGCCTTTCTCCTGAGAACTTGTGCTATCGCCAGCCCTTGCTATGCTTCTCCTTGCGTTCCAGTGAGTATGTGTGAGGGAGCAGCACTGGTTCAAGAGTGTGTGGGGTAGTCTAGCTTCCCTCACAGGAGGCATTACTTTGCTCATTTCTGTGTTCCAGTGAGAGGACACTCAGGGACCAGCATTGGCTCAATAGATGTGGGGTGCAGTTTAACCTTCCCCACAGGAGGCATTGCTCTGCTTCCCCCTGTGTTCCAGTGAGAGGAGAATTAGGGAAGGGCACTGGCAACCATGCCTTTCTGACTCCAAGAACAACAAGGCTGCCATCATTAATGACACTCTGCTTAAGTCGTTTGAAGGGGCAGAAATGGAGAACAGCTCTGTGGACTAGGTGGTGCAAACTGATGATGCGGTCCAATACCCCATGGAGTTCCTCAACAACCTCAAGCCTCCTGGCTTTCCAGCCCACAAATTTCAACTCAAAGTGGGGGCTCCAGTAATGTTGCTTTGCAACCTCAACCCACCCAAACTCTATAATGGCGCCAAGCTGTGAGGGAAGGCCCTCTACAGGAACATCATTGATGCCACAGTGTTCACTGGCTTTGCTTGGGGGGAGTTGGTGTTCATACCACTCATACCATCAGAGTTCAACGCAGTTCCTCCTCAAGGTCTGCTTTGCTATGACCGTCAACAAGCCCGAGGGGCAGTCACTGAAGGTGACAGGGATTGACTTTGAGGGAGAACTGCTTCTCACATGAGCATGTGGCCTGCTCCAGAGTGAGCTCACCCAGCAGCCTGGTGATCCTAGCACCTCTGGGAGAACCATCAATGTGGTCTACAAAGAAGTCCTTAAGTAAGAGACCAAAGGTCATAGGTAATTTTCACAATATTTTTTTCACTACAATCTACTCTTTGTTATTTCTTCATCAAATGTTATATTTCAGATTTCACTTCATCATTTTTCTGCATCAACATGCTTCATTTTATTCAAACTATGTATACTTTTTTTTCCTCAATTTGTTTTCATTAACTTTTGGGAAGCACAGGTACTATATGCTATTATAGCACAAAACCAATTCAAGATACAAAAATAACAATTTATTAAACAAAAAATTTGGTGGAACCATGGTTTTTAATAATTACAGGGTGTTGCCCAACATAGGGTAGTTGTGCTAAATTTCAATTGTTCATTGCAAACAAAGGAAAGTTTATTGGAGTCAAAATGGACTTATAGTAGTTAAACAATGTAGTGAAGTATGGGCATCATGATAGTCAACTATATATCTAAGAGCCAGGATGGTGTAGTGGTTCTGGTGTTCTGGACTTAGACCAAGAAAATCCAAGTGCAAATCCCCGCTCAGCCACAAAGCTTCCTGGGTGACCTTGGGCTATCTCAAAGCCTCACCTACCGCACAGGATTGTTGTGAGGACAAAAGGAGGGAAAAACCCTGTAAACCACCCTGCACTTCTAGGAGGAAGGGCAGTATAAAAATATGAAAAATAAATGAAAATAAAATAAATAAGCCGCCACCACCACTATGACTAACCTAGCCTCATACCTTTTTGGAATCTCATTTATCACTCCTAGTTTGATTTTGGTCTAACCTGTCTTATTTTGGAAAGGTACACGTATTACGAGAATTAAAATGCATTTCACCAGATCAGATTCAGAGATTCTTGCAACGATATAGCACTTTTGCTAATTGATTAAGGCCTGCTGTGTATCTGACTTCTGTTTTGAAATAGGAGTTATTTCTATGTGGTAATCTCAATCCCATGGGCAACAAGCACATAGGTAGTTTGTGCTGCTGCATCTAAATGTGGCAAGACTGGGGATGTTTTCCTGTTGCATTTATTTTTAGGTACTACAGACACATGTGTGCTTGTTAACTGTGATGAACTGTGCATGGGTACTGTGCACAGGAATCTTATTACCGCATCAGGTCATTGGGCCACCTAAACTCAGTATTATCTGGCACGTTTCAGAAAACTTTTCTAGTCCTGCTGGAGATGCCAAGAATTGAACTTGGAGTCTTCTTCATGCAAAGCATGTGTTCTACTCTAGTGGTATGCATCCTCTTATAATTCATACAAGTCCATAACCAGCACAAGCACTATGTCCAGATGAAATGCAGCTTCCAAGTATTGGGGGCAATGACTGAGATCCACAGAAGCTGTATGGCCCAATCATAAAGGTGCCTAGTGCTGCTTCATCCGCCTGCAGGATACAGTGGTGCAGCTGCATCACTGTGCAGGGAGCTAGTAAGGACTGGGCTGTTAGTGAAGGCTTGGCCCATAAATCTACATTTTCAAATGCTGAAAAATATATACTAGCTACATGGCTCTATACACCCATGTGGCAATATTCATCTTAATTATAGATACATTAACAACCTCACAGCATAAACCTCCCCAAAGAAAGAATGCCCATCAATTCCTGTTCTCCAGTGACAGGACCACTGCACCCTGAACAACAGTGTCCCTGCCAATTTTCCCAGTCAGCGTCCCAGTCAATCTCACCAATATCTGTCCGTTCTTTTTGCATCCTGGATATTTGTGTTCCAATATATGTATGTTTATATGAGACATGCTTTTTTATTTTTAAAATGGAGAAGTAGAGTTCAGGTTAAAACTGGGCTAAGAGGCTTAAGATATATAACAAGGGGTTTGTTGCCAACATATAGTTGCATGCAAATGACCAGGATGCAAAAAGAACCCAAATGTGAATGCTCAGGAATGCCAATGACTGGGACACATATGACTAAAACAATTGTCCTGGACACAAATACCCTAGTATCTTGTTCTCCCTCTAGTCTAGTCTATATATAAAATAACAAATCATCATGTCTTGTCAAGCTGCATTAGAATGGTAAGTACTAACAGCTTTCCACATTGCCTTACTGAATCTGGCATTGTGCCATTTTAAAAAAATCCCACCAATACGAGTGACTATAGCCTTTTATTGTAGCTGTATTCATCACATAGAGGCCGAGCCATACTGGATACATCCTCAGCCTATGGATAACCCTGGTTTGCCAAGTACAGGACTCAATGCAGGAGAAGAAATTATTGTATAATGGCTGAGTGGCTGCATTTAAAAGGGTCTCTTAGTCAGAGCTTTGGGAAAAATTCTATCCAGGAGCTCTATTCAGAGTAGACACTGCAGAGCAGAGCAAAAAAGTCCAAATACGCATGAAGTAACCTCAGGAAATATTGCCAACCTTTTCAAGTCATTCAACTGTGGCTATGAGAATCAAGACAGAAGCTGATCAGAAGAACAGCAGCAGAACAACTTAGCCCCCATAAAACAAGGAAGAGCCCTTACAATTACACAAAGGTCTTTTTTAAATGCCTTTTATTCCTGCCTTGGAGTTTTATGCCTTGTGATACATTATCCTCTGACTCTCTGAGGTTTTGTTTTACTACTGATTCTGCTCACAATGATAAATAGATATGTTTTACACAGCATAAAGGTGTGTTGTTCTCTCTCTCAGCTTATGTTTCTGATGCCCAAAATGTGACTTGTGACTGTGATTTTCTGAGCTTCAAATGAGAATGCCTGCACATTTTCTAAACAGGGTTCACCCAGCTGACCCCCAGGCAACAACAGGGCACACAAGAATTACTTCTCCATTAGTAAATTGGGTTTCTTAAATAATGCAGGCATTCTGGGTCCAAGAAGAGGGCAAGAGTTGTTTCTGCATGCAGGGTTGGGACACTGAGGGACCAATCCTATCTAAATTTCCAATGCAGCTGCAATGCTGCCCTGAGGTAAAGGCACACTTATTCCCTTACCTTGAGGAGGCCCCTGTGACTGCCCCCCACCACAGGATGCAGCATGCACCCACTGGCATAGAAGCATCTATGCTGGAAAGGTGGGTCCTGAGATACATAAGAAAAATCATAGGTGCTCTGAAGTATCTGGCTGGCCTTTGTGAGATACATGAAGTTGAACTTTTAATATTTTCAAGGCTTGGGGAACCCTGTGGAGGTGTCTGCGGGGCTCCCCGCACCTCCTGGAGGCTGGTGCTGGCTACAGTAAGCCAGAACCTCCCCCTTCCGCCGGCAACAGTGCAATCTTGGGGATCATGTTGCTGCAATCCCACCACCCCTGCACAGACTTAAGTGGTTCCCTTCTCCTAAGGAGGACTTTGGGAACTACTGCCCAAGCATAAGGATCATTTGACACAGTCCAGAGGCATAGTGAGTAGAAAGCTTGACCTGTACACAATGACCTCTACACAACTTCCAGAGCAATAGCCATGTTGGTGTGCTGCAGCAGAAGCAACAAAGTCTTGAATCTAACTAAAGATTTCAGGAGTGAGCTCTAGTCTTCAGTTATGCTACAATATATGTTAGTCTTTCAGGTGCCATCAGACGCTTTATTGTGTTAGCTGTGCACAAGGTTGATTCTTAAAACAGGGAAGAGTTGGGGATCAAGTTACATCTTCTGTTCAAGAAATCCACTCCATAATCCTTGTACTAGTAAAGGATGAGGGCTGTGGTTACTCAAAGTGTGGAGGGGGGAGGTGAGGGATACACTCTGCATGTTGCTCAAAGGTATACTTTTAATAATAATAATAATAACTTTATTTTTACCCCGCCTTTCTCCCCGAAGGGACTCAAGGCGGCTTACAACAGATTAAAAAAACATAATTTAAAACAAATAAAAACATATTAATACATGTCATAAAAACAGCAGTCAGATAAAAAATAGGTAAAAAGTGCATAGAGCAGCAGCAAATCATAAAAGAATCAGGCCTGTAAAAAATATTAAAAGATGGTAAAAAGATGTTAAAAAGGCCGAGAACTCAGAGGGCTTGTTTAAACAGAAGGGTCTTCAGGCCTCGCCGAAAGGTCTCAAGAGAGGGAGCCATTCTTAAGTCAAGGGGAAGGGAGTTCCATAGCATTGGTGCCACTACTGAAAAGGCCCTATTTCTTGCCGCCACCCCACGTACCTCCCTAGACGGCGGCACTTGTAAAAAGGCCTTCTCTGAAAACCTAAGAAAATGAGCCGGATTGTATGGGAGTAGGCGATCTCTAAGATACCCTGGCCCAGAGCAGTATCGGGGCTTTTAATCATTACTTTTAATCATTACCTGATATGCGCCAGGGTCAAATCCTGGTCTAAAAGCACCACCAATTAGATTGGGATTACACTACAATCAAATGCGTATTTACTCAGAAGTACATAGCAGTGGTTGAATAGGCCTGACACCTAGGAAAGCATGTGCACAATTGCAGCGTCAGTGACCACAAGCAAAAGGCTAGCCGTGACTAAACCAGAAGGCATAATAATGGAAGGGAAGCCCCAGGCAAAACCTGGTTTGCGAGACACTGCCTTAAACAGACCAACATGGCATGGAGCCATCTTACTAAGATTTGTTCTCCCCAGAAGCGCAGAAATAATTTCTGCAGGGCAGGTGGGAAAACATTTATGGCTCAAAGAGCTGCCACAAACTTCATTAATGCTTAAGAATATTCACACATGGTTTGCCATTACTGTAGAATATCTACAGGAAGACATGGTGAGTTCCCCTTTGAATAGCATCCTTCAGTTACTGATTACTGGAGCCATCTTGTTGTTTAGAATGAAACATTAACACATAACTAGAGAAGGCTAAAGACCTTGTGAGTGCAAATCAATATTTGAAATTCATCTTTCCTGCCTCTGCCATCTATTATTCCAGCCTACCAAGCTGTTTGCCAGACCTTTCTTTCTGCCAAAAGCACAATGACATTCATAACTTTAGGCCCTACATGAATTCTTCCCATCATCTTACACTCCTCTTCTCTCTGTTTTTTCCCCCCTCAGAACTCCTTTTACCCATTATTCCTTCAAGACTTTGCTAACAGTTCAATTTCCCTTTTCCTTCAGCATGTGCTCCCAGCTCCCATTCAGCTTCCTAAACCTAAGCCTCCCTATTTGATCAATATTCTTTGTAAAAGAACTTCGTATTCTTTTCCCTCTTGTTCACTCCTGCTCCTATATTTCATGTTCCTAGTTATAGCAAGAAAGATATACAAACTAACTTTTTTTCTTAACCCTTTCAAACTAACCATTTCCTTCACAAAAATTGTACAGCTTTTCAACATTCTACTTCATTCTGGTCATTTGGAAAGTTCACACACTTTCCATTACATCACAACAGCTCTACCATTGGCTAGCAGGAGGCTAAAAGTAAGGCAGGCAACATGGAATGGAGAACAATTCTCCAAGTCAAAAAGATCTGGAATATTTAAATCTGGTTTTCAATTCTTTCACATTTGAACTGGCACAAAGGGTAATGATTCTTTATCATAACAGACAATACTGACACTGACAGTTGTATTTTCAAATTGCTTCACAGAAATCTCATGCTTTTATAGCTTTCTTTAACTGCTTCTAAAAATGTTCAACAAATTCCAAAACTAACCACATATTTTGTTATACAGTTTTTGTGTTCTATGAAAGATCAACAGAGTACTTCACTTGTGTGAGATGCAAAGCTAAGACATGAAAACACTAAAAAAAAAGCAAAAGTCAATTCTATATGCAGATCATTTTAAAGTCCAGCTAATCCCATCCAGGTCATTTTCTTTCTCCTTCTCATTCTCATTCTCCCCTGGTCAGTTTTGATTATTTCAACCCCATTCTCAAATGATGCCAAACAGACAAACCATTACAGTTTATTGTTACTTCCTAATAGGTCCTAAAGATTCAACTACGAGTGTCTTTCCTGAGATTTCCAAAGCTGTTGTGTGATGACAGTACTCTGGCACTAACATCCAGTCCAACACCTCATGACATAATGTATGAGTTCCCAAGGATAGGCATGACATTTCCCCTTATTTCCCCCAATTGTGATCTTGTCCATGAAGTTCTTCATAAAAGTTCCTTGCACCAAGAACTTCAACAGTGGGCTCCATACCCATACAATGTCATCACTGCACAGTCAAGCACAGACTTGGCCTATAGAGAGAACTGGAGGCACAAACTGTAAAGACATAACGTTAAAGCATGAGCAATCTCTTCTTCCCTTCCCTCCACACATTCCCCCCCCCCCCCACAAACATAGAAAGGCAAACTAAGTTCAAACCAGGTTACAGGCAATCCATAACATGTTGTTAAATCTGAAGTTGGTAAACAATAGGCATACTGAGCATTGAATTATCCAAAAAATGGTTTGTATGGTCAGAAACATTACAGCTGAAGGAGCTCTAGATTTGCAACGAATATTCTTCAATTTTGATTATCAGGCCAAAAATAAGAGATTGTAATGAAACCATTGTGGAAAGAACTTTGCACAAGCATGTTCTATCTCTGCTCTTCAGTCAGTCAGACTCAGAGAAGCTACTATGGGTACAAATTTCCTTTTGCCCACATTTAAGTAACATGTTGATTTTGTTTCTTGGTATCTAAAGGAGAGTTTCACAGGAAATGTTTTATGGGGCCCAATCCTAATATGGGCCAGCACAGGCACAGGGCAGAGCTCAGTAAGAGCTCCAGACAGTGGTGAGGGTCTTGGGGCAGGGGGAGGTGTTTCAGGGGAGGGGAGGGCAGGGGGAGGAACTAAAGTGGGAGAGGGGTGAGATTGGTGGGGCCCTGCTCTACCAGATCCTATCCTCCGTATTGGGCTACAAAGCCTGGCACAGAGATTTTTGAGACTGCACTGGCAAAATAGCCAGGACCTCCACCAGCCCCAGTGGTGCAGCTGAATGACATTTTAGTGCCACTGCACCCAGTGGAGCCACTGAGGATAGGATTGGGCTAACTATCAGCCAGGCAATCCCAGCCAAACAGTAATAAAGTGGTGAATGGATTGGTGTTGCTACACTTCAAAGCCAATGATATGATGTTTGATGATGTCACTGTAGGCAAATAAGGTCATCTGATATAGACAGAGAGGGAGAGAACAAAATAAGACAATGCAAGTGAATAAATGTTCACAAGCACTTCAAAATTGCTGAAAGTGGGTGAATTTTTCAACATTTCTGAAAACGTTCCCCAACATCAGTGAACAGTTTCAGCTTAATTCTACTCAAGTCTAAGAATAAGATGACTGGTCCTTATGAGTAAATCAAGACCAGCCTGAAAAATCACCAGAAAACCTGAACTCTCAGGAATTCCAGTAAGCTGCCAAGAAACAGAATGTACTCCTTGTAGCTAATGCATTAAAATTCTCCCCAAATATCAATTCTAAGAGATTAAGCAAGGTTTGTAGCAACTGAAAAAGTAACATTAAAACCATTGCAAAACTAATCAAGCTTAAGAATGTGTTCATCTCCCCTACTGTTAGTCAAAACATAAGCTGGATAAGTACGCTAGGAAACAAATCAATTATAGTTACCAGCAACAAGTCAGATATTGTTTTAATATATGTTTTTAATTAAAAATGATTGAAATTGCCACTTTAATGAACCAGATTCCTAGGTGAGCCATAGCTTTAGACTAGCTCTGCTGGGGTCTTCAATGTGCATTTCTAATAGAAAATAAGCCCCTAGAGAAACAAATGAATATATGTCCAAAATTTAGTTCAGGAAATAACCCAGCCACTTCTTTTACGACATGGTCCCACTTCTCAGATATACGTGGCCTTTCAAAATCCTTGAACCTTTAGTTTCAAGGGTAATAAAATATCCATCTTCTGGACCAAATGGAACACTGATTGTGGTTGAGATGCTGCATGTATAAAGGTGAGGTTACTCTCCACATTAGGTTCAGTCTTTAAATAGTGGTAATAGGTTACCATGGAAATGACCAACAAACAGGTTAGAATGAGAGAAGCTGCCAGACAAAACAATGGTCAAAAGAAATTCACATTTCTGTTTACTTTGAGATATAATCTCCTTACATCAAACGCATGATGCACAAACAACAGCCCTTTCCATGGGCTGTTCAGTGCCATTTGCAATGAACATGGTTAAGCTGATTACAGGGTTTGCAATTTCTTTCCCCCACCCCCCACCCCAGTGCACAAAAATAGGCTGCAACTGACACTGTTCTGGTTGAAAGGTTATGTAAAATGCAGACTCCACGGCCTTCCATTTCAGAAACTTGCTTCAATTCCACAGGCAGTGAGGGCAATGGGGTCGGCAAAGGTTCAGGGTAAAAGAGTAGTTAATGTGACAGTAAAAACTAGTTTTGAGTCAGCAACATGCTAAATATTTTAAAACCTTCACCAATCTCACTCATAAGGCTGTTTGCATAGCATTCATCACTAGCTTTAATAAATACTATGACAGATGGCAAAATGCCAAATCTTTACATTTGAGTAGAGCAAGGCAGCACACACACACACACACACACACACACACACACACAAAATCTTCATCTACAATTGTAAATTAAGAGAAAGGTCTGTCTTCTGTGTGATAACATATCCCTGTTATTTAGCATGATAGACTGTTGTCAGCAATGTGCCCTTCTGCGTGAAATGGATGGCATGCAACATGCTTTCATGGAAGTGATGTGCAGTACAAATTAACAGGATACTGTGTCAAATGAACTTGTGACAGTACACCATGCCATGACTTCCGTCCCGGTGAATCCATGTTTCTGATATTCTGTAACATGTTACTGGCACACACATGGTTTATCAGACATAAACACAACAGCCTGCACCTCAAAACACTTGCTCTCATGAATAAAATAGGCTTTTCACATGCTGTTAGTGCATGTACATATGCACGATGCACACAAACACGTACACACACAATTTTCATTCATTCTTCTTGCATTTGAGACAAGCAGTCCTGCTTGTCTCAAATTCAGCAACAGACATCCACTAACTTGTTCCCATTTTCAGTGAATCAAGAATGACAACCACAAGGCAGTGTTGTAAAGACTAACATAAATAGTATATGCATTAGAATTTATCAATCTATTAATATTATATTAATAGAAATATAAATCAATACCTGCTGACTTAGAGACTGGAAAGGCTCGCCGCTTCCAAGCTGCATGACCTTTCTATTTCCAGAAAGCCCCACAGCTTGTGTACCCTGCCTGATAACAATGCATCACTCAGCCATCTATCTCTCAGGCATCTTCTGGGCTGGCAAGGAAAACATCAGGTCTCTTCATCAGTAAGTGATGAGCGGACTTTGCTCACGATCTCAAATATTGCCCCCCCTGTGCAGTCATATAGTCATCTAGTAGCAAAAGAGGCTGGCAGAGCTACCTCAGTGAAGCTGCTAATGCTATCTGAAAACACTCAGCTTACTGCTTAAAGCAATTCTGCAGCATCCAAACAGAGCAAGCCACATCCTTCAGTTCCTCGCTTGCGTTACTATAAACCCTTGGGTTGCCATTGCAGATGATGGTGATGGGTTTTTTTTTGGTTTAATCTCTAAACAATGAAAAGTGAAAATAGCCATTATGCAGCACAGAATGCATTGGAGAGAGAGAGAGAGAGAGAGAGAGAAACGGCAGGCAAAATGACATATCCAGGCTATCAAATCTTGCTTGCATGAATACTTAACATGCAATGCTGCCATTCTGTACGAAGACCTCACAATGTGATGTCAAAGACAATTACCAGGAAGAAATCACATGCAATTCAAAAGCAGGAAGATTATTTCAGTGTCTCCAAAACCCTGGGATAGTGATCATCACTGTTTTACAAGTCAAATCTATTCAATGGAAAACACGGTTTTGTTTAATGTATAGACATAAACACAGGTATAGATGTGCTGTGCTCATTTTCAAGAAGCCATATCATCATTTCATTGTTTGCACTGTTCCCTGGGAAAGCCCAGAATATGTCAGTATTATCACAGGGCAAATATATCTGGGTAGCAAACAAAATAACCCCACATCTGTATTTCTGTTCTAGCAGCCCATCCTGCTAGATCTAGCAGCCCGTCCTTACTCCATCCATTTAAACTGGAGTTTTCTTTTAAAGAACTGTGAATAATTCATTAACAATGCACAAGAGTAACCCAGTTATATATTGTAATATTTTAATAAATACCACTCTATGACTTTCAATATTATGAACAGAAAGTAATTCCATTGCTCTCAGGCTAAAACAGAAATATATTTCAAGGCTAAGAATAATATTCCATGGACAGGCTCTGATCCTCAGAGCAATAACTTCAGAATGATCCCACAGTTTTCAATGTGCTTACTGAGTCAATGGCCTGAGGAGACAGCCAAAATAATGTGAGTTGTTGTTGTTGTTGTTGTTTTGGGGGGGGGTGTTTGTTTTCCAGGATTCCAAAGAGCAGGTGCTGCTCGAAAAAATTGTCTATCAGCAATTTCCAGAAAATAATAATTTTAATGGAAGAGAAAAAATCCTGTTAGATCGGCACTCCAATTTTGAAAAAGACAAGGGCATTAACTGGGTACATGATATTGGCTTTGTACCTTCCAACATTCCACACATGCAATCAGATGCACTTCCATGCCTAATGGTGGGGCCTGACAGCCCTACTGCGTGGCCTGGTGGTCAATGATGGGGCCAACACAATTTGCATTCATATGTGCCACAAGCACATTTTGAACTAAACTGCATGAAAGTGACAATGCCAAAGTCGCACATTACACTGCTAGTTCAACAGATACAATACACGTATAAGCGCTATACTATATTATATAATTTAAAGAGGACAATCATTTACAGCCAAGGCAAAGCAATACATAACGAGACCAGGGTCAGTCAGTCAACACAGAATTCTTAAGCACCAATGAATAAGAGTGCTTCTCTTCCAGTGGTTGTTTCTGGTATTTCTTCTGCATCTGTTTAGAATGTGAGACTTTATGGGACAGAGGACCATTGACTCATTGATTTTTGCTAGGTAAACACCTGGGGAACTTCTCTTTTGTGGAAAAGTGGTATATAAATATTTTAGTAATAATTGTAATTATTTTCCCTTGGTAGATACTCAGATGCACTTTATTACTAACAGTTTATAACTAGAGAACACATACATTGTGCTCACATCCATATAATCCACTCCTTGTTTTCTGTCCTCCAGCAATTGTTCCTAAAACAGGGTTCCCCCACCCACTAGGTGGGTTGCAAGCCAATTTCAGGTGGGTTCCCATTCATTTCTATGTGTTTTTAATATATTAGACTAGATGCTACCATGGTATGTGGCTGCATTTAGGGAAATGTTACAGATCTGTACTTTTAACAAGCTACTATGTATATTCTTTTAACAATGATGGTCAATGGGACTTACTCCTGGGTAAGCGTGGGTAGGACTGCAGTGTAGGATTTTGAAAAATTGTCCTGCTTGATGATGTCACTTCTGGTCATGACATCACTTCCAGTGGGTCCTGACAGATTCTCATTCTAAAAAGTGCGTTGCGGTGCTAAATGTGTGAGAACCAATGGTCTATACCAATACATTCTGTGGTGACAATGGAGGAGCAAGAAACCTGGAAGTGAGTCTTTAAAGTTATCATTAACCCAAGAAGCTTGTAACCGGTGTGGTTTAAGAGTGCAAAGGTAGAAAATTGGATTTTGGTGCTTTTTTTCCTTGGTGCAAGGTATTTAAATGTGAACCCTCGTATCAGTAATGGTGAGTCCAATCAGTGGATACCATACCAGTGGATACCGAGGCACCACCTGTACCTTCGAGCAAATACAGGGAACCTTTCTATGCCCACTGAACAAATGCAATCTCCTGGCTCTCCACACACATAGCCTCTGAGCACATACTAAAGCAGGATTTTTCAGCATATTGGAAGGGCCATAAATTTTTTTCCCCACCAAAAAAAAAATCTACTCTTGGTTTCTTTCATGCCTCTTTGAACTTCCCTCACTCTCTGGCAGGGAGCGGGAGGCGGAGCTGGGACCCAGCAGATATGCCAGATCCTAGGCCCTGTTCCTCAGCAGCGCAGAGCTCCATAGGTGGCACAAGTACAAGGAGACCATTGGGGCTGCAGTGGTTTACACAGAGTTTCCCCTTACCTCTGGCTGAGCCACTGTGGGGCTCTATCATGCACTACATACAGCGCAGGCCTCCTGACCTGCCTGTTCCAGCGCAAGATAGGATTGTGCTGTAATTTACTTTTAACACTGAGGCACTGGGGGAAAATGTTGGGGGAAGAGCAAATGCATTTAAAATTATTTTATGCCAATTTGGTTTGCTTCAGTTTGCAAAATTCTAGGTTAGAACAGCAAGCTATCGTCTTCTTTTTCTTTACTTCCTCTTTTACCATTTTGGGGGTTGAGAGAGATACAAAGTTCTGATTCTTGCACTTTTAGCATCCTCTTCCAATGTTATTTGATGTTGTTGCAATATATCTTTGATGTTTTCTCTTCCTCTGGGTCTGCCTCACGCTCTTTGCCCTTCTTCTCTCTTAATACATGCCTTATACAGTATAGAATCCCAAGACATTCTCTCTAGGTGAGCAAACCACTTTTTGTGTGTCTTTGTATATAATATAGAACTGGCTCTTTTCCAGTTCTTTCCCTTATTATCTCGTTCCTGATTTTATCCCTTCTGGTTACTCCAACAGCTTTGCTCAAACATCTCACTTTCGTAGTAACTAACTTTCTCTTATGTTTTATTGTAAGTATCCATGTTTGTCACTATTAACATAAAGTGGGGATAAATATACTTTGTATGAGGTGCTTCTTTGTATAACTGGTACAACCTTATGTTGTAAAAGTCGGCCCAAGGGGCACTCTGGATTATGCACTGAGTGGTCTAGCAGAACCAATAGGCGGGCGCAAGATCTACATCTTATGAAAACATTCTCCCTGATCCACTGAGAAGGTGCAAGAACCAACTGCAAACATTAATGAGATGCATGAGTATAGGAAGTGTGACCCCCTCCATTTTACTTATATGTGTGAATATGATTATCATCCAGAGACAACCCTGAAACATTCTGGAAATGGTCCTTAGAGGTCACTATGAAATGCCTACTTCTGCTCTCTCCCCACTCGCTGCTGCTTTTTTTTTTTGAACTAATAGAAACTGCTTGTGTACCATTCTGTGGTAGTGACTGCAAGCTTGTTAAAGCTTTGTTCTTGGCAGATGCATAGGCCCTGGCTCATAATGAAGACTGTACACAGGGAAACGCACACAGGTGCAAAGCTCACTCCCACAGCCCACAATGTGTTAAACAGCTGTTACACTGAAGTCATTTATTCACTAGATCTTGAAGCTTTAAATATTTTGTTGCTTGACTCCTGATGTAGCATGCATGACATGAAGAAACAGGTGCAGCACAGGAATAATCAGAAACACTCTATCAGTTCAAATTTCTGTCACACAACTGCTAAGAGCGCAAAGCCTCAGTCTGGAATAAAGGTGGCAACTCTACATGAAGCTGCCTTATACCAAGATAGACCATTTAGCTCGGTATTGTCTACAGCAGTGGTTCCCAACCCCCAACCTGAAGTACATGTACCCCCAGGGGTACTCAACAGGACCTTTAGGGGTACTTGAAAAATTGAATAATGGCAGGAAAAGGCAGGTAGTACCCCAGAATGCCTTGCAAGGCCAGTAAGGCAGGAAGGGAGGTAGTTGGCTGGCTACAAAAGCCCCACCAATAGCTGGTCATCAATTTATGTATGAATCAGTGATTGAAAACCAGCACAGTAAAAATGCTGAAACATAATATGGAAAGCAGTCAATCACCAAGAATTTCCCGAGACACGTCTGGTGCAAAACAGTGAAAAGGCATAGTTTTCAGTTCTCCAAACAGGTGAACAGAGAAAATTCTGTGATGAATACATGAAGTATGAGTTTACTTACAGAGGTGATGAGGGCTTATATTATTAATATTAATTACAAGTATTTTGCTAATATGAGAGAAATTTTTTCTCTCATATTTTCTTTTGAATATTCTTTTGAATATTCTTTTGAATTTTGAATATTCTTTTGAATATTTTCAAAATATTAATTACAAATATTTTGCTAATATGAGAGAAATATGAGAAATATTTTGCATAATATAATATGAAAATAATAATATTTTGCTCGTACAACTTATGGAAATGAGATGCCAAGTGAAAAAAGGTTGGGAACCACTGGTCTACAGTGACTAGAAGCAGTTTCCAGACGCAGGGATCTTTCCTAGTCCTACCTGGAGATGCCAGGGATCAAACATGGAAACATCTGGAGGCAAAGTTCCCCCTCAACAAGCTGCAGCCCAACACATGAAGGGCGCAATCCTAACCTGCAGTTGCGCTGGCAGAACAACAGAAGCGCTGGCACAACTGTAGGTATGCCAGCGGAGCGGCAGTATAACCACCTGGCACACCACGGGCTCTGGCACAAACACCCTCCTGGGCGCTGGGCCGACGCAACTTGGGAGAAGCACTGCACCGACACAGGAAGCCCGGCGCAAGGGCCATTCCAAGGGTGTGCCAGGGGCGTGCTGCAGGTTTGCCACAGAACAGAGCAGCAGAGCTTTATCCAAACCCCCCGTTCCTCAGGCAGACATGCCCCCCAGATGCCAATGGTCGCTGCGCCAACGAAGGAGGTGGCGCAGATTTGAGGAGACCCATAGGGGTCCATGCAAGGGCCTACAGTGGGGAAAACACTCAGCAGCCACAGACCAGCTCAGTCACTGCCCCAGCCAGCCAAGGTTAGGATACGGCCCAACTACAGCAACCAATCCCAATGCACCTGCCTCCCCATAAAAGCCCCACACCATGGCCTACACTCCTTCAGAGAACAGGGTGCATGGCCTGGGGCTTTGTCACTCTCTCCTCTCAGGGGGGGATTTAGGTGGTGAGGAGCACTCCTTGCACACAAATACATCACCCAGGCACTGGGCTTGCAAACACATCAGATGCTGACTGACCAGATGCTGACTGAGGCTACTCACCATGTCTGTCTAGTTCTTCTCTCTTAGCAGGTTTGCTCCAACAGACCCTCCAGCCCAGGTAAGCGGAGGGGTGGGTGGGGGGTACTGCAACCCTGCGCCACACAGCAGCAATGGGGGGGGGGATCCAGGCCTGGCTGCTGCTGTCCCCCATGGACAGCAGGCAGGTGGATTTGCAGCTGGCCCTATTTCCAATCCCCCACCCCCACAGTGTGCCAAACCCAGTCCAGCAACTGCTGGCTGTGAGCAGCTGCCTCCCATTCCCCATCAGGGCTAGCCAAGGGAGCCTTGCTGCTGCACACCTACCCCAGAGTAAGCCCGATGGGACCTGCTCTGGAGGGCAGTCTACAGGGGCTGACAGATGAGTATGTCAGCTTGATTCTGAGTGAAGCAGAACCACAGCTTACAAGTTGGTTCAGGGGAGCAGGTGTAGAGGGATGATTCAGCAGAATCAGCAAGCACCTGGGACAGACACACCCTGGGTGTGACCAAGCCAGTACTGATTGGCTGAGCTAACTATGTAAGGTTAGCTTGCTGGAGCTTCCAGTGCAGCAGTAGGGGAGTTGATGGAGATAACTGTTGAACTACTGCCAGTGACTAAGGAGGCTGGATACTGTATGTATATGTTATTACTGACTTATGGACTGAACCTTTGACTGTGTATTATTGGAAACTGATTTGGACTTGTTATATTGGAACTGACTGCTCTCCGTGCTGACTCTTGGACTGTTTAATGACTACTCTGAATGTGATATCCCTTGCTCAATACAACTGCTGAAAGTACTCTGCTGTATTTGATGTGTTTTCTTGCAACCTGATCACATTGGGAAAAGACTGGCAACCTACACCAATCCTCTCATAATTTATACAAAACTTATAACCTTAACAGAGTAGAGTGCTGGCTGCCCTGGCTGCAGGCTCCTCTGCTGCTGCTGTCTCTGTCTCCCTGCAGGCTGCTGTCCCACCAGGAAGGATGCTGCCAGGCTGGAGGCCTCCAGGTCTGGAGGGGGCTGCTACCGTGGCTGCTCAGGCTGCCCCAGCTGCAGGCTCCTCTGTTGCTGTTGCTGCCTGCTGTCTCTGTCTCATTCTCCCTGCAGGCTGCTGTCCCACTGGGAAGGATGCTGCCAGGTTGCCAGAGACTTCCAGGTCCAGGTTCCCATTGAACCCTGTGGCCACAGGTCCAGTCTAGTTTGGACAAGCACACCACACACAGTCTCCAGAAGCACACAGTCCCACTTGAAATAAAGTGAACAACACAGCCCCACAAGCCCAGCCCCATGTCTGCCCACTCCAACACCGGTCACAAGGAGGTGCCATGGATGGGAGCTGCAAGGCCTGGCCATATATGAGCCCCCTAAGGTCAAGGGAGGCTAGCTCCACCCACCAATCAAGTGCCCTGGCTGGGGGGGGGGGCTGGGAACGCTAGTCACATGCCCGGGCAAGGGCTGTTGCACTGCCCCATCATGCTGGGTTGCGACACTCCACTGGTGTGCCAGCGATGACGGGCGACCATGGAGTGACCATGGCACGCCCTTTGCCCCTTGGTGCACAATGACGTCGTCATCGCACGCCAAAGGGATACCCTGGCAGAAAATGGCTGGGTGCTTGACAGACCACAGGGCCTGGCCCCCGGAGGCTGCTGGAGTACTTGTCCACACTGTCTCCAGGAGCCCCCATCTCCCTACCCTGATGGTCAGCACCACAGTCCCCAACAGAGCTGTGTGGCAGGAGACTGGGCATGCCATGGGCCTGTATGGTGCCAACTGCACAGTAGGCCAGTAGTCAGAACAAGTGGAAGGTCCTGAAGTTCGAGTTTTACTCAGAGATGGCCTACTGGGCCCAACATGGCCGGTCCAGCCCACCTCAGCAACAGGGTCATCGGGCCATGCAGCCTCCCCCCCAGCTGAGCATCAGTGGAATGGGCACAGCTGCCACTGAGCTGCCACACACCTCTTCGTCCCCATCATCAGGTATCACCATGGGCTCTGGGGCAGCACTGCATGGGTGCGGAGGGTGGTGCCAGGGCATGCTGGCATGCCCTCTAAATCCTTCTTGTCCATTCCTGAACTGCAGATGCATCCTCCCCCCAGTGGCAAATGGAGGCCCCTGCCCTTATGGAGGTGGATTGGCCATGGCTGCTGGACATCCCCATCATCACCACTGAAGAAGGCACTGTCGCCCAGGTGGAGGAGGGCGCTATCACCCAGGCAGCAGAGAGCAGCATTGCCCAGGCGGAGGAAGGCATTGTTGCCCTAGATCCTACTGAAAGGGCAGCAGAGGGCACAGCTGCAGATCCTGCCCTCCCCCCTAGGGAGCGTGCCATCTGTCCCCGGGCCCGGGGGCCCTGGCCAGCCCAGCCTGTGCCCAGGACAGTGATGGGCATGTGGGACCAGGTGGACACACATGTGACAGTCAACCATGGATGCCAGCCACGAAGGGCACATCACCCTGCTTGGTTCCCTGGAGAGGCTAGGATGGACCAATAAGGTGCCAGTCCAGGGGATGAACACCATGTCCGGGCACATGGTGGACCTGTTGGGAGCTGTGCAGGAGAACAATTGCCTCCTCTTCACGATCCACGAGGGGATGGCCACATGAGCTGCTGAGGCAGCTGCTGTCCCACCACATCGTTCCCATGGGCAGCAGCCTGCACATGCCTGTGTACGGCAGCCTGCACATACCTGCACCAGCACCCTAGTGCTGTGTCCCCACCAGCCTTGTGATGCGAGTGTGCGAGGCGCCCAGTCAGCAGCCTGCCCCAGCACAGGTTCTGACATGGAGACAGCAGTGGCAGCGGCCCTGGGAAGCTAATGCCATCACCATCTCCTCCAGATGCCCAGAGGCCCAGGGTGCCCTGCTGGAGTGTGTGGTGGGAGCGGGAGGTTAGCCTGCTGACTGTCCATGCCCCACTCCTGCCCTCCTCCTGGCCATGACGTGACTGGCTGCGAGGGACGCTCGGGCCCGGTCACCTGGCAGGCACTGCACAGGCGCGCCCTGGTTGCGAGGGATGCTCAAGACTTGGTCGCCCGGCAGGCACGCCCCAGACGCTGCGCCGGCGCACCCCAGACACTGTGCTGGTGCCACCCCATTCCCTGTGTGCCTTTTCCCTCCATCTCCTTTGGTGTTTACGCCAGCCAACTGCCCCAGCACCTTTGGATGCAGCACAACTGTAGCCTCTGGATATGGCCTACACTACGTCAGCACACCTAGGCCACTGCCTTTGGGGTAAGTTAGGATTGCGCCCAAAGTTAGTCATGTTCTTCAAACATATATCCTCAAGTGGGAGGTCACCCCACTTTAAGCTCATTTTTCAAAACTACCATCATAGACATAGGCCCACTGAATGGGCTAGGAGCACATGATGCTGCTACTAAGGAGATGTGGACCTGATCAGTCCCATAAGAAATGGAATGGCAGCACCATGTGAAAGCAGGGAACACCCATGCAGACAGACTGTCTCAAATCTGTATACTGTATGCCATAACTGTTGAATTTCTATGTCATGAAAAAGGAAAGGCATTTATCTCCTATTTGCTCTGGGTCACTGAAGCCTTTGAACGTGGAGGTCCCATTTTGCTAACAGCTGATGATAGACCCAACTTTCTCAAAAAGACAGCGTTGGGCTTCAGTGACCAGCTTTGAACACCAGATTCTGGAGATCAACAACAAAGGATGAATGCCTTCATGCCCTGCTTATGAGCTTCCAGGAAGCCACTGGCTGATCAGCGTTGGAACAGGATGCTAGACCAGATCCGGATTCCCAGCAGTGTTGTTAGTCTTTATTTGGCTTTCTCCCATTCTTGGTAGAACTTCCTCCTCAAATCAGTGATGAAGAGCTTGCTGCAATTAGAGTGCTGAGCATGAGACATGCCTTGGATACATATCACATTTCAGGTTCCTCTCCTGTAGGCAGTGAGTTGGTTGTCCATTGCGGTTAAATGAATTTCCCTAGACTAATATGTATCCTACTCTCACAATGCCTTCCAAGAACTATACATGAGAGTGATATAAAGTTTGTCCTCACAGGGAATGGGGGTGTCAAGCACCCTCCCAGATATGTAATGTTCTCTCCCATTCCAGAGAGAGAGAGAGAGTGCACCAATTTTATATATACAGTACAGGTATATATATGCAAAGTTAAAAAGCAACCAAACAGCACTACGGACAAGTAGGCCCCATATCACTGACGGATACCGTCAAACATTACTAAACAGTAGTGTTGTATGCAACAATGGTTGGCAAGACAGAGGAGTATGAAAACTTTTAAACTGAATGTTTCAGCTTCTACCTTCTTCAGTAACACACAGTTTTGATGTAAACAAGCCGCAGTGATAACACTTTTGAAAACACTGATAGAGATGGAATTCTCAATAGAGTGCGCATGGAAGAGAATTAAAGACAGTCTGTGAATATATGTCTGTGTATATGTGTCTGTCTGCATGTACACATGCGTGTAATGTCCCCATAGAGAACAGCTTTTTTAATATAGATGACCTCATATTCCTTTATGTTTAGGGTGGAAGCACTCATATGAAATACAGTTTCAGAAATCTAAATACATGATAAAACCTTACCCCTCCCGAAATGCACTTTGCCACTTCCGACACTCCCCCCCGGTACATTTTGCTGGGGCTGCCACTACCCAGGGCCACCCAGTAACCTTCATGATTGAGTAGGGATATGAAACTGAATTTCCCACACTCAATTCCGATATTCTCTAGCTACTCTTCTGCACTGATTTACAAAAGCACATGTTTCATTTTCAAGACTAGGTGTGAGAGATTACACAGCAAAATGTGGGGTGAAAATTACAAGACCCCAAAAATAACATTTCAAAATTAATATTTCCAGATTGTGGGAGAGAGGAGGTATGCCAAATCCAGCTCTTGAGAAACGTATGGCTATTTAACACATGAGCATTCCTTCTGATTTCCAAATGTTAGAAATTATGCAATTACTTCCTTTCAGACACTAGACAGATTCTGCAAAGTGGATAAATATCAAATGGGCATCAGTAAAATGAATTTCACTAGAAATTTCTGCCCTAAGCTTTACTTTCCAAGCCATTAAGAGAACTGGGATGGATTAGAGGAAAAACTCATTATCTAAGCAAGTTATATACTTCATTTATCCTGCTCAGAAGAGCACTGCCTTTTGCTAAACCTAAAGAGGTTTTTTGTAGTTGATAACAAATCCTGAAGATCAACTATATTTGCTATTATACTTTATGAAAATCTGTCACCTTTCCAACTCATCAGAGAAAAAAATGACCATAAAATAAGCACATTCCTTCCTACATTATCAAAGGCACAATCCTAACAAATTTTCCAGCACTGGTACAGTTGTGCCAGTGGGGCATGTGCTGCATCCTGCAGTTGGGGGATAATCATGGAGGCCTCCTCAAGGTAAGGAGATGTTTGTTCCCTTACCTTTGAGTTGCCTTGCCCTTATGTCAGTGCTGGAAAGTTGGTTAGCATTGTGGCCTAATTCAGATAGCACTCCAAACCACAAACTTTGGACTAGTGCCCTCCCACCTCACACTCTTCTCCTTCCTCCCCATGTAAACCATGACTTTATCCTAATGTGGCTTCAGGATCTTGGTGATCTACAGTTTTCCATTTCATTCAAACCTCATAAACAATTGTTTGCACAAACCATAGTTTGCCATGTTCTTGGTAAATGGTAAAATGTGAACAAATATGGTTTTGTTTTAGAAAACAATTTAGATGGCTTCACCTTACTTCGATTTTGCTTACATTTTATCATTATTGTCCCATTTAAATGAATAGGGATACATTTTGCAGATGAAGGTTGTGAGTTGTGTCTGGCAAATTTGGCTTGAGGAATTAGGATTAGCATAGAGAGGCTGCTGGGAGAAAGATGGGGTCATGTGAAGATCCTATCGTTCTATGGCAGGTTAGAGCAGGATGAAGGTGGAGACATAGAAAGGAAAGCTTGGTAAGTTTGGACATTTGCATCAATATGGGGAGGGTCCCAATATCTGCAGATTCACTTATCCACAGATCAGGTCCATGGGAGGCCCGTGTGCACACCCCCAGGCCTCCTAATGCTTTTTAAGGCATTACAAACATCACTTCCAGTTTCACAGAAAAACTGGAAGTTGCTTTTTTTTTCCCCCTTAAGGCTCAGTGTGAGCTCAGCAGAGGCTGCAGATGGATGTCTGTGGGCTCTGCTGAGCTCAGAGGACTCTCCAGAGGCTAGGGGAGCAGGGGTGCATGTGGAAACACTGAGGCAGAGAAATTACCCTGGGCATGGCTGAGTTAGGTTCCAGTCTCTGTGCACACTTGCTATACGAATGAAGTAGAGGTCTCTTTTAGTCCACACTTGCATCAGCCTCCTTATTGCCAGGAGGGAGACCTGTGACTTGTGGACTTGACTCAGGTCACCAAAACGTGTGTTCTTTGTGGCTCGTGGCGACTCAAGTCATACAGGCCAAAAACTCAGGCAATGACTCAGGACTCAGGAGTTTTACCCTAAAAATGAAATGACTTTAATAGATTTGAGTTAAGACTTGCTTTGGTATGTGCTTGCAACTCTGTTTTGTGTGTGGGCTTGCTTGCTTTTGTTTTTGCCGCTTCTGTGACTCAACTAGTTTCTCAAAAAAGCTAGGCCATGGGTCAAAATGACTCAAAAAATGGCTCTGGATGAGTCATGACAGTCACCCATTATGACTCATGGGTGACTCAAATCAAGGGGGTGGAGACTCAGGACTTGACTCAGGACTCTAGGAAGTGACTCCAGCACATCCCTGCTTATTGTCTCCTAAATGAGCTTCTGGGGATGCATAAATCTTCAGTAGTGCCAGTTCAACTGAGATAAAAAAAAAAATTACTGGAATTGTGACACATTTTCAAAGCCTAGTTTAAGAAGGAGGATCACACTAAAGAAAGGACAACTATCAAGATTATTAAATTATCTGCATTATGATAAATAATTTGCAAACATAACAGTGGGAAACAAAGCTGTTTTCAAATTTGCTTCAGTAAGGAAAGATTGGAAAAAATACAGCTCATTTTTTTTAGTCACTGCAATCTCAATACATATTAAAGGAGATTGTTGTGGCTTTCTAATGAGTTTTAATGTAGATTATTTTCACATTTGTGTTTTCTGTAGTAACTTGAACATCTAATTCATGCACCAGTCACATTCATAGGCTAAAAAACGAGGCAAATATACAACTCCTGGCAAGGCCTTAAACAACAGCCTACAACAGGGTTGGCCAAAGAAAGGAAGGAATCTGGAGACTGGGTTCTACTTTCCAAGACAGTAAACAGTTAATTCTCTGTGGTTGAATACAACACAATGTTGAGGTGACATCTATTATATTTATAGCAGTGAAATCAATTAACAATATAAAACCAAACAAAAATAAATTATTCAGATTTTGTTTGCCTCTTATATTTGCTCAAAATCTTTGGCCTACTTTCAGACACTAATTATAATTCTATCTTCTCCAGCAAACTAGCTATGTAGCCATAGAATTTTCAACACTATTTCTTAGCATATGTTTCCACTAAAAATTTATTCCAGTTTCAAACCAGCTTAACTGTTGTGAATTCCAGTGAAGGAACTCAGGAGCCTGCATTTCTGTGAAGAACAAGGGATTTTTAGCAAAGAATTCTCAACATTGTTCCAAGATGACAATTTCTTTGCTTTCTGGAGAGGGGTTTTACCCATTTTCAGTCAATTTACATTTATATTATAAATTGTTCTTTATCCTAAGAATAAGAACATTAGACCAGTGCCAAGAGTGCCAGACTGCTCATGTGAATGCCTGCATTCTTCATAAATTCCTTGTTTTCTTCTACAGGGAGGGTAATAATTGTGAAATATGGTGGGGAAAAGTTCCTGGCATAGAGAACCTTCCTGTACTCGTAAAATAGAATGGGATGCCACTACATAAGCTAGGTAATAGATATTATGTGAAAGATATGGGAAAGCCCCTGTAAATGTTAATGCTCTATGCATGAGGTTGTTCTTTCTGAATAAATTAAGGCCCATTTTAGAAAGTGCAAATAAGTGCCTCTCTATTGCTCCCCATCAATTATCCAGCACAGTGAAGGCAAACAGGTGGTCTCATATTACTACTTTCATATTGGCATTACAACTCTCCCTGCTCCAGACAGAATTGATCTAAGAGCTGGTGCAGTGTAGTAGCTAAGAAACCAAGCAGCAAATCAGGGCTTCCCTGGTTAGAATCTCTTCCCAGGTTGCCATTAACTTGCTAGGTGGCCTCAGGCAAGCCACTCCCTCTCAGTTTCAGTCTTCCATCTACAATGTAGGGATAATATTGACAGTCCAGTCCTATACTTAGCAGTGCCACCTGGTGCAATGGCACCAAAATGACCACCGCTGTATCCAGCATCTCCATCTCCAGGCTATTTTGCCGGTGCAGACTTAAGAACCTCTGTGTCGGGCTTTGCAGCCTGACATAGAGGACAGGATACCCTGGGTTCCACTGGTCCCAACCCACTCCTGCCCTCCCCCTACCATGAAAGTCATTATTGCCAACCCTGAGCTCTTCCCTATACGGAGGGCACTGTAAATGTGCTGGTGCTCAGAGCCATTAGGACTGGGCTCTGAGAGGCCAATCCTATGCAGTTCTGTTCAGAAGTAAGTTCCAATTATAGTCAATGGGGCATACTTCCAGATAAATATAGTGCACCTGTTTTGGCACAGCTGCACCAGTGTGGGGGAGAAGGATAGGAATGGGCTGTTAACCTCCCTGGAAGGTAGTAGAACAATGGGATAGTAGTGTCCTTGCACAGCTCCCATACATTCCAATGGCACATGCATAGAATTTCCCAGTGAACCAGTCCCCATGACTGCCATTTGAATATTTATTTATTTATTGCCTCAAGAGCAAGACGTCCTTGGCTGGCTCACAACATTAGTTCTTCATGTAGAGTCTGCATGGCTACTCTGCAGTTCGCTGAACCAGCGCATCTGAGACCCAGAAAAAAGAATCATCTAGTCATTCCCTTAATTTTCTTTGATTTGTTCCACGCTGGACCAATGAATTCCAAGAGAGAAAATTATGCCAAAAGCTATTCCCTCAACTATTATGCTAAGCTATCAGCTTTAAAAAAAAAAAATCTGAACAAAAATACTGATCAGCCATTTTGGATAAAGAGCAAATACTGTAATACACTTTTCAGTGGGTAGATGGGAAGAAAGGGCACAATAAACAAGAATTTGATTTTATATGAAATGCCATCAGCCGCTCAAGTGGTTCAAAATGAAAGCTTTGGCATGTATGAAGAGTTTAGTTGCTGGGCTGTTGATTTCCTTTCACATTAAAAGAAATATTCAACGCAGGCTTTTCATACCTACGATATGAACCATAATATTCTTGTGGTATAATTGTTCCGCATTAAAAGGGTTTTATGAGGAGGCAAAGGGGGTGGTCTCAATTTTTTTTACACAAGGCAGAGCCATCTGTTCAATAACTGTGTTAATTACCCCTGCATTGAGTGGAAGGAATAATGTCAAGGCATGCTAACGATATTCATCAGAATCAACTAAAGAATGTCTCATGACTCACCTGGAATGAGCTGTGAAACCATGACCATGGCTAGGGGAAGAACAAAAACAGAATTTCCCTTCCCAACAGAAGTACAAGTTGTACTGCAATCCTATACACCAGCGATTTTCAACCACTGTGCCGTGGCACATTGGTGTGCTGCAGGAGTTTGGGGAGGGTCATTTATTCATAGGGCCATTTGGGATGTGAACACCCTGCCAGCAGCACAGTGTGTCTTGTCAACTGTCAAAAAACTGATGGTGTGCCTCGACAATTTTAGTACCATATGATGAAAGAGGCTGACAATCGCTGCTTATATACATTTATCTGAGAGCAGGTCCCATGGACAACAAAGGGATTAGCTTCTACTAAACATGTATAAGATTGCACTGAAAGTCAATGTTCAATGAATTCTAGATGCTGAAAGCAAGTTGGTATAATGGCGAATGGGAACACAGTCAGTGAGCCATTACATGTGAGCCTCAGAAAGACCAAAGGGGCAATGGTGAATTTTTCTTGTTCATCCCCAAGCATCCACAGAAAGAAGTCATGGAACAGTTATTGCTACAGATACTGGGAAGAGGAAACACTTGTGACACATTATAGTGAGAAAGAAGGCTGCCAAGGTTTGTCTTTTGCTCTCAGGCAGAGGGTTCCACCTCCTACAGAAGTGTGGTTGGCACAAGTCCACAGAGAATGGCACATGGGACCATTTTGTGTGTTGGCCTTGCCCAACAGAATTCCATGCCTTTCAAGATGTGGCAGCCCCCCCCCCCTGTTGCCAATCTTTCAGCAGATGCTGAAGACCCACATCTTTTGACAGGTCTTCATTGACCCGCGATAATGACACCTGGGTGTTGGAAGAGGATAGTGTCACTGTTGAAGGAGGATACTGTTAGCCATTCTGTCTTGTTTTTGTTGCTAATTGTTGTTTTACTCTGATACTTTACATATAAAATTTTTATATTTTGCAAGCAGGTCTGTTGAGAAGTGTGGGGCATGCCTTTTAAAAGTAAATAATAAATACATGTTTTGCCCTTACCCTCCAAACATTACACCTGACCACACATAGCAGCTCACCTAATCACTGGCATACTAAACCTGCACTAAGCCAATGAGGGCAGGCATTGGTACAAGGACCCACTTGACAGCTGCCAATGCCGCAACACCCAAAGGAGGCCTACTGCTGGTGCCTGTTCAGGCCCCTGGGGAGGATCCAGCCAGCAACCAAAAGGTACCAGCTACGTGGGCTCAGTTCCCTTACTGAGATGGTGGCCATGGTTTTCTTTGCCAGCAGCTGCTTCCTGCCATGTTTTTACCCCATGCACAATGCCCTATATAGCATAGTAACACTACATGGGGCACTGTTGGAGGAAAAACCACCTGCCAGCTAGAACTCTGTTGCAACTGCTTGACTCATGAGAATGAAAGAAAGCTGTGTCAACCGCCATGGTAAGAAGCATGAGGCCCACCCAAAGAGGATGTCACCTTGCCTAGGGTCCCCTCATACCCGAAGCTGGTGTCAAAGTGCAGTATAATTTAGTATAATGGTTTGAGTGTTGGACTATGACCAGAGAGACTCACCTTCAAATCCCCCCAAACATGAAGGTAGCTGAGTGAGCCACTTGCTATCTCTCAGCCTAATCAACTGATAAAGACATAGTAAGGATAAAAACAGGAATCATAACCATGAGCTTCCTTGAGGAAGGGTGAGGTGGAAAAGTGCACACTTGCATAGTACATGCTCTTATTATACATGATGTGGTGCTTATACATGTGTGGAATGCGGCTACTAGAAAATGCTTCACTTGTGGCTGCTGTCACATGATTTGGCCCTGAGAGGGAACAAAGTGGAAAAATCTGACATTTAAAAGATACCACAGATCAGATGTATCTGACAGGTTCTTAAAATGATAGCATACATAAATATTATCTTTGAGGGGCCAAAGCAACCTGAAGTAATCTAGAAACATACCCAAGCAGCATGCGTTGCTCTCAAATTACAAAATTTAATTTGTTTTTTCAGGAGACATTCCCACAGAATTGGCATTCACAGAGCTTACAACAGTCTCTGTAGCCAGACATCTGATGGAAAAAAGTCTGTCTGACAAGAGCTGTTCAATGGTGCCTCACATAACATGCCCTTGGACTTGAACAAATAAAAAAAAATATATTTAAAAGAAAACAGAATCAGAGGAGGTACTTATGCAAGCAGGAGAGAATAAAATAAGCATGAATTTAATTACCCCCACAGCCAATATAAAAATGGTTTGGACCTGGAACACCAATTAAATATTATCATAGAAAACATTTGAAAATGCAGTTTGGGTCAAGGGTTTCACCAGCTAGTCTGCATACTAAAGACACAAGTTTCATTTTTATGCGGCAAGCCTTATCTACTAGTTACAGCCTGCCTGTGCATCCAAATATAATATTACCAAGAGCCGCTTATGCATAACTGCTTTAGGGATGCTGCCATTCTTTTCTTCTCTTGAAAATAAAGTGTGTGTGGCCAAGAGCACTATTCACTGCTGCTTTGGCCTCTTATAATGGTTGCCATCTCTTTGCTCTCTGATATTTTTATATTACAAGAAAAAGCAAAAGGTTTTTTGCACCAAGTTCCCAGGGTTGGTCGTAACCACGAACAGGGCCCAAGAAGGGTACACTATATTGGGGCCTAAAGATTCAAGGAGATCTGACCAAGGCTGCAACCCCATTACTATGTGGAAAGAAAATTGGCTAAACTGTAGAGCTTTCTCTAATTTCTTCTTCTAAATTGTAGATCTAAAACTGAAGAATTGCAATAGTTCCCTTTGGGGCAAGAACAATTAAGGGCACAACCCTAACTAGTCCCTTGGGCCGGCCAGAGGGGTGTCGTGAAAGTGCCATAAAGCACTTTCACGCCACTCTAGAGGCAGTTAGGCTGGCACTAGGGACTTAGGCAGGCCCACAATGGCAGTTAGGCCGGCACAACTGCTCCATTGTGAGCCCTGGGCATGGTGAGTTTGCACTGGCTGACCTTGGCCGGCACAGGGGTCTGGGGAGGTCGCGGAGCAGACATTTCAGGGCAGGGGAGGGCAGGCAGCGAGCAGGGAGAGGAAGGTGGGGCTGAGACCTGGCAGTTATGCTGGATTCCAATCCCGTTCCCCGATCAGCACGGAGTGGCTCCAAGCTGCTCCATTCTCCTCAGACTTGCATCACCTCCTGAGGAGGTGACCCATTGAGGCTGTGGTGGTTTACCTGTGAATAAGGGGAAGAGTTTCCCCTTGCCTCCAGCTGAGCCTATTCTGGCCCCAATCTTGCACTAGATAAAGCACAGACATCCTGGCCTGCCCGTTTTCAGCGCAAGTTAGGATTGCATTGTAAATCGCGTTGTAAATCGCCTAACTACTTTGTCTATCAAATGTGTATTTGCAAGAGAAATTGGATTTTGGTAAAATAATGCATAATTTTGCAGTGAAAAGGTTCAGAGAAATTAAGCTTTAAAGTATACTGGTCTATTTTTTAAAAAATTGCAACTAGAATAAGCAACTGACAGGGTAATACCTTTACAGTATTACAACCAACCCAAAGGTTAAAAAATAGCCAGTCAGTATTGTAGGCCTTTTCTTCACTCTGTATGTTACATTAAACAAAATAGCAAACAGGTAATCTTGTGGCATGACAACTGCAGTGTGAGCTGTAGTGTAACTTCAGAATTAAAATAAAACTTTCTTTCATGACTCATGAGCTTGTATGTATAGGATTCGATCGTGATGTGTGAGTGGGAGGGAACCTGTGTTACACATTTGTACTGAGCCTAAAAAGTTATGCTTCAATCCTGATCACGAAGTGATGCAAAAAATCAGTTTCAAAAAGTCAGCTTCTAGAGGGAAGATAATCATTTTCCTGCCTTCAATTTCAACTTTGTGTTCCTTTAAAAACTGCATGGTATTGTTTTGTACTTGTTTTTTTGCAAGTGACTAACGGCTTCTAGACTAACAAATCCAGAAATGCGCTGTATGCATTCAGCAAACTGCAAAGCAAAATTGCAAACAAATGGTGGATTCGTATGAGTGAACAAGGACCAATCCACACATTGTATTGTCACACAATTTTCTGTAAACTTATGCATATTTTTGTGTGAATGACCAGTGGTGTCACTCAGGGAGTGTGGGGGGGGGGATGCAGAACACACTGGGTGAGACACTCAGGTGGGGGGGGGGTTATAGCCAAAATTGTGAAATCTTGGTATTTTTGAATACCATAATTTTATATATCATTTGATTGGCATTTCATGCAGAATGCAATAAGACAAACTGTGTTTAAATAACTATTTCATTAAATGTTGTGGACAAATTACAAGAAAAGGAAAACAACTTTTTGTTATGTAACAAGAAGTGGATTTTCTTACCTCAAAACCGATCAATGTGATTGGTTGTTCCAAGAGCCAGTAGAGAACCAATGAAGTGTTAGTATAAGTCAGCTGTTATTTGCATGCATCACAGCTAATACTAGAAATCTTATTCAGTTGTGTGAGTCCCTTCAAGTTCGGCACTTGTTTTTTGTTGGTTTGTGATTTGTTGAGTGACCTGTACTGTTATATATTAAAATAAATAAAGTTAGTGAAGGTTAGTGACCCTAGTGATGCCATTGCATTTAGGCTGTGCATATGATATTGTAATTTGTTCTGTATGGTCTGGCACGGGAGGTGATCCATCAAGGGAGTGCCTTATAATGCATTAAAAACATGACTTCCAGTTTCTCTGTGACACCAGGTCATGGCAGAGCAAGCAGCCACTATATCCTGAACCTTCACCCTGGGTCATACATACCCACAGCAATTCCCTCAGAGTGATGCCAGCTTAGAGGAGCCCCAAAGAGGACCTTGTATTAGGGACCATGCAGCAACTGGGAAGATAAGGAAAGTATTTCACCTCTTACCTCTCCTGAAAAGCCTGGTCCCCAGACAGCCAATAGTATGCAGAAGCCAGCACACCTGCAGCCTTGCACCAGTCCGGGATAGGACTGGGCTATTATTCACCTATATTACAAGGTTACTGTGAATATAAAATGGGGAGAGGGGACTTTGTAAGCTGCCCTGAGCTTCATAAAGGAAAGGTGAGATAATGAAAGAACTTTTATTTGTGTATGTTCCTCACTTTCTGTGCCCCTTAAAAGAAGAAAAAAGTAACATTTTAAAAGTACATTTTGAAATAATAACTAGCACTTCTACCAACCTTGGCCAATCCCCAAGGCTTCATACTGGCTGCCAGTCAAAAGAACTCACATTACATATTCTTACTGATTTTCTTTCTTCACCTGAAGTGAACTCTAATTCCTGAGTGCGCTTATGCAAATCTATGGTAGTCCCAGCCTCAGGCTCCAGACAGATTCCCAAATAGCTCCAAAGTGGAGGTTTCATACCTGGTGGGGTACAAGGTTTGCTCATCCTCCCCAATCATCTTTGGGCCCAATCCTATCCCACTTTCCAGCACTGATGTAGCTGTGCCAATGAGACATTGGTGGTGGAGGTAGTCGTGGAGGCCTCCTCAAGGTAAGGGAATGCTTGCTCCCTTATCTTGGGGCTGCATTGCAGCTGCATCAGCCCTGGAAAGTTGGATAGGATAGGGCCCTGAGGCTCTTCTTTTCACATCGATATCTAGCCATGGATGCCAACCATCCTAAATACTTCTTCTATAGTTATTTTTGCACTACTGCACTGAACTGATCCTGCTTTGTATCAATCCCAGGATTTCCAGTGAAAGGCTGAAAAACCTTTTGCTCTTTTGTCAAGTCTTCCCCCAGATCTGAGAGGGCAATGCCAGCCACTTGCTGTTTCTGTACAGCAAGGCAGCTCTCCTGCTCTTCAGTCGAACCCCTGCCTGGAGCCCACGCTTGGGACATAGTTCCTTTTCACATGCATGTGAGTTTCTCCTGCAAAGGTAAATGAAAAAAAAAAACAGTCTTGCTCTGCACTGCTGAAGATTATGGGAAACCCATCTGCATGGAGCAGTAGCCTTCTTGTTATAAATTCAGTAGTGCTAGAATGACGTGGCGCAGATTCTGAATGCAGATAGTCATCTGGCTTGCCTCCCTCTTAGGAAGACTCATGGCTTTTCTTAAGCTGGAAAGATGTCAGAGTCCTTTGCTGGGTAGATATTGAACTTGGGCTAGCACAACAGTGCTACAAAGGATCAGCTAATTCATTTTTAAAAGTGCAGAGGGAGCTGGGTTTGCAAGTAAAATCCCCAGAATACCGAATATGAAAAAGGTCACTGCAATGCCCCCTCCTGTGAAATCCAAGATTGTTAATGTGTGTTAAGAAGGAATTCCCACAATGCTCTACTGTTTCACCACGTGTATGGCTTCTCCCATTTTGACAGATGTTCCTGACTGTCATGAAAACCTTCCCCCAACCTGAGGCTGATTCAAGAACGCAACGGAGCAACTCCCACCCACCTGCATTCTGTTGTACATGTGGTTTGGTCTACTTTCAGCTGGATTACCAACTGCTGTTATGAGAGAGATGAAGGCCCAGTTTGGATGATCATGTAAACCAGAGGTTCCCAAACTCCCCAGAGGGAGTTGGGTATGTCATAAATAATGGCCTCCATGAGTATCCTGGAGGGTCACAGCCCACTCTGTGAGTCTCTTGTGGCTGCCCTGAGCTCCAATCATCAAGGGGGCTGTGAGCCTCCAGGAACCTCATAGAGGCTTCAGAAGCCTCCCCAGGTACGTTAGAATGTCCTTGGTTCCCAAGGTGTAGTGATTGCCACAGTGCTGTTGAGGCACCGGTTCTTGGGCCACTCCCTTAAACGAGAATGGTCGATTTCCAGTTCCCCTGGTGGGTCCCAGGGGACCCGCGTTAATTAACATGCATTTGGGAACTGCTGATCTAGACCATGATTGCATTTATTCTCTACCAAGCCATGGCAAGACTTGGCCTCATGTGCTCCTCTTTCTTCTCCTCCTCCTGCACACTAGCCTGATTTCTACTAAGAAGTAAGCTGCTTTGAGTGCAAAACCATAGCAAATATGATTGATATTCTGGTTTGTTAACTAATTCGTGTTAGAATACAACACTGTTCTATGAATTTATTTGGCTGAGGCAAAAGCAAAAGCAGAAGTATTTTCTTAGTCCTCAATCCTACTCCCCACCGTTAACAATCATGCTGACAGAGAGCATGCTGCATCCAACAGTGGGGGAGGGGATCAGGAGGCCTGCCAGAGGTAAATAAAAATATTTTCTACTTACCTCTGTGTAGTCTTCCTGGAGGTCTATGGGTCTTGTTGGACCTACAGCTATATAGCTAGCATAAGTCTGAGGAGAGAAAAGGGGCAGGTTCAAAAGAGGAGATCAGATCCTGGTGCACACTGATGCCACCAGTATCCACCCCCTCTCTGCCCTCCCACTCCCTGCCCAGAAACTCCCCTGCCCTCATCCTCCCCACTCATAATACACCTCCTCCATCAAATTACCAAAAGTACTGGAGTCTCTGAGAGCTGCTGGTGTCATCTCTGCCCATCTGCAGCAGTGGCCCAGAAACACGCAACAGCAGCGTGACTTGCACACCACCATAAAGGGCCTTGCACTGCCAGAACACAAGTTCAGGCAGCACTAGCCAAGATAGGATTGGGCTATTACATACACAGAGGAGGAGGAGAGTGGAAAGGAGTACATGAGCCTGAGGATGACCACAGTTCATTCCCAATAATCTAAACTGTGATCATCTGAACTAGGTCTAAGTGTAGGCACAAAAGTATTCCATGAGGAGGTGCATGAGAAGAGGTTGTTCTGGAAAATCCAGGCAGAGAGCTGCAACCTATGGTTGAAGCCTTGTTGAGCTTGGTTGCACAGCATTAATAAATCAGCCTTCTGTGGAATCATTTTTGAAAGCTTATACCAACAAATATTACAGAGGAAAAACTGAAAGTTGAACAATTACGCAGAGCATAGGCCACTCGAAGTTACCGGGAAAGTTGATGCTTTTGAAGAAAATGCTGCAGAGAACTGGAGGTGGCAGAAATTAGGCTTTGAGTTGTCAAGTACTGCAAGTGCAGATAAGAAATGGGAAATACTTCAGTCAATGCTATTTCTTCACATAGCTGATGCCAATCAAGGAAGATATTGCACAGGTTTCAGCCTGATGACAACACAGGTAAGGAAAAGATTCAAATCTTGATGAAGATATTTGAATCATACGATGTACCAGAATATTTATTTTATTCACACACACACACACACACACACCACAGAGGGAACAAGGAGAGCTGTCAATCAGCTCAACTGCTATGGTGGCGTGCAAGGGACAAAATAGGTAGCGATGCCTGTGCAAACAGCGACCTCTGTTTGCCCAATTATATAGAAGACAGTGTTTGTGTCATCAGTCTCAGGGGAGGCATCAGGAACAGTTGCTTCCAGCAGGTTAGAGCTATATTCATAATTAGCTGCAAAAAAAAAGACAAGACAGCTGGCTAGCCCAGGCATTTTCAGTCACTGTCTGTGGCACATTGGCGTGCCGCGAATGGTCTGCAGGTGTTCTGTGGGAGTTTGGGAGAGGGTCATTTATTAGTAGAGTCATTGGAGGATGTGAGGCCCTCATCAGCAGCATGGTGTGCCTTGTCAGTTGTCAAAAAACTGATGGTGTGCCTTGATAATTTTAGTACCTTGTCAGTGTGCCGTGAGACAAAAAAGGTTGAAAAATCACTGGGCTAACCAATCAAAAAATAGCAGGACACCTACATCAGTAAGCTTTGGAGAGGCAGCTGGAAGAGTTGCTTCTCTTCTCTTAAAAATAAAACCCATGAAGAAAGCAGGGAGAAGCCTGTGCAATGCACCGGCTCTCTAAAGCACTAGGAGTGACCATTTTCTAGTTGCTTCAGGAGGCCTGTGCTGAGCTTTCCACAGCTCTGAGGGAGGGGAAAAAAGAGGGGAGTTAAAAAAAAATTATCAAAGGGGGGAGAGAGTGTGTGTGTTGCAGAAACTGAGTTTTATTTATTTATTTATTTATTTAGGGGGGAGAAGAGAGTACATTTGTTGCAGAGACTGAGCTTAAGGGCAGTGGCATCACTAGGGTTCGTGTTACCTGTGCAGGATGCCAGTGCGTCACCCCCCATGCAGTGGGCGGGACAAGACCCCAGGTGGTGGGCATGGTGATGTAACATCACTCCGCCCCCACTGGTTTTTTGGCTGTACCTTTTAATAGAACTAAGATAGAACACATTCTGCATGAAATGACGCATGGATTGATATATAACATGATGGTATTATTCCTCCAAACTGTGATTTTAGTGATTTTGGTCAATAGTAGTGTCACACACACACACACCCTGGATGTCAACTTACTAACACCTTATTGCAGCAATTCTCAAATGTTCAGCACTGGGACCCACTTTTTAGAAAGACAGTCTGTCCAAGAGCCACCAGAAGTGAAGTCATGGTGAAAGTAACATCATCAGGCAAATTAAAATAAGTATAAATAAAATAAAACAAATAATTAAATAAGTAGAAGCCAGACCTGGTCCACCAAGCGAATTTCTTCTGTAGCCTGCCTGCTATAACACCCCCACTCCAAAATCAGTAAGGTTTTCAGCCCTACCCAGTGCCCAGTTCAATTTAAGAACTTCTGTTTAAACCAGATCACTGTCAGGATCCACCAGGCTTTGCAAGTCTCAAAAAAGTTCACCTTATCAGCTGAAGCCTCTGTTTTGATCCTTTTTAGTGGGGGGGAGGCTGCCTTCTGGAGCACTTGTTTAGCTGCAGGTGCATAGGATCAGGATCATTCTGGTAGCCTTGCACTCTCCTTCACCTGATCTTCCACACCAGCCAAGGCACGTTTGCTTATGCACGAGTAAACTCAACCATGAGGCTTAGTTTTGCTTTCCATAGGGCTCAATACATTCATCTGCTTGGAGAGAGGGACTTACTTCTCAGGTGTTTTGGGGGGCTGCATTCATTGGAACAGGACCATTCTAGTGTGGTTGGATTCCTCTCAGCCTGCCCTTTCCGACGGACTAAGGCAAGTTTGCCTATTCGCGAGTAAACGTGCAATATGGCTCACTTTCACTTTCCATAGAGATCCATGCATTTTTGTTCTCTAGTTTTTTGGCCATAATTTTTGATAGAAAGGAGATATTTCACTCTGGTTTTTTGCACTGCATTCCGCTCGAAAGTCTGCATCCAACTGTGTATAATATGATGGGGTTACTCCTAACCACTGTGATTTTAGCATGTCACACCCCGCCAGGTGCGTTTCACCCCCCCTGTGTGTGTCACCCGGTGCAGACCGCACCCCCCGCACCTCCCTAGCGACACCACTGCTTAAGGGGGAGGGATGGGGAGAATGAGTGTGGTTGCCTCTCCTGGTCTGGATCTCACTGCACATCACTGTAGTACAGTGCTTTCTAAGAACAAGAATCTCCAAAGACGTTCCAGTGCTTCACCTTCAAACTAGCTGGAACTAGGAAATTCCCAAGATGCACAGGAGCTTTGTATTTGTACTAGTTGAAACTAGTTCTGATGGATTTCGCGTTTTTACTGCATATGTATATATACACATATACAGACAGGTTCCCACATCTGGTTCCCCATGGAGCACCAGAGGCCAGAACTTTTGGGGATCATAAAAATATACTTGTGGATGAATAATGATGGCCTGCGGATGTGGCTGAGAAGCCCGGTCACCCAGGCAAGAGTCGTCCTCCTCTTCTGCCACTGTATCTATGGGTGACAACACGGAGGTCTGGCATCCATCTGCTGCTTGATTCCTGAGCAACATGGGGAAGTAGCTTGCATGCACCCATGCTTTCCAAAACATGGGGGGGGGCATGCAAACAGTTGTATGGACAGAGATTGGAGCCCACGGATGGTTTTCTGCCTTGTTACCAACTGTCACCAGTCTTGCCCACCCAATTAATCAACCAAAGCTGAGTTGATTAATTTACCAATATTGTAAACAATATGTAAATTCCTTCACAAACAACTAAGAAAACAGGAAGAGAGTAGAAGAATACTGAAAAGCAGAACAACCTGAGCTTGGAAACTATTCCTCATATCGACAGTCTAGTACTACCATATGGTACTTTTGTTCACATTGAAATGTACTTGATGCAGAACAAATGAACTCATCATTTTACTGGCAGAGGCATCAAGCCTATTAATAAAGGCCTATATTAGACTAGGTTTGCAGAGCAATTCCCAAATGATGGTTAGGGCTTGACAGACGGTTGTGGGAGGCTTGTCGGTGTGTTGTCAGAGCGCCAAGCAGCGTGTCTAGGGAACAGCGCTGAAACAGAAACCAGGGAACAGTATCTTCCAGGTCAGAGGGGGTAGTGAACAACTTGTCGTTCCCAAACAAAGGCAATCACTCAGGGTCGGGTGGGAGCCACTTTTACGAAAAGTCTGTGTACCCTGACGCTGTTTGCAAGCTTTTTTAAGGTTTGCTACTGAATACCAGATCAAACACGAGCACATTGTTGCCATCATCAGAATGAAAGTTGCAAGAATGGCAACATGTGGGTTATGACAGGATGCAAAAATATTGAGATCATGATATTAGAAGTGAATTAATCATCAGTTTTTTATTTTCTTTTAATTGCATAATTATGAACAAATGAAACTGCCTTCTTCAGAGCAAGGCCATTGATTCATCTAGCTCAGTACTGTCTATATCGGGGCTTTCACCTATGAAGTTCAAAAACACACAAAGTGTTTGGATTATAATGGGCCACAATTTCTTGATTTAATGCAGAGAGAGAGAGAGAGAGAGAGAGAGAGAGAGAGAGAGAGAGAGAGAGAGATCTTGCAGTGAGTTTTTACAGCATTTTGATGTGGGCTCCTACTTGGGAAGCGTCAGTTACTGTTTATTCCCCCTATTGAGTGTTTCTACCCTAACCCAAAGCTACAAATCAATGTTTCTCAACCAGTGGTATTCATACCACTGGTGAAGTGGTGTATGGTGGTACACATGGGACTCCCAGACCCTTGCTGCCTGGCACCAGCAATGCCATGCAACAAGCAGCAATAGGAAGCTTGGCTTGGCAGACAGAGCTCCAAAGTATGCTTTCCATATACCTACAGCATTTTTTTCCATCCACCCTAAGCCTCCTACCGGTGTTGTCGTGTTGCGTCTGGCCTCCCAGTCCGGAAGTAACTGATGATTACATCATCACTTCCTGTGGTACCACTTCCTGTGGTACTTCTAATAGGTAGACTATGCAAAGCGATACAAACGGACAAACGTTGAGAAACGCTACTGTAGATCACTAGATGCTGATCCAAGTATACGCGCTACAGAAAAAAGTGACTTGCACTGCCTTTGCCTCCCTCCAGCAAGACAGACTTTTAGGTCGACTTTGCAATCCTTGTCCAAGGAGTTTCTAGCCAGCATCCCCAAGTGAACTGTCTCTGAAGTCAGTTCAGGGGAGGGAAAGACTTCACCAATCCATTTATTTCAAGTTACACACCAATCCTTGTTCTTGATTCCTGACCCACACTTTACCTGCCAGAACTAACTAAAAGCATGACATCCACTCAAACTGTCTGGAATAGGAGAAAAATGGAAAAGCCAATCAGTGAAGAGGGCATAAAATCCTATTTGGCCTCCAAAAAATCCTCAGACTCTAGGTTTTGGGGTGGCCAAGTTCCCATGGGATAGCAAACTGAGCTGCAGCCTTAACAGTTGCTTTAATTCCATCTTCACTGGCTCCCTGATCATTTATCTGGCCCTTAATTTTCTTGCTTTGCCCCATGTAAAGGGGAAGTGACAAAGTCACTGTTCCCCACCAATGTCTTGAGGAATGAGCATGGTCAACTGTTCTTTACCTTTTTTCCCCTTAAATTTAACACTTTGCCAAGTATCCCTTTGGAAGAGCACACCTACCCCCAGAGATAACACTGAACACTGGTAACAAATTCATGTTCAAAATAAATGGTAAACTTAGGTGCATTCAAGCACATATTTTAGGAAGCATATTAAGCATATTTACTTAGAAGTACTTCAACATAAGCACAACAGTTTCAGGATCATAGTACTTCTCCACAGCAAGTTCCTCTTCTTTCCTCTGTAACAGCTTTCTGCTTTTGTTCTACAGGAGATATAATTTCTGTTATTTCATTGTGATGATGACATTTATTTTTCCCCTTATAAAGGGCAGTACATTGTGTCACTACAGTCATCCCAGTTTCATTGAAACATTGCGGTGCCATCCATAAGCCAAAGGAATAGCAAGCTGTGATAAACAAGTCTGATCTGGACAATCTTTCTCAGTACCTCTCTATGTAAAAGATAAGGCACACCTTGTTCTTTAAGCTCAGCATTTCTCTGCCATGTTCAGAGTGGAAATAAATGCTGTTTTTTTTTATCATAAGACCAACTAGTATGTAACTAGTCTCACAGAGGAGCTACAAGCAATATCTAGAGAAGAACACATTTCAAAAACAGATGCAGACTTCTAACTATTTCTTGACAAAATTCTATGGGCATCTTTGTTCCACACAACAGACCTATGGGCTCCAATCAATCCTATGGCCTACACATTCTGCCAGAATATGTGCTCTGGCAGTGCAACCTTACTCTACTTGGACTTATGCCAACTATAGAACTAGCATAGGCCTGAGAAGACCCATAGGCCAGGGCTTTTCAGACTGGGGCATCGCGACGCCCCAGCCTGTGGGCCCTGGTCTGTTTCCCCTTAAGGGGCGGGGGTAACCAGGAGGCAGGGAGGAGGCAGCTGCGCGAATCCCAGGATAGTGCTGCTCAGAGGGGCTGCAGGGGCTTGGATACACTTACCTGAGTCTCCTGCAGCCTTCTGGGGGTGCAGAGAGCCCTGTGCGGCTGTCCGCAGGGCTCCCCGAAGCTTCACAAGTGAAAGTGGAGCGATCACGCTCCGCTTCTGCTAAACCAGAAGTGGATCATGTAAACTGGTTGCATCATGTAAAGTGGTAAGAGATAGGATTGGGCAGTGAAACACACATTCTTTCCTCCAGAAATTCTGAAACCAGGATAGACGCCTAGAAAAGGATATGGGGGGGGGGAGGAGTCATGACAGTTAAATTGGCTTTCCCTCTTTGTAGGGTGGATGTGCCCTCTCATTAGTATTGGCACAATCCAGAATGCCAGTGGATGCTACTTCAGGTTCACCGCCTTTGCACAATTTAAAAAAAAAAAAAGCCACTTACTGTGCTCCATTCTCAGTTTCTTCAGTTGTGGAAGTGTAGGACCTCAGCATTCAATTTAAATGAAGGAGGTCCTTTGTTCACATGGGCCCTGAAAATCAAGCCGGAAGTCTTGCTTGAAGAAACTTCACCAAGAGCAAGATAAAGAGGCAGGTGATTCCACTCACATTTAGAAGGGAGAAAGTGATTTGTGCGGGTTGCATCCACGGCAGGGTGGAGAGAGGCAGCAGCAACGGCAGTGCCCAGCCCACCATCCCTTCACCCCTTTACTGTCTGTCACTGATGCAATCAACATCATTTCACCTCATGGATGGAGCAACCCTGCCTGTCCATTTTGAATTCCACATCAAGGATGCTATTTGTATGTTTCTAGATGTTCACACATACTTTTTTTTCCCCCCAGAGAAATCAATTACTGAGAAGTTGTCATTCTTCAGCCCAAAAAGAAATCTGGAACTGCACTGCAAAAGAGGCAGACAAAACCCCTGCAGTCATGAGGGAGCTCAAGACTGCGCTGCACACATCTTGAGTCAGTTCTATCAAGCCTAACAGGAGCCAAATTAGAAAACAGTTGTGGGAAGGAGCACTTTGGGAATAACACCTTCACTGTGACAAAACTGGTAACGACTTTACATTTTTTTTAAACTCTTGATGTAGTCAACAGGGACTTTCCAAAGTGATGCAACAGTCAGGGAATGCTTTGAGCAAAGGGCCACAAAATCCACTCGGCTATCTTGCCATAACATCGATCTGTCCTCCCATCCCTTCCCCCCCCCCAACACGCACACTCCAAACAAACACATATATGCAACAACCTGCTTCCAATGCTCAACACATCCACACGCGCAGAAACATAATTTGTGATAATTCATTCCAGTGCGAACACATTAAAACTGCCTCTAAGTGCATAAGGAGTGCCATTACCTCTCCAATAAGCAAGTGCAGCCACTCAGAGTTAAGAAGGGCTTATAGAACAGATGGCAATGCTTCTCCACAAGCTTGAGTCCCCATACAATAACATAGTCCTGACTTTTCACAAATCTCATCCAGCCCATGTGCACAATTGAAACACTGCATTTACTCTCCCCTAACTCTTTTGCCATGGGCAGGTTCTTCTAGTTTTTTTCCACCATTTTTTTTCCTCATTTCTCTTTTTTTGTTTGTTTCAATTTGCCAGGGTTAAAAAGGTTAGCACCAGCTTTCCGACCCCAAAGGAAACCCATTCCAGGGTTTTGTGAAAAAACGATCCCTTCAAAGCAGGTTGGTTCTCTGTGGGTGTTGCTGTCCTTAATGAGCCTTGGGAAGACAAGAGGGAGGAAATGGGCAAAATCTGGGGTTTATCCCCTTTCTGGGATGGGAGCCCAATCCCATCCCAGAACACACAGCAACACAGAGAAGTTCCTATGGTTCCATCCACAAGAAAAATTTGTTAGGTTTGGCTTCCTATAAAGGCATTTTATCCACTTTCTTTGCTTCCTTGCTTTTTTCCAGTGCATGCATTTGGAATAGAAGTGTGTGTGGGAAATTAGGATTGCCTGACAACATCAGGGTGAAAGGCAGAGAAGGAACATGAAGCATTTAAGCCACTCACGCATCCTGGAGACAGCCTTCCTGATTCGCTGTCTTGGTGCTGAGATGACACAAACAGGAGAGAGAGAATAATTTCGCAGAGCCATGTCTTGGCACTCTAATCACACACAAGGGCTGATGTGAAGAAAAACAGCCTGTGCATGTACACACAAATGGAGCAAAAATGTTCCGTTCTGTTGAAGGAGAGAAATCTCTTCTCCTTTTCCCATCTCAAGTTGCCTCAACAAGGATGGGTGGCTGCCCATTCATGAGGCCAGTTGCCTTGGACAGTAGATTGGCGAGGTGTCCATCTCTGTCTGCCTACTTGCCTCAACTGCTCCTACTTCTACTCCCTGGATTGGAAAAGAAAGACGGGGACACAGATAAAGACGAAATGTGGAAGGGAGGAGAGTTAGAGCATTGGAGATGGGAGCAGCAGAGACAGGCACTTCATCAGATAGACAGGGCCACCATAGGCATCAGGAGCTTTTGGGATGGTCCTGAGAAAATGAGAGAGAGTTTCTCTTTCCCTCTGGCTAGGCCAGGGGTGTCAAACCTGTTTCATATAGTGGGCCCAATAGTATTCATGGTTATCTGCTGAGAACTGGTTGGAGGCCAGGAAGCAGAGAGTGGGTGTCAATGGGCAATTTTCACAATGGAGAGAGGTGAAAAGTGGTGTGCCCGAAGGATCTGTCCTGGGACCGGTGCTTTTCAACCTCTTCATAAATGACCTGGAGACAGGGTTGAGCAGTGAAGTGGCTAAGTTTGCAGACGACACCAAACTTTTCCGAGTGGTAAAGACCAGAAGTGATTGTGAGGAGCTCCAGAAGGATCTCTCCAGACTGGCAGAATGGGCAGCAAAATGGCAGATGCGCTTCAATGTCAGTAAGTGTAAAGTCATGCACATTGGGGCAAAAAATCAAAACTTTAGATATAGGCTGATGGGTTCTGAGCTGTCTGTGACAGATCAGGAGAGAGATCTTGGGGTGGTGGTGGACAGGTCGATGAAAGTGTCGACCCAATGTGCGGTGGCAGTGAAGAAGGCCAATTCTATGCTTGGGATCATTAGGAAGGGTATTGAGAACAAAACAGCTAGTATTATAATGCCGTTGTACAAATCTATGGTAAGGCCACACCTGGAGTATTGTGTCCAGATCTGGTCGCCGCATCTCAAAAAAGACATAGTGGAAATGGAAAAGGTGCAAAAGAGAGCGACTAAGATGATTACAGGGCTGGGGCACCTTCCTTATGAGGAAAGGCTACAGCGTTTGGGCCTCTTCAGCCTAGAAAAGAGACGCTTGAGGGGGGACATGATTGAGACATACAAAATTATGCAGGGGATGGACAGAGTGGATAGGGAGATGCTCTTTACACTCTCACATAATACCAGAACCAGGGGACATCCACTAAAATTGAGTGTTGGGCGGGTTAGAACAGACAAAAGAAAATATTTCTTTACTCAGCGTGTGGTCGGTCTGTGGAACTCCTTGCCACAGGATGTGGTGCTGGCGTCTAGCCTAGACGCCTTTAAAAGGGGATTGGACAAGTTTCTGGAGGAAAAATCCATTATGGGGTACAAGCCATGATGTGTATGCGCAACCTCCTGATTTTAGAAATGGGTTATGTCAGAATGCCAGATGCAAGGGAGGGCACCAGGATGAGGTCTCTTGTCATCTGGTGTGCTCCCTGGGGCATTTGGTGGGCCGCTGTGAGATACAGGAAGCTGGACTAGATGGACCTATGGCCTGATCCAGTGGGGCTGTTCTTATGTTCTTATGTTCTTATGACTGGAAGAAAGTGAGGTCATTAAGCAGATGGTGACTTGAAATAAGCACTTTTTCCCTCACATAGAAACTCATTCGAAGAGAAAATGTGCAAATCTTGGTGATGGCCACCAACATGGATGGCTATAAAAAGGAATTGGACAAAATTCATGGAGGACAGGCCAGTTAATGGCTACTAGCCATGAGAACTAAGTGCTACCTCTGGGTTCAACAGCTATAGACCTCAAGTTTCTGAGGAGCAGCAGAGAGGTGTGCATGCAATGTGATGTCATCTCTCCATGTGTTGATTTTTCCTACAGCAAGAAATTCTGGGAGCACTAGTGGCATTCCCAGAAGGAGGGCAATCACTAAGTTTTGCAAGGCACCCTTAAGATGTCATGTAAGCGGCCCTTCCCCCTCGCTATCAGTGCCATTCCGAGCAGCGAGAGCAACACGGAACCTCCACACTGCTCTTGACACCTGGAATGTTTCCAATGGTGAGGAGGAGGGGCAGCTTATATGGTGTGTTGAGGCAGCTTGCAAAACTCAGTCTTGTGTCCCCCTTCCAGGAACACCTCTGGGGAGCACCTAGTTTTAGTCAGGGCAAATGTTTTGCCTTGGAAGTTCAAAAATAAATGGATAAGTTCTATACAACAAGCTTATAACAGCTATATAGCACTTAACTGCTATGGCATTCCACAGAGAATCCTGGGAATTGTAGTTGAGAATTTTCTCTTACAGGTTGCACCCCATTCCTACAGATCTATCGTTCCCAGGATTTCCTGGGAAAGAGAATGAGTGTTAAAGCACAAGATCTATAGTGCAGATATCACTTCAGAAGGACGGCTAACACTGTGAAGACACCTGGAGGTTTGAATCACAGTAAGCCTAATAAAACTGCAAGAGCTCAGTAAATTCTCCTATTTCTTGATACTGTTCGCTATACTTTTTACATTCAGTGCAAACAATGGGGGGAATTGTAGAAAAATGTTTGGCCATTTGTTTTTAAACTGCAATAATAGAGATGATAAAACAATTAACGAATAGGCAATATAATGCATTATATTCCATAATTCATCATATGTGGGAAGTCAGAAAAGATTAGTATAACAGTTTTGACCTTAAAATGCATGACGTATTTGCTGTTTTTATCAACCTACCAGATTTGTTCAGTGGTTTTTAATTCTTTGTTTAGGCACACATTTAGATGGAGGCACACGACAGATAAATTGCTAACAGTTTGTGCATCAATACAAATCCACAAATAAATTGTGTTTTCTTAGCTCAAAACAGATGTTATGGAAGTCTTTTGTATTTTTGTCATTTCAGTGCTGAACTATGCATTGTTAGGACTACTGAAATGTGTTTTTGCATCAGTTACTGAAAACCTCTAGTAAATAAGCTTAAGCCTTGAAATGGATGCCCATCTGTTTGATGTTTTGTTTTTTGCCAACCTTAGTTCATCATGCCATTATGCTCCAAAAAGTGACTCAGGAATATAACAAATGGATGAGGAGCAACCTTGATGAAGTCATAACAGGATCTAGATCTGAGCTCTCTAATCCAGTGTTTTTCAAAACGTGGGTCAGGACCCACTAGATAGGTCATGAGCCAATTTCAGGTGAGTCCCCATTCACTTTAATGTGTATTTTATTTTTACTATATTAGACTTAATGCTATCATGGTCTGTGACTGCATTTGGGAAAATGTTACAGATCTGTACTTTGGACAGGATACTTACTATGTCTATGCTTTTAATAATGATAGTCAATAGGGCTTACTCCTGGGTAAGTGTGGATAGGATTGCAGACTTCGAGATGTTTGGAGAATTTTTTTAAACAGATCAGCAACTGCTTGGGAGGGTTAGGAGGGCTCTTCTTTATTTTACATAAATGTTTAAAACTTTTACAATAGGTACAAGTTACTTACTTAATATGATTTGATTTTGTCATATGGGGTATTAAAATTTTTCCTGTTTGATGATGTCACTTCTGACCCTGACCACACTTTCAGTGGGTCCCAACAGATTGTCATTCTAAAAAGTGGGTCCCAGTGCTAAAACATTTGAGAATTGCTGACCTAACCTATCACATAAGGTTCAGCCACAACAGTACCAAAGTTAATCTGATTTCAAGAGAACATTTGTTGTTGTTGTTGTTGGCAACCTTCAGTCTCGAAAGACTATGGTATCGCGCTCTGAATGGTGGTTCTGGAACAGCGTCTCGTGTGGCTGAAAAGGCCGATTCGGGAGTGACAATCCCTTCCACACCGGGAGCAAGTGCAGTTGGTCCCTGGTCTGTCTCCCTGGCTATGGGCCTTCCTTCTTTGCCTCTTTGCCTCAGACTGTTGGCCAAGTGTCTCTTCAAACTGGGAAAGGCCATGCTGCACAGCCTGTCTCCAAGCGGGCCGCTCAGAGAACATAAGAACAGCCCCACTGGATCAGGTCATAGGCCCATCTAGTCCAGCTTCCTGTACCTCACAGCGGCCCCACCAAATGCCCCAGGGAGCACACCAGATAACAAGAGACCTCATCCTGGTGCCCTCACTTGCATCTGGCATTCTGACATAGCCCATTTCTAAAATCAGGAGGTTGCACATACACATCATAGCTTGTAACCCGTAATGGATTTTTCCTCCAGAAACTTGTCCAATCACCTTTTAAATGCGTCCAGGCCAGACGCCATCACCACATCCTGCGGCAAGGAGTTCCACAGACCGACCACACGCTGAGTAAAGAAATATTTTCTTTTGTCTGTCCTAACCCTCCCAATACTCAATTTTAGTGGATGTCCCCTGGTTCTGGTGTTATGTGAGAGTGTAAAGAGCATCTCTCTATCCACTTTATCTTTCCTGTGCATAATTTTGTATGTCTCAATCATGTCCCCCCTCAGGCGTCTCTTTTCTAGGCTGAAGAGGCCCAAATGCCGTAGCCTTTCCTCATAAGGAAAGTGCCCCAGCCCAGTAATCATCTTAGTGGCTCTCTTTTGCACCTTTTCCATTTCCACTATGTCTTTTTTGAGATGCAGCGACCAGAACTGGACACAATAATCCAGGTGTGGCTTTACCATCGATTTGTACAACAGAATTATAATATTAGCCGTTTTGTTCTCAATACCTTTTCTAATGATCCCAAGCATAGAATTGGCCTTCTTCACTGCCACCGCACATTGGGTTGACACTTTCATTGACCTGTTCACCACCACCCCAAGTTCTCTCTCCTGATCTGTCACAGACAGCTCAGAACCCATCAGCCTATATCTCAAGTTTTGATTTTTTGCCCCAACGTGCATGACTTTACACTTACTGACAATGAAGCGCATCTGCCATTTTGCTGCCCATTCTGCCAGTCTGGAGAGATCCTTCTGGAGCTCCTCACAATCACTTCTGGTCTTTACCACTCGGAAAAGTTTGGTGTCGTCTGCAAACTTAGCCACCTCACTGCTCACCCCTGTCTCCAGGTCATTTATGAAGAGGCTGAAGAGCACTGGTTGAAGAGCTGTATACGTAGATCCAGACCTTTTCAAATTAAAATCCTTGCCATGGGCCAAGATGTTTTTGCCAACATTATCATAAGGACTTCCCAAATTGAATCTTACAACCCTGTCCTATCCCAATGCAGCTGTCCCACTGGAACGTGTACTGCATCCTGCAGGGGGACAGCTCCAGCATATTCTGTGGGTCAGTGGTTCCCAAACAAGTGATTGTGACCGATCAGCCTGGGAAGCACTTAGCTTTGGCCCTTAAGGGATGGGGAGGGCAGAAGGCAGCAACACAATCCCCAGGATCATGCTGCTGCCAGGGGATGGGGGGGGGGTTTCCACTTACCTAAGGAGCCAGCCTCCAAGGGGTGCAGGGAGCCCTGCAGACATCGCTGCAGGGCTCCACAAGCCTCTGTAATAATTAAAAAAAAAACTCAATTTAAAGCCACTTCCTGTTTATGATAGTAAACATTTGTTCCCTTGCTATGGGGCTCACTTCCATTGCCCAAATGGGTCTACTCAGACACACACCAGTGATTTTGTGAGTGCAAATCCAAGCAGACCTTGGAAAGCTGATCAAGGCCGGGAAGGGGGATAGGATATTGGCGGTGCTGCCGCCATTGAGACCACCCCCTTTCCCAGTCTTGACACACATCCCTCCCCCCCAGTCTCCGTTCCTCCTCGTTCCCATCCCAAATCAGATTCAAATCAATTTAGGGAAGGGGCCTCCAAATTTCCACCCAGGGGTCAGATGCAGCCTGTGGAGAGCCTCTATCTGGCCCATGGCCAGCCTCTGATCCCCTGATAGCCTCTGGGGTGAAGGAATGGGGGTCCATTTAAGTGTGTGTTTTATATCTTCGGTTGTGTTGGTGCTTAGAGAAATCCTGGACATTTGAGCCCATTCATTCATTCATTCATTCATTCATTCATTCATTCATTCACTCACTCACTCATTCATCTAAGTTCCATATCTAATGTATTTATTTAAATTTTATATTTAATTTTTTTTCCCCTTGACACTGTGCCAGATATTTGATGTGACCCTTCGGCCGAAAAGTTTAGAGATCCCTGATTTACGGCATCTGAAAACACTGCTGATTCAAAATTTTTGAGAAAACCCATATCCCAATGTGAAATTGGTAGCATGGTTCTTGGGGGCTATACCTACTGCTAAACTCTTTTTATTATTATTATTAATTTTATTTTTTACAAGTTAGGTCTTGCTAGCAAAACTGTTAGATGCCAACCTATTCACTCCAATTGAAAATGATCTTCCTTCAGGGCGCAATCTAAATTGCCCTGGGCCGGCACAAGTCCTGAGCCAGCCCGGGAGGGTCGTAAATATGCTACAAAGCATGTTTGCACCTCCATGCGAGTAAACTGCACCAGCGCTGGCCCTCAGAGGCCAGATCCAGCCTCCGCAGTGGCAGCAGCAGGTGAGTATGCGTTGGCTGAGCTCCACCTACGTAGGCGTCTGGGGAGAGCAGAGGAGGGCCCTCTGGCCTGCCTGTTCCAGCGCAAGTGAGGATTGCGCTGCCTATTACACAAGGCTGCTAAATTCTTATTTTCTGCATTAATTCTGTGATGTCACTTGACATTTTTTCTTATTTAGATCTTATAAACCCCTGCTAACTGGGTAAGAGGCACTTTTTCAAGTGGGCACTCCTCTTTTATTTAGCAGGGGGAGAGTAACTGGCCCTCTTCACCCCAGCAGTGTCTTTTCTAGTGGCTGCCTGCTGGTGTTCTTTTGCATCTTTTTAGATTGTGAGACCTTTCGGGACAGGGAGCCATTTAGTTATTTGATTTTTCTCTGTAAACCGCTTTGTGAACTTTTTGTTGAAAAGCGTTATATAAATACTGTTAATAATAATATTTCTTCTTTTACTTAGGTTGAGGCTGGGATTGACTATATTTCTTCCAAATTTAACAAGCAACCAGAAAATGCCATATTTTAAATTAGGAAGTAAACCTGATGGATTTGGGCGAGGGGAAAAGTTGTTCTATTACAAAACACAACAGATTCTGTATGCTCATTCCCACAAAAAAAAAAAAAAAGCAGATAAAATAGTACAAAAATGCATTCACTCACACACACATGAATTGAATCGAAAGGCGCAATCCTAACCTGCAGATAAGCCAGTGCAAGTACCTTGCGACAGCCCAAGAGTGTCACAGAAGTGCCATGAAGCACTTTCACACCACTCCAGAGGCAATTAGGCTGGCACAAGAGACTTGCACTGGCCTCCCTGAGCCAATGTGGGCCCCAGGGAAGGTGAGTTTGCGTTGGCCGAGCTTGGCTGATGCAGTGGTCTGGGGAGGGCGGGAAGGAGGAGGAAGGGAGGCATTCTGGGATGGGGGGTGCAGGCATCCCAGGGGCAGGTGGGCAAGGAGAGAAGGTGGGGCCATGATCTGGCGGTTATGCCAGATCCTAACCCTATTCTCAACCTGGCCAGTCCCTGGCTGCTCAGATTTGTGCCACCTCTGGAGGTAGCACAGATCTGAGTAGCACCATTGGGGCTGCAGTGGCTCTCCCTGGGGTATGGGGAAGCAATTCCTCTTGCCTCAGGTTGAGCAACTAAGCACTCGAATCTTGTGCTGGATACAGTGCAGGCTCGCTGGCCTGCCTGTTCCACGCAAGTTAGGATTCCACTGCACCTTATTTAAAAAGTCAAATGAAATAAAAACTTACACCAAAAAACTCACCATAAACTCTTAAGGGAAGGGAGGTGGGAATCCCTAAAGAAAACAGCATAATTTAAATGATGGTCCACAAGAATTTAAACTAAATGATCACCTGGACAAACAGTAAGTTATGCTGCCAAAGGCTTTTGATAGTACCTCTATTTGTACCACAACGTCCATGTGACTTTTTATTTTTTTAACATCTTGGTTAAAATTTGATATCTGCTGGGAACTGATGTGGTTTTAAAATATACAGTGCATATATTGAATTTCAAAAGACTATTCCAGAATAAGCAGCTCATGGAAAAGTCACAATAATCTTCAAATTTCACATAGCTGAACAAACTCACATGACAAGAATTTGAAGTGCTGCTTAAATATGCAAGGGTACAGAACTTGTTGTTTGGTATTCATGAATTTAATTAATTATACATAGCAATCACATGTTAATTTGTATTCAATATTTAGCACCTGATCCATGTATATCTTGACTTATTTGGCAGAACAATCCATAGACCAGCCCACACTTTTAAGTGTATAGATCAGATTAACTTTTGATGAAAAAACATTTCGTTCCAATAGAAATATGACCATTTAGCAAAAAGGGCAGTTCCACCCAGGGCTAACTGGGTTCTTTCAGATCAGTAAAACTGGTGAAAGGAGCAAACAACCTCAAAAATATCTTTCATAAGGCTTTACTTTGCAGCAAGCAGTTATTTTCACAGAAACAATTCATTAGTGCAGTCCAACCTATTTTTATTTGACCTATCCTGAGACCCTTGTGAAGTTTGACTTTCTTGACACAACACACAAACATTTCGATCCAATGGCTCCCTTCAGTCTCTGTTGCTCACAAGGGCTTGAGCTCCTTCTACTGAATAGGGAAGCCTGCTCATGCTGGAACTCCATATGTACGTAAAGTTCGCATGGAGATCCAAAGGACATCAACTTTTTAAAAATCTCAGGAATAAGCAATATCTCCTATACAAGATATAACTGAATCTAAATTTTATGCCAAGAGGTAACAGAACAGTGATTAACTTGGAAGTCATCTGGTTGAGATTGTCATACTAAATGAAAAATTTTGAAGGCTGAACTGTCAGCCCAGCAATTTGGCTGAGCGACAGAGATCATTCAGTTCACATTAACACTGTCAGTGGTGTCACTAGGGTATGCATTACCCAGGGCAGGAGGCAAGCATGTAACCCTCCTCCCATGCAGTGGGCAGGGTAATTCCCTGGTGAAACACCACTGCTCCACTCTACTAGTGTTTTGCTATAACATTTGGTAGAGTAGCGATATTTCAATATGGTGTGTTTCATTGCATTCTGCATGAAATTCCACATCAAACAATATATAACATGATGGTATTATTTAAAAATGTCAAAATTTTAAAAATTTTGGCAGTAGTGGTGTCACCCCCTGTGTGTGTCACCCAGTGTGGCCCACACCCTGTAGCAATGCCACTGAACATCTTCCAATTGCTCATAGCAGCTTCCCTTGAAATTCACATATATCGAATGGCTGTAGCAGTGCTGGGTAGTTGGACAGGATTGAGCCTTAAGTGGATATAATGTGTGAATGCAAATCTTTGTTTCCCAAAATGTTTCTTCTCTTGGTGAAGCATATGTCTGGGGAAAACTGAACAGGAAGAAACTTTAAAAGGAAGAAACTTGCTCATCCGTACAATGAACATATAATTTTTCCCTGGTTTGAATAATCATTTGTCATGAATCTTTGCCAATGTTGCTTATCCAAGTCTGTCCACCTACTGAGTCACATTGCTATTTCCCAATGACAAATTCCAGGTGGTGTCTCAGCATTATAGCGCTGTTGTGAGTTCTTAACCATGCTAAAGCTACAATGCCAATGCACATGCAAGCCAACTCACTCTCCTTCCCTGTTGCTTGTTCAAACAACCATTGAAAATAAGTAGGCACACATCAAACCACCATCCATTTTCAGTCCCCATGAACATGCAGAAGATACTGCTCTACCAATCCCACATTGGTGTTACCATGAGATAAATAAGGGGCCTGAAAGCATTGTGATACTTTATTTCAGATTGCCTGCCAGGTTCCGTCTTACTTTGGTTAAGCTAATGTTTCCCAACAACATGAGACAAAAGAAAACATTTCTTTACTTAGCGTGTGGTCGGTCTGTGGAACTCCTTGCTGCAGGATGTGGTGACGGCATCTGGCCTGGATGCTTTTAAAAGGGGATTGGACAAGTTTCTGGAGGAAAAATCCATTATGGGTTACAAGCCATGATGTGTATGTGCAACCTCCTGATTTTAGAAATGGGCTATGTCAGAATGCCAATGCAAGGGAGGACACCAGGATGCAGGTCTCTTGTTATCTGGTGTGCTCCCTGGGGCATTTGGTGGGCCACTGTGAGATACAGGAAGCTGGACTAGATGGGCCTATGGCCTGATCCAGTGGGGCTGTTCTTATGTTCTTATGAGGGTTTCCATGCATTTGTGTTTAACATATTAAGATCTCCATGAGAAGATACTTGTTTATTTGCCTCACAATAGGCTCAAAAAACCAAGAAAAGATAATCTAGGGGTGATAGCTATCAGAATGCATAAAATATTTGTAAAAGCTATAGACTAATTGAGTTAAGCATAATTAATATGTGGAATACCTTGCCACAGAGTATTGTGATGGCATTGGGCCCAGAGGCCAATGAAAGGGGATTGGACAGATTTACGGAAGAAAAGTTCATCCCAGGTTTACAAGTAATGATGACTGAAGGCAACCTCTGTATTTTAGAGGTACCCTATCTCTGAATGCCTGATGCAAGTGAATGGCAACAGGATGCAGGTATCTTGTTGTCTTGGATACTCCTAGAGACATCTGATGGGTCACTGTGAAATACAGGAAGCTGAACTAGATGGGCCCTTGGCCTTATCCAGCAAGGCTCTACAAGTTCTTCTGGGTCGATCGATGGTGTTTCCCAACACAGACAAGTTTAGTTATGCTGACACAGTTCATTTTTTCCCCCTTGAGGTTCTAGAAATGTCTCCTTTGACCAACAGAATCTTTAAAAAATCCATATCTGGATTGACATGGCTCTGCCTGATCAGCAAGTGATATCCAGGACATGAACAAACAGCAAAGTAAGAAACATACTCTGTACAGCACTTCATTTTATATTGTGAGCTACTGAAAAAATTTTATATTGTGAGCTACTGAAAGAAACAACTGATTCCAATGGAACTCAAAAATTATGCACTAGGCAGTTTCATATTCAGAACCAGCTAATTATGAGGTTTTGCACCATCACTAAGAATTGCCCTATTTCTGGATAATTATGCTATCCTCTCTGAGACCTGGCTACACAGGGGTGCTACTGCACATTAATTTTCTCTGCACATAGACAGGCTACTTCATCTTTCTACAACTGCAGTTGCAGGCAGCGTTTCTTCCAAGGCTTTATTTACACCAGTGCTGACTATACTGCCACAGTGATTGAAACAAGAGACAAAATATGGTCATTAAATCACTGACAGGAAAGTCTTGATCCAAGAGGAGGCACACTAAGAACCTGATGCTATAGTCTGGTGCTATGCAGAGTCCCAAGGTTGAAGATCAGTATCATGGTTCCCAGTACCAGAGCAAGAAAGCTCCCTGTCCAGTTTTGCTCAGCTTGGCACCAACTTGGAACTCCCTTCCAGGACTGATAGCCTCTTTGGGCATGGTAGATTTTCATCAAGGACACGGCACAAGAGGAATGGTCAAATACCCCCTCCCCACATGCCATGGTCCCAATCCTGAGCATCCCCGTCTTCCCACAGCTGCTATTTTCTTATGTTCTTTCAGGACTTTATTTCTGTCCCTTTGGGGAAGAACATATATGTTCTTATTTTAATGTGGCCAAAAATACAGAAGCTCTGGTTACCTTTCAAGCATCACATGCACTTTGACCCTCATAGGGCACTGTAGTAGTTTCTGCTCACACAGCATTCACTTGAAGAGAGGACCAGATCAAACTGCAAATAATCTAAACCAGTGGTCTTCAACATTTTTCATGCCATGACCCCAATAAATAAATACAGTATGTGACTGGATCCACTGTTGATTCACTCCCCTCCAGGGACCCTATCTGCCCATCCCTGACCCCATCATTGTCCTCTCCCCACCCATGTAATGCCCTCCCAGTATTGTTCACTGTGGCCAAATATTCTTATTAGAGAGAACAGAAAAAGTTACCATGAAACCTGGCACTAGTGAAATCTATTTTAGCACAATTGCTAAGAAGCTGAGCAGGACTGAGACCCAATCTCCTGACACCTGAAGGGGTACATCGCATGCCTCTCCCTTTACCTGGTGGTGTTCTGGAACAGTGTTCTTCAACCTTTTTCGTCCTTGTAAGTTGCCACAACCCCCAACTGAGGCTTTGCAACCCCATTGGGGTTCCAACCCCAAGGTTGAAGAATACTGATCTAAGCAATAAGTCAGAAGTTTGGTTCTTCCACAAAGGGACAGAAATAAAGTCCTGAAACAACCTGACAATGCTATCCAAAAAAAGCTACATAACCTCCACCATGCCCGGTATTTTTGTACACCTTCCTCCACAGTGTCAACAGAACTGTGAATTAGGACATCATTATTATTATAACCCTCTAGACTCATATATTCTGTAATTAAACAGTTCTCTAATACAACCTATTTATAATTGGCTGATTTGCACCATGTGGATTTTGACTGCTATTCTGCTATTCTGTAAAACTGCAGGTGGCTCTAGCAATTGGCATTGGCACAGAACCTGCTCTCTGTTACCCTCTTCTCCTTCCAATCTAATCATTTTTAAAATACAAAGTTTGGATCAAGAGTTTCCACCTTCAGAATAATCCAAACTTTTGTGGACCACAATCAGACGCAGCCCTTTTTTCATTCTTTTGTTCACAGTTTGCACTTAACTTTTCACAATTGTCAGTTCATTTTCTGAGGCAGAGATTGCACACCACAACGAAACCACAATCGATTCCCATCGTGCAATAATTTTTGCATTCACTAAGGCTTAGCACCACAACCCGATGTCAATGCCAGTGCTCACTGAAGATGTGTAGTATGCTTTTCTCTCACTAACAGTGCTATAGCTAACCCCTATACATTGAAATTGGGGAGTGTATGAAGAAAATTGAGGCCTGATGATACCATGTATAATAATAGGTTTAACCGCTGATACATCTTATGGTTTTGAGACACTAAGCCAGCCATTTTCAACCACTGTGCCGTGGCACACTGGTGTGCTGCGAGTCGTCCACAGGTGTGCCACAGGAATTTGGGGGAAGGTCATTTATTGATAGGGCCAATGGGAGATGTTAGCCCCCACTGGCAGCATGGTGTGCCTTATCAATTGTCAAAAACCTGGTGGTGTGCCTTAACCATTTCAGTGCCTTGTCAGTGTGCCGTGAGATGGAAAAGGTTGACAATCACTGCACTAAGCACTGACAGTGGGTGACTGTTCTACAAATTGGCTCATTCGTGAGAACATCTTAGGCAGTCACCTCAGCCAGGAGATTAGTAAGGGCCTCCCATCTGCCTGCCTGCCTCCACCACACTTCTCTCCACCATCTGGATTCAGTGGTACCATTGCACTCTCTACTGGCTCAGTCCTTTCCAGGAACAGCCTGTGAAGTGCAGAACTGCTGATGCTGCCTCTGCTGGAACCAGGCCAAACAGGAGAGGTAAGTGAAGAAAAATTTATTTACCTCCTCTGCCACTCCCTGGTCCCCTACAGTCCTACTCAGATTTATACCAGCCAATTTGCTGACATAGATCTGAACAGCTGCAGGGGACTTGTCAGGCCCAGGCCAAGGGTTCTGGTTCTTGCAGATGAGATTCACCCGTGATCAGCCCCTGGTCCAACCCAATCACACCCCAGTCTGCCCCCAAATGTACCTCTCTGCTGGCCAGGCTCTGTCAATAATCTGTGGGCCGCTCTTGGCAGCATGTGCCCTTCTGGGCTTCATGCCAGAAGAAGAACTCCAAAGAATGGCAGAGAAGCTTCCATGCCAGTGGCCCACACAGTGCACTGGTGGACCTCACAGTCCAGCAGCACAATGCACTGACAGGATAAGGCTAAGAATACAGGGTTTCCCCCCCCCCCAAACTTAATTACTAAGAATGGCTTATAAATAAAATGAGATAATAAATTTTAAAATGAAAGACTTATTATGACAAAATCTCTTTTGAGACATGCTTTGAGCAGCCCAACTTGCTGTTTTCAATTTTTTTTCTTCATTGTTTTTCTTTCACCAGACCAAACAATTTAAAAAATCATAAGGCATCAGGTGGGAAGGAGAGAATCAGGTTACTGAAGGGGGAAAAAACACTCTGTAATTTAGACACAGATATATTAGATAAGTAATAAATATGGGAAGTAGTCAAAGCAAATAGAAATATGTTCAGATGGGACTTGCATTGTGAAATTTCACATAAGGTACTCATTCCCATTATTGTGGTTGGCATGTGCTTGCAATATTACATTCAGAGTGCTGTGGGCTTGATCCAGTCCTAACAAAGACACAGTGTTAGCCTGAGGAGAAATCCCATCACATGCAACAGAGCCCTGTGGAGGCATACACTGGAATGTTCCCCTTTTGTTCTCGATCCATCAAAGATGTGCATGGCTAAGGTATAACTCCTACCCTTTCATTGCACCAGAATGTCTACAGGCAAGAATATTTTCTTCCCAACACCAAGGACTAAAGCGGGGTTTTGCTCCTCTGGATTCCTACTTTTCTGGGAGTGGGAAAAGGTTCAGCAGCCTCCTTATCCTTCTCTTGTTTTGGAAGATTGCTGCTAAAACTTGTATATGTGCCCACCTAGATGAGGCCAAGCAAGAGTCTTCTGACACTAAGCTTTTAGGCACAAGACAGAACGCTCCCATGGGTGAAGACTGTGACATGGCATGACAACTGACTACATATACAGCTGTTTATGGACAGAGGAATACTGGTAACCATTTGCCCCAAATGAAAGGAACAAAAGGCTTACAAAAGCAGAAACAATTTGCATTATGAATTTAAATTCTGCTTCGCCTTTTGTTGGTGTTATTTCGGAATGTTCTTTACAGATGTCCAACACTGGCCATTTTCTGCTTACATAATACTGTGCAGCCTTGCCAGAAATTAAAATAAATCACTAAATAACAGTGCCACTAAAAAAGTATGCCTAGCATAGGGTTTCCACGTGAACATGGACTGTATGAACCAATAAAAGGCACTCAGGAACCCATTTTTAGTGGTATATGGCTAACAAATATATGGCAAAACCACAACCTTAAAAAGAAAAAGCCCGACTAATATCTCAGAAGACTGTGACAGCTGTTTTGTGGCTCTGAAAGAGACTGGATTTCTACACAATGCATATCTAACCCCTGCAGTCCACATATGGCAGCAGACTGCACACTCCCACATTTGACCACATCTCAAACAGGACCAGTAAGGTTCACACACACTTTGCATCAGTTCATGTTTGGGGAGCAAAATCAAGGTCTAAAAATATCATGTGAAACAGATCTGAGAGTATCTCACTGCAGAGTTGGCAAGGATTGGGGAAGAAACCATCATTTAAAGCCATTTCAGTTAGGTAAGAGGGAATTCAATAAAATGCATTCATTACAGGATTCTCTATCTATTGAAATGTCATTCTACCTACAATGCCATTTTCCCAAAATATTGGAGAGACTATGAAGAATGTGGACATGTTTCCACTTATGCTGGGAATGCAGGTCATCAATATTAATTTTTCATTAAATTATTATTAAACAATAACAATCCTTAACAATAAGTGCAATCAAATACTTATCTTCAAATCTTTCATCTATTCTACAACAATATCCATACTACATTCTCTTTTCCAAAAACTGTTCCAAAATAATGAGGTCCACCCCATATATAAATTTTTATACGCTTAATAAACAGAAGACCAATATGTTAATAAATTTCTCCTAATCTCAGTATCTATTTCCATGTTCAAGATCAACAAGGGAAACCAAATTTTTATAAAATTATCTGTTTTTATTTCACCTCACAAAATTCTAGCCCTTGTAGTAAATTTCTCCATTAATGCAATTTCCCATACCCTACTTAAATACCTTTGAAAAGAAAGTCACATTACATCCTTCCAGTTACGCGCAATCTCTGCTCTTGCAGAGATCCCCATAAGGATTTCTACCAATTTCTTATTTAAATTCTCATTTTCATCCGTAAATAAGGAGAACAATAGAAGGGTTTCATTACAAATTATTTTTTACCTATTAAAGGTCATCAACATTAATGAATTTAATAAAATTATACATTCTAGTTCTGTACTACCTACAAAACTGTACTGTGAAGTATTTTCAACAATATCACAACACTATGCACCAAAATGGTTGTTTTTCTCTTGATGGCAACAAGGTTAGAAATAGCACGCAGGTGGAAAAGGAAGATTCTCTGGCATAAGATTCTCTGGTATCAACATGTCTGGTCCTTGGCATTAATGTTAAGATTAACAAAACAAATTCATGGCTATAATCAGTAGGATGATTTGGACACTTTCATGAATATCCATTTATGAGACATCAGCATACGTGAAACGCATACGTCATTTTGGTCCAAGCTGTAACGCAATGCTCACTGTTACTATTATATAATTATAAAAATTTAATTACATTAATATTATAAGAATAAGTCTGAAGTTAAATCAAATTATATTATTATGTTGCAGGGGTGCCAAACTGTGGAAAATAAATAATAAATAAAATGGAGGTATAAAAGTGTGAAAAATAAATAATAAAAATAATGCTGTTATATCTTTGTATGCTATTTCTTCTCTTTAAAATGTATAAACATTATTTTCTTTTTAATAAAAAAAATATAGCCTAGAAGTTTGCACATATGGCCCAGGAATGCTCATGATCTCTTGTTTTAAGAAAATAGGATACTCCAGCCTCTGGAATCAAACCTTATTCAGTTTAGAACAGGTTCTCAAACTGGGGTGCTGTGATGCCCCAGCCTGAGGTCCTCTGCCTGTACCATTTTAAGGGGCAGGGAGGGGAATGGAGTGACATGATCCCCAGGATTGTGCTACTATCAGGAGGGCAGAGGTTTTCTTTCACTTATACATCACAGCAGCAGGCTCCCGGGACAGCAGGGAGCCCTGCAGGGCTCCTCAATGTGCGGAGAATGAAAACAGAATGATTGCAACCCACTTCTGGTTTTGCGGCCACAAACCAGAAGTGGGTCGTGATTGTTATTTTCACATTCTCATGCATCGGAGAGCCCTGTGGAGGCTTCCCCAGGGTTCCCGGCATCCCCAGGAGCCTGCTGCTGCGATATGTAAGTGAACAAAAGCTCCTCCCCCGAAAGTGGCATGATCGCGTCTCTCCATTACCCCCTCCCCCACAAGGATTTACCTTGGGAGTTTTACTCCTGAGAAGTTTGAGAACCACCAGTTTAGGAGAACCTGAAGAGTTAAGCTGCTTACAAATTCACTCATGTATCAGAAAGCATGGAATTTGTAAGTTGAGACACCTTCCTTAACTTCCTCTACCTAAGCAGCAACCATATTCTATAGCAGGGATGCTCAAACTTTCAACTTTAGGGATGCTGGACCTTTAACAAGTGTATAGAAGAGAGAATTTCAGCAGGTGCAACTTGTCATGGGATGACAAGTTGCACCTGCTGCAATTCTCTCTTCTATACACTTGTTAAAGGTCCAGCATCCCTAAAGTTGAAAGTTTGAGCACCCCTGTTCTATATTACAGTATACATATCCAACACTTCCTACAGGGAGTTCAGGTTTTGTGGGCCAAGCTTCAAGCAGTGACCATGCACCAGTCTTGAAGGAGCTGCACCTGAAAGTTCTGGAGAACCCTGGGTCCAACTGCACAAGCTACAAAGCTGCTGGGCAGAGACCCTGACACTGATCTAGAGCCTCATCACCCAGTGCTCCCCCCAAATGGAGCTCCTTAAGCCAGAATCACCTGCAACTGCAACCCCTGGGCCAGAAGCTCCAGAGGAGCCACTTGGTGAAAATGACATGCACCTAGACATAAACTAGTGGTAACAGAGCGCAAGACTTCACAGTAGAGGAGTCAGAGTCTGGGATAGGTAACCAGGTTAAGCAAGGATGTACTGTAATCAGTTGGACTCCAGATCTTATGAGACCAAGTTGTCAGACTGGAGCTGTTTGCGGTCACACTACTTACTTAACTGATGGACCAGTGTCCTTTGGATTGTCTTTACCACCACCAAGAAGCCTCCTCTTGTCCCACGGGCTTCCATCTGCAGTTGGCAAAGGACTTCAGAGCACTGTACTGGTCCCTCCATTTAATATTCACAACAACGTGAGATAGGTTAGGCCAGTTATTCTCAAACTGTGGGTTCAGAACCAAACAGTGGATTTTTACCCAATTTTGGTGGTTCGCAAAAGTGACAGGGCAGATAAGACTAGGTGTATCAAGGATTAGACAAGCTGCTACTTGGGACAGGTACCCAGTGCTACCGGGTAGTACTGCTACCCAGTCACCATCACAGCCACACCACTTGGCATTTATAAATCAAGCAGCAGCCTCTAGGGCAACCATTTTTAACCAGTGCGCCATGGAACATTGCTGTGCCATGAACGGTCCACAGATGTGCGACATGAAATTGGGAGAGGATTATTTGTTAGTAGGTCCATTGGGGTATGTGAGCCAAACAGTATGCCTTGGCAATTGTCCAAAAACTGTTGGTGTGCCTTGAGCATTTCCGAGCCTTGTCAGTGTGCCATGAGGAGAAAAAGGTTGAAAATTACCACTCTAGGGCCTCTAAGAAGTTTGAGAATCACTGGGTTAGGCTATGAGATTGTAACTGACCCATTCTCACCCAGTGATCTTCATAGCTGAGTGGGGACTTGAGCCGAGGCCTCCCCAGGCCTTGTCTGACACTCTAACTGCAACTTGCTGGTTGTCTCACACTTGCTGACAGCCTCCAAACAATCATACCTCATCCCTGAACCAGAATAAATGTGACTGGTTTTCACTTGCTTTATATCAGCGATGTCAAACTCGTTTCATACAGAGGGCCGAAGTTAGCATACATGGTGCCTGCTGAGAGCCAGAAGTGACATCATTAAGCAGCAAGTGACATCATTAAGCAGATGATAGCCAGAAATAAGCACTTTGTTCTCACATAGAAACTCATTAGCTGCAAATGACAGAAGAGAAAATGTGCAAATCATGTTCATATTTTCAAGATATGAGAGAGCCCAATTATAATGGGGGCTGGATGAATTACTTCTGGGGGCCACATTTGGCCCATAAGCCTTATGTTTGACACCCCTTGTTTATATGGTTGCCTGCCCCTGTGGACAGTTTCATCTATAGATTATTTTGCTACACATCTGACAGGATTTCTTTTTTTTTTTTTCAGCCCAAACCATTACTAGTCTTTTCTACCTAGTTCAAGTAATGTTTGAGAAAATTCACATGTGTTATGCATGCATGTTCAGAATTAGACCAAAATACGTCCACAAGACGATTGCCATAGATGGGGTGGAACCAGACAGCTCTTTCCCACAGGTGAAAAACTACTTTCTATGAACATTTCATTTAACTGAACGAAGGGGGAAAACAATCACAGAACAAATTTGAAGGGAGTAGATTCCCATGTAACAACTGAATGGTTCCCTCCACCCCAAGTTCTTTATTTTCAAGGTTTGTTCAATTGTACAGGAAGTACACCTAGAGCCAGGAGATGGCATAGTTTGGGAATTGGACTTAGATCTAAGCTTCCTGGGTGACCATGGCCCAGTCTCCCTCCCCCTCCGCTTCCTCACAGGATTGTTGTGAAGACAAAAGGAGAGGAGGAACCATGTAAACCAAGCTGAGCTCTTTGGAGGAAGAGCAGTATAAAAATGTAGGAAAACAAATTATACTAAGCAAATAATGTAATCCTTGTTATTTCCATACTTTTCTGAGTGGGGTTTAGATAAAGCAGATTATGACCAGTGTGGAATATAGTTCACTGTTACTATCATTGCAAAGCAAATGAAACAGTGGCAGACTATCTCAATATACATACGGAACTGAATGCTTGAGGAAGAGAACCAGACCTCAGAATACAGCAGGAGTCTATAATATCTCGATTATAGCCTCACACAGGGCCCATTAGAGGAGGGTAAAGGGAGTACCCAGGCCCAGGATCAAAAAGGGGGCCCAAGACCCAAAGGAGGGGACCCAGAAATTTTCTGGGATCTTACGTTTTCCTATCTCACCTGGACATGCTGCCCATATGGAATGCTGGGAGCACTACTGTGGGCATGGTAGTGGCTGCAGTCGCAAGCCATATACACCGGGCTAAGGAATGCATACATGACACTCCTCAACACAGTGTCAAATCTGGGAGGAAACTGGTCTGCTGCAATAGCTCTTTGGCTTGTGGATCTGTTTACCATGAAGGACTGTATAGTCCATGTATACCAAGGACTGTATAGTCCATGTATACCATGTAAGGACTGCTCAGGGACACAGCTGCAGAAGTAAATTTTGATACACAAAGGAAACTTTCCTTTCTAATGTGAGCCTAAATATGATTATTCTAATTTTCTGCAATTATTTTCTATACATAATATTTTAGAGGGATTTAGGAGTGTGTTTCGTTTTCCGTATTACTGTATCTAGCTGCTGACACAACACGGGCAGGGAGATGTGGGCTCTGCTTCAGGAAGTCCAGTAGACGTGGACTACAAAGACTATTCTGGCTATTGCCACCCTTCCGCACCCTGTTTCGCACCCCCCCCCTTTGGGAAGGGGCCCAAAAGAAACTTTGTACCCCCTGATAAAATTCTTCTCCGAGGCCCTAGACTCACAGCCCAATCCCACTGTAACACTGGGAGGCCCAGGACAGAGGTTAGGATATGGCGGAGCATATCGCCCCTTTTCTGGGCCTGATCCCCATTCCACCTTCCCCTCCCAGAAATGCTCCCTCCATTCCTGCGCCGCTCAACACCTTACCTCCTTGCAACAGCTGCCAGGGCTCTGGATGCAGCACTACCGGGCTGGCACAGGCCTTCCCACCAGTGCCATTTCCTCCTGAGTGCACTTTATGGCACTTTTACCACAACTCACGATGGTGCAGCAACCACTGTGATGGCACAGCTCGAGGTTTGGATTGCATTGTCAGAGAACGAATCATGTCGAAAGCACATATGCATTTTACAAATAGGAAATACAGAAACTGATAACTGGATCAGTGTGAACTGTCTCTCTCTTAATATGCAATCCTATGCACATTTCCCTGGGAATAAGCCCCACTGAACTACTTACTCCTGAGTAGACATGCATATGATTGCACTGCAATTCTCATTCTCGGGTGTGTGTGCGCACAGAAACATGCAGGAGCATCTCTCCCATGTATGCACCCTCAGGACACTGTGTCTCCTTCTCCCCCCATACCTACCAGCTTCAGTAGCTGCAAGTCTCAAGTCTGACAATGGCCATTTCCCCTTGGGGAAGAAGGTCCACCCAGAAGTGTCAATCCTGCAGTGAGCATCTGCTGAATAACTAGCTCTTATTTAAATGGATGATTTAAATATAACCTTAAAACCTCAACACTTGATGAAGACAAAATGGATTTTCACCTATGAAGGACAAGACCCTTATGATATCCTTGAATTTTTGACAGAATCTAAACCAACAAATGAGCTCCATCCTATACAGGTTTACTCAGAAGTAAGTCCCATTATAATCAATGGAGCTAACTCCCAGGTAATTGTGGAAAGAATTGCAGCCAGAAGAAGAAACAGAAGGTATGTTCGAAGTATGCAAAAAAAAACAAAAAACCAAAATGAGTCACAAGTGCATGAAACCTGCAAGTCACAAGATTTCTGACCGCTTCAACTCAACCATTTTTATTTGAATTTTCTGAAGGGTGGCCAGCTTATACCCTTCTGCAGAGAGATTATATCTGCCAAATTCCCTATAGCTGGGAAAGATCATCTTGTTTTATAATGACTAGAATTTGCTGGTACCACAATGGGAGAATGCTGGCATAGTCCTCCTTCTTCACTAGATGGGGTACTCCTTCGACCATCTAGTCGCAGCTGCTGGGCAAAGTTCCACAGAGCTTCCAAGAACAAACACTTCAGCCCCAAAGCAGTTATCACTCTGATTCCTATTTGGGCTGGAGCTAAAATGGCCCCAAGCAATGTATATATTCACAAGAGTATTTTGACTCCTCTAGTGTGCTGCTCCACAGGATCAACTGACAAATAGAGGGGGAGGGGGAATGTTGCAGCCACTGGTCCTTTCCCTGAACTAAGTGCAGAAAATGAGGATGGGCTATCAAGGAATCAGATGTTCACATGGGACCAAGAACCCTGGTGCATGAAGATCCTAATTGGACGTGCACAGTTCTGTATGTACAGGTGTATGTGCACAGAACCTGTTTGCGCATTACAACCAATGTGGACATGTCAAGGGTCTATGGCCGGCAAGTATGATCTTGCTCCTTTGCACAGGCGGGCTGAATAAGTGGAGGACTGGTGAATGAGAAGTGGGCTTTGGTGTGTGCATGCAAAGCGATGCTTAACACAGGTAAACAACGCAAACAGAGACCATGTGTGTTTCTGAAAGCCCCCAACAGGCAGACTCTGTGTATTGTGTGTATGTGAGAGAGAGAGAGAGAGCGACAATGTGTATTGTGTGTGTGAGAGCGAGCCCGTTCTGTTGTGTGTGTCAAAGAGAACCCTCAAACCCAGAGAGTCCCCCCACCAGGCCACCATGTGCCTCTGCGCTCCCGGGAAAGAGGTGGCCAATAAACAGCCTGCGTGCCTGACCCACAGAGCCATTCCCGACACACAACCCTTGCGCAGTCGGAAGAGGCGCCAGCGCTAGGGCCAACTCTGGGCAAGCTGCGCCAGCCCCAGAGCTGCCCAGGCCCGTCTCCCTGTTTCTTCCCCACTGCGAGAAAGACACAGGCGCGTCCTGGAGCTGCGAGCCGCCCTCTTCTGCCGCCAGAAGCCAAGGCGGGGAGGCTGAGCCGAGGCCAGGGCAGGGATGCTCAGCTCCAAGCGCGGGGAAGGCTCGTCAGCGCAGCGCGTCCGGGTGCCTGGCATGGAAAAGGCGCAGGAAGGAGGCGAGCCGCGGCGACCCTTCGCCCGCCTTTGCGGCAGCCGCTCCTCCCTCCTTCCCCGCCCGGCTCCTTACCGTGGGCAGCAGCGGCTCCATCTGCGCTCCCTGGTCCTTGATCTCCATCTTCGCCTGGCGTCCTCTCTCCCTGGCGAGCTGGGGCTGCAGTGGCGCCTTCTTCTCCGCCTCCGCCAGGCAGCCCCCCGCGCGCCCTGCTTAGTATTCGGAGCAGGTAGCTCTGGAGCAGGAGGCGACAGCAGCAGCGCACGCCCCGCGACTCACCGGCAAGTCACATGGCGCCCACTCACCCCGAGTGGCGCTGCTGCCGCCGCCTCTGCTGCTGCCGGGAGCCCGGATTGCAGAAGGGGAGACGCGGAGACGCGGGCAACCTGCCGGAGGAGGAGCCTCTGGGCTGGCCGCACACTCCTCGCCCCACAAGACTACTGCAGCCAAGGAAGGACTGACAGCCCGAGCCTATGCATGTCTACTCAGAAGCAAGTCCCATTAGGATCAGTGAAGCTTACTCCCAGGAAAGCGTGGATAGGATTGTAACCTGTCCACTCGGAAGTCAGTCCCATTAGAGTCAATGAGGCTGACTCCCAGGAAAGTGTGGATAGGATTGTAGCCTGAGGCTACAACCCTAGCCACACTTTCCTGGGAGTAAATCCTATTGGCTATAATGGGACTTACTTCTGAGTAGAACTGCAGAAGACTGGGTCAAAACCGGCTTACAGACACAGATGCTTCCACTGGCCACAAGTTTCGCCAGTTCATCCTGAGGTTACACTGCTGGAAAAGCTAAGCTCCAGCAAGTGGATGCCCCTAAACTCAAGGTGCAAACCCAGAAAACCTATCAAGATGAAAAAGGACACACACTGCCCCCCAAACCAAGGGTCTCCAACACATTCTAGCATACAAAATCTCCTCCATTTGTAATTTTTCTCCTTTGTATTACTCTGCAATAGAGAGTATTGGAGACCACACACACACAAAACTAAAGCAGAGTATCACTGAACTGGGAAACAAACAGATTCTGTTTTTTAAGATGCAGTACTATTTTTCTATGAAATCAAACTGAAACTGATGATACTTGTAGGATTAACCCAATCAGGTTGGTCTGCAGTAGAATCTGGACAGATAAAAGGAAGGAAGTTTTTTGCAAAATGACATATGATACAAGATATAGTAATGGCCACTAGCTTTAAAAAAGGAGGCGGCAAGTTCACAGAGGATGGCCTATAACCAAATGGAGCCTGCCATGTTCAGATACTGTGAACCAGATGCAGATACATGAGATGGCTACCACTTTTGTGTTCTACTTGTTCATATATGGAACTGCCTATATTGTCTGCACATCCTGGTGATGGCTCTCTGGGGTTTCAGACAGAGGTTTGAAACTTAAGACTTTCTGAATGCAAAGCAGTTGCTGTACTGGGACACTACAGGGTTGACCAGGTTGGGTATTGATTGAAGGATTCACCTGCAGAACCTATGTGCACTTTAAGCTAATTGGCTCCCCTTTGTTCCATCAGTGGCCCTGCACTGCTGTATCCCACCACTAGGGTAGTACGCCTGTTCAACCTGCAGAGGTCCTCCTTCCAGCAGCATCTCCAGTCACTACACTTTGGTCCTCAGCAGGTCTTCAGCGTGACAGCCACACACCAGTCTCTAAAGTCCATTCACCTGTCTGTGCTTTAATCAGTTAGTCCATCAGCCATTAGTCCATCGGCGTTTGGGCCTCTTCAGCCTAGAAAAGAGACGCCTGAGGGGGGACATGATTGAGACATACAAAATTATGCAGTGGATGGACAGAGTGGATAGGGAGATGCTCTTTACACTCTCACATAATACCAGAACCAGGGGACATCCACTAAAATTGAGTGTTGGGCGGGTTAGGACAGACAAAAGAAAATATTTCTTTACTCAGCATGTGGTCGGTCTGTGGAACTCCTTGCCACAGGATATGGTGCTGGCGTCTAGCCTAGACGCCTTTAAAAGGGGATTGGACAAGTTTCTGGAGGAAAAATCCATTACGGGGTACAAGCCATGATGTGTATGCGCAACCTCCTGATTATAGAAATGGGTTATGTCAGAATGCCAGATGCAAGGGAGGGCACCAGGATGAGGTCTCTTGGTGTGCTCCCTGGGGCATTTGGTGGGCCGCTGTGAGATACAGGAAGCTGGACTAGATGGGCCTATGGCCTTATCCAGTGGGGCTGTTCTTATGTTCTTATGTTCATTAGTTCCTCAGTCCATTAATCCATCAGTTTCCTGCCTTCCTCCAAGCTTTCCTCCTACTACTACCCACACCCCTTTTCCTTCCTGCAGGTGCTGCTTTTATCCCTGAGGATCCTATTGCCTTCAAGTGTAGCACACTCACTGCAATCTAAGGCCCTGGTGTTAACCCCATACTTGCCTGCCAGAGCAAGGCGCCACTGTTGACACCACACCCTATCTGTTCAAGGGGTCTTGTGCATTTCCATTACAGTGACCAAAACATTTGAGACCACTGCTCCAGGGGTTGTATTGACTAATGGGGAAAACAGGAGGAGCCATCATCACTACCACCCACTGTTGTCTACTAGTAAACCAGAGGCCTAACACGTTAGAAGGAACCTAACATAGGGCTTTGGTCCAAAGTTTCCAGCAGCTTGGCACCAACACCATGCTCTTTCAGTGAGCAATGACCACTCCTAATCCTTGCTGCATATTTCAGTCCTGTTGGATCCTTGAATATACAGATCCTTGAATATACAGAATATTCTCAGCATTTGGCAACATGCAGCTGAGTGTGTGAACTGCTATCATTGAAATGTATTCTGTACAAAATCTCCATCCATAGTGTTTGATCTGTGATGGTTCTTTTACACATGCATGTCATCATTTACTGTTTCAGCCATCATATGATGAACAATCAGCACAGAGAGATCAAATGATAATGTGGCAATGTTCACATTGTGTCCTTTGCATTGTTCTTCCATTGAAATCCAGTGAGTTCAACTTGGAGGATCCTGAATCAGGTCTGCTAGAAAAGAATAAACTGAAGATCACAGTGATAAAGCCATACAGGTTGAACCTCATTATTCGTATGGGTTCCGTTCCCAGAACTCACGTGGATGGCAAAAAACGCACTAAAGCAAATTCATTTAAAAAACAAAGTTTCCTTGCTCTAGTGCAGTGGTGGTGAACCTATGTCACGCATGCCAGAGGGGGGACGCAGCGCCATCTCTGTGGGCACGCAGCACTGAGCCAGGCAGCCTGGAGAGGGACGCTGAAGCTGTGTGTAAAGAAAACGGAGGCTTTTTCCCTCCCAGTGTGTTGGGAGGGCAGGCTGCTTCCCTCCACCCCCTGAGCTCACTGCCCTCCTCTCCCTTCACTCCCACCTGCCCCGCATTGGTTTCCCTTTTCAGTTTTGCCCGCTCTGCAGGCTTAAGCTCCCTGTTTTTACCTTCCCCAACTCTCCAGCAGGCTCAGCCAATCAGCATCCAACAGGCTCCTGGCTTTTTCTGTTGGAATGGCTCAGGGCCCTTCACTGGCTGACCACCAGCCAATCCTGAGCCGCCCTCCTCCTCAGCCATTGCAGCCCTCAGTGCCAGGAGAGGCTTTTGCCCCACAGCAGAGGAGACATCCTGCATGTCTACTCAGAAGTAAGCCCCATTACAGTGGATGAGGCTTATTCCCAGGAAAGGGTGCCTGGGATTGCAGCCTTGGAGCCTGCTCCTGTGCATGTCTACTCAGTAGTAAGCCCCATTACAGTGGATGAGGCTTACTCCCAGGAAAGCGTGCCTGGAATTGCAGCTTTGGAGCTTGCTCCTGTTTGTGTCTACTCAGAAGTAAGCCCCATTAGAGTCAATGAGTCTTACTCCTAGGAAAGAGTGGCTGGGATTGCAGCCCACTTCTGTGGGTGGGGCTTTTTTAAAAAAAAATATTTTCTTGTTTGTGAAAATGAGCAGTGGCAAGGTCTTGCAGCCACCCCCCTCCCTGCCAATATTTCTTTACCCAGCATGTAATTAGTCTGTGGAACTCTTTGCCACAGGAAGCAGTGATGACAACTTGCCTAGATGCCTTTAAGAAGGGATTGGACAAATTTCTAGAGGAAAAGTTCATTAAGGGTTACAAGTAATAGTAGGTAAAAGATGTTAACATATGAGTTGTTTTTTCTAAACTAAAACCTCAGTATTCAGGTTAAATTGCCGTGTTGGCACTTTGCAATAAATAAGTGGGTTTTGGGTTGCTGTTTGGGCACTTGGTCTCTAAAAGGTTTGCCATCACTGCTCTAGTGATTTAAAAGCAGCCTTGCTGACCTTTGTGATGTAAGATCAGAGTCATTAAGAAGACAATTCATCAATCAGTCCTCCTCCAAGCGCTTAGAAAGGCATTTCACCCAGCCCCTCCCTTCACCAATGCAAATCTTTCACGTGCTCAGGGGAAGGGAGAGGTTGCCTGGAGAGAGAAGGATTGATGGGTTGTCAGCCAGCTATCCTCTCTCTCTCACTCTCTCATTAAGGAGGCTAAAGGACTGTTCAGTTTATTAAACTGATTTTAAAGGGGTGCATTTTTTCCCCTTCTCCAGGGATCAGCACATTCCATCTCATTTGCAGTGTCCGTTCGTGTTGAGTCAAATCCATGTATAAAAAATCCGTGTATAACAAAGCTGGACCTGTATACCATTTCTGAGCATTCTTTTAGCCACCAGTTTCTTAATTCATAAGAACTCTTTATTTTTCCTCCAAAACTAGGCAATTCCTTGATTGAAGGTTTTATTACTGATAACGTCTTGTCACTGCCACCCCAGAGGTTAGCATACATTCTCTTTGTTTGCATTATGTTTCTGTCAGCACAGTCCTGTGCATGTCCACTCAGAAGCACGTCCCATTGTGTCCAATAGGGCTTACTCCCAAGAAAGTGTGTAATAGGATTACAGCCTGACAGCCCGATTCTATGCATGCCTACTCAGGAGTAAGTCCCATTAGAGTCAGTGGGGTTTACTCCCAGGAAAATGTGGATAAGATTGGGCTGTCAGGCTCACACATCTTTCACTACTGTTACCTAGAATAAAAATTGTCCCAGTGCCTTTTGCCAAAGAAACCAAGACCATCATCAAAGATTAGCCAGACTTGCAAATGTAGCCACCATGGAACAAACACAGAAAACACATCAAAGTAGGCTGCTTTGATACCTGGAAGTAATAGATCCATTTTTCTTTTTGCAATGGCTGTGATGATTCAATATCAGCAATTGAAATCACATGTGTGAACTAATGAAACAAAATGTTTTATATGCTGCTAACACAACCAGTTCTTACAATATTGCATAGGTGTAAATAACCAAAATAGCATTTCGTAAGAAAATGAGCATCTAAAGTACAGTATTTGTAGAATTTGTGAACTCTTCCTATTTGAAAAACATGTAAGGTTCTATGTGGGGAAAAGCAAATAGGCCCGGCTTCCGCTTTGTACCCTCATTTTCTTCATCTGAATTGAATGTTCTAGATTTCATCATGGCAATTCCTGTTCCATTTTATTCACCCTTTTTTCCTCACGGGATTGAGCAATGTAAAATCATTCTTTCTAATGCTTCCACAGTTGCAGCTCTATTTGCCTGTGTCTTTGAACGCTGTCGAGCTAAGGTGGTCGCTAAGGAACTCAGGCACATGTTGTCGCGTTATGAAGCCTGAAGAAGGGCTGCCGCTCTGATTGTGGCCGCACTAAGCTGCATTTTGTTTTTTGCTCAAGTAGAAAGTTGGATCACACCATGGATTTTCGTTTACTGTGAGCATGGCTTATTTGGCTGTTAAGTCCTCAATTCTTTTACTCACTAAGGAAGATTGAAAACACAACTAGGTAATCCTTTCACAATTTAATTAGAGCAAGCCGGCCTTCATTCCAGCTAAACAGAGAGAAGGGGGAAAAAATGAAACACAAATGACAGCAAGAATGTACAACAGGCGAATCGTGAAAACTCTGGTCAAATGGCATTTTTGCAGGAGTGAGCTTTGGGTGTGAATTATAGGCCTGCAACCAAGATGTGGCTATTTATTTCAAAGCCATTTGGAACAGCCTTTCTTCTTTCACCAGCTCCTGGTCATATTGGCCTCTGTGCTAATTCTCTTTCCAAATGTCAGTTCTCTCTCACTCTGGTCATAGCAAGTGCACACATGGACCAGAGTGTGTTGTATTCAGGGACAGCAAATAAACTGTGCACTTCAGTGCAATCCAGACCCCAACTTCCCCATTTCCCTTGGGCTAGCAGAAGCCCTGCTGCAGTCCTGTGTTTTTTAGAGCTATACTGGGGAACTGTGTATACCACTGTTAATAAAGTCTTTAGATTATCAATTCTGAGCATGAAATCAATAGTTGGGTCTGGTCCTCTATGCCTGGGTCCTTCTGTCGCCTCACTCTAGAACAGGGGTGCCCAAACCCCGGCCTGGGGCCCACTTGCAGCCCTCGGGGGCTCTCAATCCGGCCCTCAGGGAGCCCCCAGTCTCGAATGAGCCTCTGGCCCTCCAGAGACTTGCTGGTCCAACGCAACTGCTCTCAGCAAGAAGACGATTGTTAGACCTCTTACCTGAGCTGTGGGAAGAGGGCTCCCTCCGCTACTTGCTGTTTCACGTCTGTGATGTAGCAGTGGCAGCGAAGGAAAGGCTGGCCTTGCCTTGTGCAAGGCCTTTTATAGGTCTTGAGCTACTACAAGACCTTCATTCATTCATATAAGTTCCATCTCTAATAAATTCATTTATGTAAATTTATTCAAATTTTAAATATAAATTAATTATTTTTTCCCAGCCTCTGACACAGTGTCAGAGAAATGATGTGGCCCTTTTGCCAAAATGTTTGAATACCCCTGCTCAGGAATCTGCTCAGTTTCGCCAATGGCAGTCAGAAGCTCTTCCTTTTTAATAGGCAGGCAACTAAAATAATCAGTGTGTTCTCACTGCCCTTGTCAGCACTCATCCACCATCACAAGATTTCTTTTTATTACTTGCATTTTATGTTTTACAAGAAGTTACAATTTGCATGTGTATTATTTGGAGAGGAACACAAGTACAGTTTTACTGAGTACTATACAGTGGTACCTCGCATAACGAATGCCCCGCACAGCGAAAAACCCGCAGAACGAAAGCGTTGTGCGAAGTTTGGAACCTCGCACAACGAATTTTTATGACCCATGCTTCGCAAAACAAATTTTTTCCTTTTTTTTATTGTCCTGGTTTGTTTTAAATCGCACAACCGTTAATACCCAGGATGCATTGTGCCTGGAGGTTTAAAAAGCCTCCCCAATGCAGCCTGGGCTCACTTCTCCACGTGCAGTTCCAGGGTTGACTTCCAGGAGCAACTGTGGCCTGTGCTGTGGGCAAACCCTGTCTTTGGTCAACTGTTCTGAGCAGTTCTGAGCAGTTCACCAACTCCTTGGGGAACCTACTACCAGCAGTTAAGGTAAGTTTCTTTGAACTTTTCATAACTTTTGGGAAGTGGTGGCCAGCGTTTGAGGTACGTTTTGGGGGGCCAGCTGACCAGTTGGCCAGTTTTGGCCTGCTATTTTGGGGAGGTTAGGGGAGTTTTTCCAGCAGTTTGGGGAATCTGTGGAACTCATTTGCAACCGTTTTTCCAGACCAGGATTTAAGGAGCTTCTTTACAGGGACATCTCAAGCAGTGGAAAGGTAGGGAGCGTAGCTTCACCATATGCATTTGTTCTCCTGTGTTGGGGGGGCTGTTATGCCACTTTTTTGTCCCGGGCAGGTTTGGCCAGGGGTGGGAAGATGTGCGTGAAGCGGATGTGAAGCACTGCCTTTTGTTTTTGCGAACGTAGTAACTGCTGACATGGGTCCCAAGAAGGCTGCTCCTGCAGAGGCCGGGAAGAGGACAAAGATGACGCTAGAAATGAAGAAGGAGATCATCCAGAAGCACGACGGAGGCATGCGAGTGACAGACCTCGCCAGGGAGTACGGGAGGAATCCATCCACCATCGGGACCATCCTGAAGATGAGGGAGAAGATCCTTGCAACAGATGCAGCCAAGGGAGTCACCAGGATCGTGAAGAACCGGCCAGCTGTTCTGGAGGAGGTGGAGAAGTTGCTGCTCATCTGGATGGAAGAGAAGCAGCGTGCAGGGGACACAGTGACTGAGGCTGTCATTTGTGAGAAGGCCAAGGCCTTGCACACAGACCTCGTACAGCAAGAGCCAGGAACCTCAGCCGAGCCAGAAGTCTTCAAGGCAAGCAGAGGCTGGTTTGAAAGATTCAAAACCAGATCTGGAATCCACAGCGTGGTCAGGCATGGAGAGGCTGCCAGTTCCGAGGTTCCTGCGGCTGAGGACTTTGCCACGGAACTGAAGGACATCTGCCAACAGTGGAAAAACGTGCAGACTTATGCACAGCGGCACCACCCAGACAAGGCTCTGGCACATGACCTTGCGAACATGTTTGATAGAAGAATCATGTCCTCTTTCAGAGGGGTGCTGAAAAGGCGGCTGAAGCAGCAGACCATGGAGAGGTTCTTCATGAAGAAGCAAAGAGTGGAAGAGGAACCTGCTGCTTCTATCAGTGGTGCCCCGTTGCCTTCATCCTCCTCCTCGTCCTCCTAGAAGCCTTGAAGTCAAGCCTTGAAGCCTTCTCCCAGTTGTCCAAGTTGTTAAGTTAAGGTAAGTTAGAGCAGTGATGCTGAGACTTGGGGGACAGAGGGGGCTGTCTCCAGGTTGTCTTTGGCTAACTGTAAACTGCTTCTGTCCCAGCTAGCCAGCCTGAGACCGTTCCTGCATGCGCCTTCTCCACGTTTGCCAGTGTCCCTGCCTACTCTACTGCACCTTCTCCCAGTTGACCAGCGTTCGTGCCATCCCCAGAGAGACCCTCCGCAGCTCTGGGATCGTAAACGACTGCTGCTGTGATGTGGAGACAGTTCTGTCTGCCTCCAGTTTCCTGACTTAAAAGACTGGTCCTGTAGGTTGAGACACTTCAGCCTGACTTGGTCACCTTAAAATGTTTGTGTACAAGTGTCCCCTAGAGCCTTAGAGAGTCCTTTGGTGATTTTAAAAAGTTTCTGTATTGGTTTCTGTATGATGTCCCTGTTTACATGCCTTAAAAATGTACTTTCTGAAGAGTTTTGCACAGTCCAAGGACTGTTTGTGACTGTTTCTGTTCAGTTTCAGTGTTGAGCCTCAAGTCAGATGGTCCTGCCTCATGTCTGCTGATTTTTAAATGTTTTTCTGTCATGTTTAAAAAGTTGAAGTTTTGTGCTTGAAATTTTTGAAATCCTCTGTACAGTATGTATGCCTTTAAAGAGCACTTAATAAACACTTTGTAAACCAAATTTGACTTTGTTCTGACTTTTCTTGCCCATAGGAACGCATTAATTATATTTCAATGCATTCCTATAGGAAAACGCGCTTCGCAAAACGAAAAACTCGCATAACGAAAGGACTTGCGGAACGGATTAATTTCGTTATGCGAGGCACCACTGTACTGGCTTTCCTGTATCCACTGCTTCTACATCTCCAAATTGCAGCATCACTCCCTCTCATAAACCAGCATCTCCGCCTATCTCCAAAACCAGCACTATCACACCTGCATGGAAACAACATCTGTAAGTTGGATGTCCTTAAGTAGGGCACTACTCATAGTGGGTTCTCCCATTTTCCCTGATGGCAAGGGTTTTCTGGACAACCTGTGTCAGTGGTACCAACCTGACTGTCTCTGGGAAAGAAACTCTTAAGCCCAGAAACGAAGGGTTATTTCACAGTCAACAGAAAGGCATTTATTCAGAGGCACTTCTTTATTTTCAAGGCTGAAGGGTGAGTTTTACATTATGGTCACCACATAGACCAGTATTCCCACGTTCTCCATCTCTCACCCATAACAGATAAAAGCTGCTATGCAGTTGCCTTTCATTTCAGTTGGGTTGTATGGAAAAATATCTGCATGGATTGTGCCTCATAGATGAGATTTTCCTGTTTCACACTCTGCCAACCTTAATGGTACCAGAACTTCTCCACTTGAGGCAGCTGCCTTACTCCTTATGAAACAATGAGCTCTGTGGTTGTTATGAAAGACTATAAAAAGCTACACTTACTACATGATTTTAAAAGATTCTCTACGTGATTTATGGTCCAACTGAAAGTCAGTACCAGCAGAATGTGTGTTCCACCAGCCCTGGCTTCCATAAAAGTGCTGTAAAGAGCTTTGTGGCAGTCCAGGGAGCCAGCACACCAGTGGGAAAGCCGAAGCCTTCCCATGTATGACAGTGGAGCAATGGAGGCCTGCTGGAGCAGGAAAGCCTGGCACACTGGAGGGAACAGGGCAGGGGGGGAGGGGAAGGGCTAGAGATGTTGAACATGGCAGCATTCACTAAATCCCAGGCTCCTTTCCAGGCTCAATCCACCTGCACAGATCAACGTGGACTTGCACCAGCGATATCAATGGTGCAGATCCAAACTGACATCACTGTGTCTGCTGGGGCTTACCACAGGGCAAGGAGGCAAATGTCCCCTTGCCTCAAGGAGACTTCCTGCAGTCAAAACTCCCCCTCAGGATTCAGCATAGCACATGACAGTACCACTGCATTGCCACACAGGGATTTAGGTTGGGTTTTTAATAAGTTCAACCATCTTCTACCCTTTTCTTTCTGCCATTCATTGTTCCTGCTGTCCTAAAAATCTCTCCATACAGTGGTTCCTTACATACCCTGCATGATCCAGATGACGGATCCTCTACAAGCTGGTCTGCCAGGAACAAATTGCATTTCCTCCTGTGTTCAGAACAGTCTTCAGAATTGCTGAGGAAATGCTGTTACCACCCACTTGGCAAGTGCAATTAAATTATCTGAAAGGTGAATGTTGTATAGATCCTGGCTGCTCAAGTGGCACCGAGACATTAAATATTCCTTGTGAAATAACTGAAACAGGCTACTGTGCTTGTGTCCTCCCTTGTTCTGTGCCTGTTTGTGATTTTTTAGCGTCAATAATTTTTTTTTGTTTTCCCCGTTCCCCTGCAGCAATAATATCTGCCAGCAGCTATCCTTGCCTTCTTCCTTTATCTGAGAAGGGAGAAACAGTACAACTCACGGGTGGTCTGAGACAAGTGTTATCTCTATGCAATACAAAATGAAATTGGAAGCTTGCATCTTAAGAAAATTAAGCAAACTGAGCAAAGTGTTTCAGTTATGATTGAAGCCACAGATGGTCAGCTAGCAATCCCTGGGACACATTTAACCCCTGAAGCAATTTTTTTCCCTGGCCCCTGACAGTCCTACCAGGTTTGAATCAAGTTGTAGTAAAACCTTGATGTTCTGTCTCCCTCTGGGTTCTGGATGCAATGGTTCCATGCATGTGGACATCGTTTATTGTTGCCTGTACCAGAAAGTCCTTACTTCTAGGATCCTGACCACCTATGCAGGGACTTAACAGCGCCAGTGACACCAGGTTGCTCGGACCCTTGGGGCAAAATGGGACCCCCCATTTCCTGTTCACTAAGATAGCGCAGTGGGTGCTACCATTGCCAGCAGTATTAAGCAGTGGGTCCAGCCAGGTGGATCCTTTGATAGGCTGGCCCTGCAACCCACTCTGTCCTGGTCAACCCCTCACATCACCCCAGGATTGTATAGCACAGCAAAATACAATTCAGGATCCTAGGCATGGAAAATATAGCACAGAAAATACAGAAGTTGGCCATCTCTGGTCTAACCGATGATAAATACTATTATCCTTCACTTTCAACATTCCCAAAAACAAAACACTACCCTTTTTGTATCATCATTTTGTCAACTCTTGCTGCTGACTATACAGATTCATCTCAGGTGCCCTAATATCAAGTGATTAACCTCCCTGCTATAATTTTACATTTGTTTCCATGCTTTCCCACCTTCCCTAGTTTCGTTTTGTTTGGGGTGACTTTCATTTAATGGCTTACATTTAATGGTTTACCTGTCTATACAGATCATTGTGCTGAGTTTTCACAACTTTGACTAGCTTTGAGAGATTGATCTAATGGAAGTTTTCAATGGGATCACAAAGCTTAGTTGCATTTTTGCCAACCACAGCTTTTTCAAGAAACACATAATCACAGCATTATATTCTTACAAAAGTGTTTCAAAAGCAATGGTTAACAACAGATAACCCATGCATGTTTCCTGCACAGATTTTTCAAAGAGTATAGATGTGGGCTTTACTTTGAACCATCAGAGAAAGGAGCTGTGCCCCACTCTGAAAATACACATCTCCAGAAAGCTGTAATCCTTGTGTGATACCTTTTGACGTGGTATTTCTATTCACAGATATGCCATTAGCAGCTCCCTGATACAGTGGTAAAGGTGAGTGTAAACTAACAAAGAGACCCTGCTTATTTGTAGAAGGAAAGTAGCAATTATCCTTCATATGACTAACACAATTTTACCTAGGTGTATGTACTGTGAATCAACTGAAGAAGTTGCTGTGAAATTAAATAACACTGGAGTCTCCCAGATTCTGAAAGCAATAAATCAGCCAGGAGTTCATAGCAAGTAATAGAGATCAGAGACTATTCATATAGTAAGGAACATGCTGATAGTTTATGCACTTTGAAGTCATCTGCAGTGTTAACCCACCTACTCTAATGAGCCTACATGGTATTTCCCTTATCATGCAATCTAAGTTTGGTGCAAACTCATATTGCCTAGTGCAGTGGTTCTCAACCTTTTTAGCACAGGGACCCACTTTTTGAAATGACAATGGGACCCATCTAACTTTACTAGACTTTTTTAAAAGGTGATCTAGGAAGAAATCTGCCCCACCACCAGGGTAGCTCGCCTGTTCAACCTGCAGAGGTCCTTCTTCCTCCCCTCCCACAGTCACACGCCAGTCTCCCTCAGTCCAGCAGTCACCAGCAGTCCCCATTTCAGCAAATGCTCAGAAGTCAATTTGGCTGTCTCTCCATTAATTAGTTAGTCCATGGGTCAGTCAGCAGGTCCAGTAGTCCGTCAGCCAGTCCATTAGTTCCTCAGTCCATTAACCTATCAATTTAGTTCTCTCTCTTTCATTCCTCCAAGCTTTCCTCCTTCTACTACCCACACCCTTTCCCTTCCTGCAGGTGCTGCTTTTAACTCTGAGGGCCTTTTGCCTCTAGTGGTTGCTGCTGTGCAGCACACCCACTGCAATCTAAGGTCCTGGTGTTAACCCTGTGCTTGCCTGCCAGAGCAAGGGGCCATTGCTGACACCACACCCTATCTATTCAAGGGATCTTGCACATTCCCATTACAAAGGCATTATAGCACAAGCATCTTGCACTCTGGACCCTCCTGACATGCCCCCTCTATCTTCTTGAACTTTTGTCAGCAATATCGCTGGAGCAGGTCTGAAGAGACCCATTGGTAATCAAAGGATTTACAGAGAAATAAGGGAAAATATTTTCCCTTGCTTCTCCCAAGCCTCCTGATCACCCATCCTTTCCCACCACTGCACACTGCAGAGCAATGGCATTCCCAGAGGAGGGGCACAGTGCTAGGTTTTGCAGAGCATTTCAACATGCCATATAAGGTGCCTCTCCCCTCAACATCAGAGCCATTACAGTCAGAAAGAACAACTCGGAGGTAACGGACTGTAATACCTCCAAATGGCTTTGGAGAATAACCAGAATGGCTTTGGAGGCAAGGGGGAGGGGGTGCTTGCACTGTGCACAGAGGTACCTACAAAACCTACCATTTGACCCCCTCCCCCAGAATACCACTGCACTGTTTTGGCATGACTCTATGCTATGGCAGAGAAAAGGATAGGATTGGACTAAGTGTGACTTAAACAAAACATTATTATTATTATTATTATTATTATATTATAATAATATATATAATATTATATAATAATAATAATAATAATAATAATAATAATAATAATAAATTTTCACACGGTCATGTTGTTTTGCCTGGATTTTATATATATTCACCTATCAAGTCCTTCCCAATGGCCTAGGATAGGCAGCTATTTTTGGTTTTTAAATTGTTATATTACAAATGTCGCTATAGTATATGCGCTGTTCCTGGTAAGGCAGCGTTCTGTAATTGATTGATAGTGTCCATGGAATGCTTTGCTTTGCCATTTTTCTTTCTTGATGTTCATAATAATAATAATAATAATAATAATAATAATAATAATAATAATAATAATAATAATAAATTTTCACACAGTCATGTTGTTTTTGACTGGATTTTGTATATATCCACCTATCGAGTCGTTCCCAAGGGCCTAGGATAGGCAGCTATTTTTGTTATTATATTGTTAGGTTACAAATATTGCAGTGGTATATGTGCTGTTCCCAGTAAGGCAGCCTTTTGTAATAGGCTGATTGTGCTTGTGCTCATCCCGATGGTGTCCAAGGACTTTTCCAGGTGTTTCAGGATAGCACCCAAGGCCCCTATGACTATTGGGATTACTCTAGCTTTCTTGTGCCAGAGTTTTTTAATTTCTATTTGCAGATGTTTATACCTGGTGATTTTCTCCAGTTCTTTATCTTGTATGTCACCAGGTACAGTAATGTCTAATATCCAGACTTTCTTATCCAGTGTTTCCCAAACTGTGGGTCGGGACCCACCAGTGGTTCATGAGCCAATTTCAGGTGGGTCCCCGTTCACTTCAATATTTTATTTTTAATATATTAGACTTGATGCTGTCATGGTATGTGACTGCATCCCGGGAAATGTTACAGATCTGTACTTTTAACAGGCTACTATGTATATACTTTTAACAATGATAGTAAATGGGACTTACTCCTGGGTAAGTGTGGGTAGAATTGCAGCCTAAGATTGTTAAAATTTTCCTGCTTGGTGATGTCACTTCCGGTCATGACATCACTTCCGATGGGTCCCAACAGATTCTCATTCTAAAAAGTGGGTCCCAGTGCTAAAAGTTTGAGAACCACTGTTCTTTTCCTTCTCAATGATGATTATGTCTGGTTTGTTGTGTGGCAGATGTTTGTCGGTTTGTTTTCTAAAATCCCAGAGCACTTAACTTCATCCTCTACCACTTTTTCAGTTTTGTGGTTCCACCAGTTGTTACTTGAAGGCATTTTAGATTTTTTATACATGTTCCAGTGAATTATTGTTGCAACTTTGTTGAGCCTTTTTTGGAGTCAGTCTGCATGATCTTCTTGCAACAGCTGCCTAGGTAGTCCACAGTTTCATCATTTATTTATTTATTTATTTATTTATTTATTTATTTATTTATTTATTATTTTAAGGTGCTGCTTTAAAAAAAAAATCAGTGCAAATTTAACTGTGGACTGTTCCACTCAGCTGCCATCTCCATGGTGTCTCTGCACAGGCCAGAGGCGTAGCTAGGTCATTTGACACCTGGGGCCCATAAAACGTCACCCCATACGATGTAATCAATCAATCAATTTATTATATTATATTATATTATATTATTTATTATTAATTAATTAATTCACATTTTTATACCACCCTCCTCTAAGCAGCTCAGGGTGGTGTACATGGTTCCTCCCCTTATTTTGTCCTCACAACAACCCTGTGAGGTAGGTGAGACAGAGATAATTACAGTCATGACATGGAATGAATAATAATAATGGCCAGAAAATAAATGCAGTGAATATTTCCCCACAAGCAATGGATGAAATTCTGCATCAAATGGTATATAATATGATGGTATTATTCCTAAAAGACACAATTTCCAGAATTTTGGTGACTAGGAAGATTGTGGGAGATCCAGGCTTGGAGAGGAGGAGAAAGGGAGATTGCGGGAGGTTCCAGGCTTGGAGGGGGGGAGAGTAAGCATAGCACTATCAGGACTCACCCAGCTTTGCAAGTCTAAAAACAAGTAAAAATTCACCTTACAGCTGAAGCCTCTGTTTTATTCTTGGGGGGGGGGGGGCTGCCTTCTGGAGCATTTGTTGAGCTCCACTTTCATCAGATCCGGACCATACAGCTAGCCTTGCATTCCCCTGTGCCCAACCTGACCAGGAACCAAGGCACGTCTGCCTACTCGGGAGTCAACACGACAGTGTAACTTCCTTTCTTTTTCCATAGGGCTCAATACATTCCTCAGCTTGGAGGAACTTCCTTCTTGGGTATTTTTGGGGGGCTGCTTTCATTGGACAGGAACCATTCTGGTGTTGTTGGATTCCTCTCAGCCTGCCCTTTCTTACGGACTAAGGCAAGTCCGCCTATTCGCGAGTAAACGCGCGATATAGCTTGGTTTCACTTTCCATAGGGCTCCATCCATTTTTGGGTTTCCGGGTTTTGGGCCATAACTTTTGATGGAAAGGAAATATTTCACTCTGGTTTTTTGCATTGCATTCCACTGGAAATGCTGCATCCAACGGTATATGGCATGATGGGGTTACTCCTAACCTTTGCGATGTTAGCGATGTTGGGTCATTTGTGGTGTCACCCCCCCAAGGGTGGTACCTGGGGTGGACCGCCCCATGCCCCCTGCTAGCTACACCACTGGCACAGGCCCAGAGTGTTCTGTCAGCTGGTTATGATTCTGCACATGTTCGAGTCAACGTGGCAAACATCTTCTTCTATGACTGAGAGAAATGTTCTTCCAGCAGTCACAGAATGGTGTGTCAGCCGCTTAATGAACCCTCACAGTCAGTGTCTTGGAAGGCAGAAGATGAATGTAACAAGCACAGTGTGGACCCAGTGGTTGTGCCCCTTGATAGGAAATTAGTCTCCTGTAACAATGAATGCTGGCTATAAAACAAATTTAGACGGGTATGAATCTAGGACACATCCAGGGATGTGCCTACATAGAGTAATTGGTCCAGCTATTAATATCATTTGACCCACCACAGGAGGAAGGTTTATAAAGAGAGGAAAGAAGCAGCATCTCAAAAGAAAAATCTGGACAAGGAATGCTGCCATGCCTTTTTCTTCCATGGCCCTGCTTGTGGAAGAGTGCAGTAGGACCATGCCTTCTCCTGGCTCAGACAGATGGCCCACCAAGGTCAGTGTTGCCTATGCTAGTGGTTCCCAAAGTGTGCACAACAGCCTCAGGGCACTGCAGCGAACTCACAGGGGTGCCACGGGATGTCCCTGGAGGCCTCTTCTTACCAGCTGTCCTGGTGCTGATCTTGCATGATCCAAGATGGTGGTGCCACCACGATCATGCAAGGGCACTGTGGAGGAAGGGTGCCATGGCCACTGTAAGTTTAGGGACTGCTACTCTAAACAAATGTCTGACATCTGAGGAGCCTCTGTGTTAGTAGCCAATGTAGCAATTTGCAGACTCAGGTATGGAGTGACTAAGCGACTTCCTGATGCAAAGCCTGAGTGGCACCATTGAATGACAGCCCCTGGTTGTTTCAGACTCTACAATAAAACCCTGCACAAATGGACCCCAATCTACCCCCTTGATGGCTCATGAGGCATTGGCACCTGAAGGTTCGGGTGTGGGCCCTTGCCCAGTGCCCAACCTGTCTGACACCAGAACAGGCCCCTCTTGTTGGAGGCAGGAGAATGATCAAAACCTCTGGAATGCACTGGTTGAAGCAACTACTTCCTGATAAGGCCAGCTCTGGTGATATGATTCTACTTCCTCTACTCAAGTATGCATATTTCTTTCCTTGTTATGCATTGAGTCTGAACAAAGTCTTTCTCTCTATCTTTCTTCTCTACAGTATACTGTAGACAATGGTCTTGGAACTATGAGCGAGGATTCGGTGACAAGATTTATAACATAGAAGGAATATGGGTAATGGAGAGAGAAGGAAGTCACATGGGACCAAGCTAGAAGTGGCACCATTTATTGTGCTTTGCAACCACCATGCATCAGTGTCAGCTTGCTAAATGCAAATTCTAGCGTAAAGAGCCTTGCTAAAGCAGAAATTCTGTAACTCTGTCATGCTTCAAGCAAATTGGTGATAAATATTCTCAATCACAGCTCTCACAAGCATGACACAGGCCTCTCTAGAGAGTCCACAGCAGTTACTGAGGAGGGTGTAGATTCCTCCCTTTTGGATGGGCAATATAGCATTTGTATGGTGATGATCTGCCTTTATCTCTCCCTGCTTCTCAGCTGTAGTGTGCTACAGGCCATTCTGTGGCTCATCCTTCGTTGGTGAATTCTGGATTTCTGCAGGCCTCTTAGATTCTGCCCTTACATTCTTAATACAGTGAGATCATATGGCTCTGTTTTCATCCTTTAATTGTATACTTCCTACCTGGAGGCTAGAACAAGGATCAGATGCAGTTGATGCGGAGACATTAAAGAGTCCTGACACTGAATGTTAAGGAAAACTAAAGACAGTGCAGCTGATGGAGGGGGGAGAACTTGGATGAGCAAGGAAGCAAATCACCTCTGTGCAAGCACACAATAATCTCTATTGCACAAATAGATAACCTTGAGCTAGAAATAGGATATAAGAATGTAAGAAGAATCCTGCTGGACCTCCCATTAGAAATGATGGGGCAAATGCGCCAGGCGCGAGCTTTTAGGACCCCACGGAAACCTTCCTGAGGTTCCCGATAGGGTCGGAAACTATGCTTCCAGTTTTCCAGAAGCATAGTTTAAGGCAGTGGTATTCAAACGGGCATCGCGACGCCCCAGCCTGTGGGTCCTGGCCTCTGTCCCTTAAGGTGTGGGGGCAGCCAGGAGACAGGGCGAAGGCAGCAGTGCGATCCACAGGATCGTGCCGCTCAGGGGAGCTGCAGGGGCTTGGGTGCACTTGCCCAAGTTTCCTGCAGCCTCCCGGGGGTGCGAGGAGCCCTACGCAAACTTTGACAGGGCTTCCCAGGTCAGGAAAAGTGAAAGCGGAGCAATTGCACCCCGCTCCACAAAACTGGAAGCGGAGCACAGTCGCTCCGCTTTCCCTTCTGACGGGGCTGCAGGGACTGGGGTGCACTCACCAGTCACTGCAGCAGCCATCCCTGTGTGTGGGGAGCCCTGCGCGAGCGCCTGCAGGGCGCCCCAGTTCAGGGAAAGGGAGAGTGGGGCGATCGCGCTCCGCTTCTGCTTTTGGGGAGGCAGAGCACATCACTCCACTCTCCGTTTCCCTGACCTGGGACGCCCTGCAGGTGCTCGCGCAGAGCTCCCTGCACACAGGGACGGCTGCTGCAGGGATTGGTGAGTGCATCCCAGTCTCTGCAGCCCCCTGAGCGATGTCATCCTGGATATCGCGTCGCTACCTTCCCCCTGCTCCTGCTGCCTCCCCCCCCCCACTCCCGCAAAGACTTACTGCAGGTTTCAAACTCCCAGAAAGTTTGAAAACCAGAGGTTTAAAGCCTCAGGATTAGGGTTAGGGTCAGGAAGCTTCCCTGACATAGCCTTTGATCACAAGACACTCTGTGAGCCTCTGGTAGGGGGGGCATATTTGCACGCAGGGGGTGGCAGCATCCCATGGGGAGGTGCCATCTTGGACCTTTGCCCTGGGGCACAAGGCTGGGGAGGTTTGCCACTGCTGGATCAAGCCAAGAGTCCACCTAGTCCAGCCTGATTCCTATCAATCAAGTGCTTTTGAGAAGTACACCAGACAGCAGCAAGACAATAATTATCTCAGTGAGCAACCATTACAAATCTTTGTGGCAGTGAATTCCATAAATAATTACGTGCTGTGTAACAAAATGCTTTCTTTTGTCTGTCCTGATTCTACTGCTAATCAATGTCATTGGGTTACCTTGAGATTTTTGTATTGTGGGAAAAGAAAAAATTGTATCTTCCTCCACCCACGTATAATTAGATAAGCCTCTATCATGCTTCCTCCTTTGTCATCTTTTTGCTAAAGCGAATAGACCCCAATGCTTTTCCTCATAGGGTACGTAGGTGGTAGACAGGAGTGATGGTTGACCGATCAAGAAAGCTCATGAGTAGAGCAAGCATGAAAGTCAATGATCCTTCTAGCTTCCAAGCTAAAATAACGTCTGATGGGCTTATCCACTGAGAGACAGAACAAGAGGCACTTGAGTTAGGGATCAGTTCCCAAACTACTCCAAAGCTGACACGGAGAAGGTATGGGCCTGGCTGCAAGACAGTTGGAGCCATGGATGATTCCCTTTAAAGTCCCTCTCAGGCCTCATCTTCCCTTATTGTCAGAGGCTCTGATGACCCTGAGGGGTCATCAGGATTCATAGCTTCCTTGGAAACCCGTGTCACAATGCATAAAAAAATATCACTCAGGCTGCAATCCACACTTTCCTGGGAGTAAGACCCATTGACTATAATGGGACTTTTCTGAGCAGACATGCATAGGATTGGGCTCTCAGAAATGAAGAAGGAGCCGCCCAATCCTGTCAGGTTAGTTACAGCAGAGGAACACATAACTGGAACACATAACACATGTCATAACTGGAAATATGGCCGTGTGCACAGAGTGCTACCATTGGCCATTTTGGAACCACCACTGCAAACGATAGCAGCAGTGGCACGATGCCTCAGCCAGCAACCTTTTCCAAAGCAGGTAAGTTGGCATGGGGGGTGGATTTTGGACAGGGAGGGGGAGGAGGTCAGGGCAGGGAGGGAGAAGGAGGGGTGGATTCAACAGCAATGGCACAGGCCAGATCTTATCCCTTCTTTGGATAAGATCCCCTTTTCCCTCTGTGGACATGCGCCACCAAAATAGCTGGCATATGTCTAAGGAGACACATAGATGAACCGAGAGCTTATGTGGAATTAAGTTAAAAAAAACATTTTTGTTACCTGCCATTTGCCTTCAGGTCTCCCCCCCCCCCCCAATAGCATACAGTGTGTGCCTCTTTGGTGCAGCTGCATCAGCACTGGAGGCAGGGGTTGGGATTTGGGCCTAAGGCTGCAATTCTGTATACACTTATCTGGAAGTAAGTTCCACTGAACTCAATAGGACTTACTTCTGAGTAGACATGCCTAAGATTGCACTGTTAGTCTGCATGGTGCAATCTTCCTGAAGATAATACTTCCTTATCTGATGCTCTGATAGAACGAGGACCTCAAACTACTTCTGGGAGATATCTCTACACATGCATGACTTGCTGAATGAAGCAATGAAGGTCAACTGAGGACAAGCCTCTGCTGGGATAATGTCTTTGATGGACCACTTGCTTAGCTTCTCATTACACATCTCAGCTGGAGCTCTGCTGGCTTTCTGATGCTTCCACCCACACTTCATCTGGGATGCAAACCTTGGTGTATCTGAAGAGTCTTCCTGCTTGACAGAATTCTCAGAGTGATTCCTTCATAGGATCCCCAGAATCTTGGCCCTTCTGCTCCATGGGACTCCCACACAGGAGAATGGGCTAAGACAACAGGTCTCTATAAAATAGCTCCCTCTCTGAGGCAGGATTTTTGGTTCTCCATAAATTGTCCCCCACTGCTGCATTACACTCATTGACTCAGGTTTATGACTCATAAGTAGTTGGTGACTGTGCAGGGGTGCCAGACAGTTCTTACAAAACGCACTTGCTCAGGGCTGAAATACATGTTATCTTAAGTGTATCATTGCAACCAATGAGCTTGTATTTTTCCTTTTTTTCCCTAAATAGACACCACAGGACACCCCAATCCAGATCAGGACCATGACATGGGGGAAGGAGTTTTAACTCTTGTCCCTGGCACAGTCTCAATCTAGATCAGGCCCCCCCCCCCCTACACTGTTGCTATTTGTCCTATGAATGAAATACCATTGATGCAAATGGTGGAATTGTTTGCAGTCACTGTTAAGAATCTTTTTTCCACCATTTCTGCCTCCCACCCACCTGAGCTCCACCAGTCCTGCCTCCCACCTGCCCTACTCCCTCCCCCAGGCACACCTCCCGTCCTCTCCCTGCCCTCCCTCTGCCTCCTCCTGCCCCGTAATGCCTCCTCCCCACCTCCCCCCATGCCTTCACTCACCTCTCCACTGCCGGATGGTCCGCACAATCGCCAAGCTGTGCTGAGGGCCGCGAACATGCTTTATAATAATAATAATAATAAACTTTATTTGTATCCCGCCCTTCTCCCTGAAAGGGACCCAGGGTGGCTTACAACATGTAAAAACAATTTTAAAAAGCATGATTTTGCACAGATAAAAACATATTAAAAACACATTAACAGAGGCCATAAAAACAGTAGTCAGAATAAAGTCAGAATAAAAAGAGCATAAAACAGCAAATTATAGAGGAATCCAGCCTGTCAAAAAGAAACTAAAAGATGTATAAAAGTGTTTAAAAGGCCATGGAATCAGAAGGCTTGTTTAAAGAGCAGGGTCTTCAGGCCTCGCCAAAAAAACTCAAGAGAGGGAGCCATTCTCAAGTCAAGGGGAAGGGAGTTCCACAATGTTGGTGCCACTACCGAGAAGGCCCTATTTCTTGCCGCTGCCCCATGAACCTCCTTGGGTGGTGGCACTTGTAAAAAGGCCTTCTCTGATGACCTGAGAGGACGAGCCGGATGGTACGTGAGTAGGCAATCTCTAAGATAGCCTGGCCCAGAGCAGTATAGGGCTTTAAAGGTCAAAACCAGCACCTTGAATTGGGCCCGGAAACGAATGGGCAGCCAATGTAGTCCCCAGAGAAGTGGACTGAACGAGTCAAACTGCCTAGCTCCAGTGACCACACGGGCCGCCGCATTCTGCACTAATTGCAGTTTCCGAACCGTCTTCAGGGGCAGCCCCACATAAAGCGCGTTACAATAATCTAACCTTGATGTCACCGTAGCATGGATCACCGTGGCCAGGTCTGCACAATCCAAGTACGGATGCAGCTGGTGCACCCGCCGAAGCTGAGCAAAGGCCCCCCTAGCCGCAGCCGCCACCTGGGAATCCAGGAGCAGCTGCAAGTCCAGGTGGACCCCCAAGCTGCGGACCTGCTCCTTCAGAGGGAGTGCAACCCCATTCAGAGCAAGCCGATAATCCAGCACCTGCATCGAGGATTTCCGAACCAGGAGAGCCTCTGTCTTATCTGGATTTAATTTCAGCTTGTTAGCCCCCATCCAGATCCTCACTGCTTCCAGGCAGCGCTCCAGGCCCTCAAGCTGGAGCTTTATGCCTCAAGCTTTATGCCACATTTGCGACACTCGTCATCTATCCTTCCTCCCCCCACCCACTAGTGCAGCCATGCCAAAAACAGGCATGCTGTATCCAGCAGGGGAGGGACAGATCGGGACACTCCAGAGTGGAAATAGGATTTAAAACCCCTTTTCCCCTTGTATGCCCCCCCACTTCATAATGGGTCTCATTGGACCGGCACCAGCTGTTTCACTGGCACAAGTCAAAGGAGGTAAAGGGGTGGGGAAGCTTGAAGAAGTTGGAATAGGATCTGGCGCTCACCATCACTGCCAAATTCTATAGACCCCTTCACCCATTGTGCCCCCCTTTTTGCTCTTTCCCTGCCACTACGTTACCTGGCAATATTTGGGGAGTTCTGCCATCTCCAGAGGCAGTGCTCCCAAAATGGCTACCACCTGAGTGCTCTGCGCTCTGTCAAAAGCCATTTTATGAAAGCAGAACCGTGACCCTCTATTGTAAAGCCCTGTGTGTGCCAGCCCAATCCTACTGCAGCTGGGTGAAAATAATGATAACAGATAGCGCCACTTTTCACACACTTCTCATGCAAATATTCACAAAACCAATTATGCAAAAAAAAGCACAACACAATTTTATTTGGTTTTATTTATTAGTTAATGGGTGTGCATAGGTAATGACTGTGGGACCAATCCTATCCAACTTTCCAGCTCCAGTGTAGCCACAGTGCTGTTTTGTGGTAAGGGATCACATGTTCCCATACCTTAAGAAGGTCCCAGTGACTGCCCCTCCACCACAGGATGCAGCACATACCCCACTGGCACAAATGCACCAGTACTGGAAAATTGGATAGGATTGGGCCCTGTGGCTGCATCTGCTAACATCATAGTGTGCCATCTATGAGCCCAGTCCTATCCAACTCTCCGGTGCTGATACAGCTGTGCCAACAAGGCATGAGCTGCATCCTGTGGTGGTAGGGGCTGTCACAAAGCCTTCCTCAAGGTAAGGGAATGTTTGTTACCTTAACTTGGGGCTGTATTGCGGCTGCATCAGAACTGGAAAGCTGGATAGGATTGGGCCCTTTATCATCTACCTAGTACACTTTTAAGGTGATTATAATTTATAATTATAATATAAATTTTGAATAAAACACATAACACTGCTTTCTGCACTTCTAACTTTGGAAAATACTGAAAGCTTCAAAAAAATAAAACCATTTTCACCCACTTCTAGCCATGACACATCTACCCCACTGGAAGCTGATTCCTTCAGAAAATGGAACTCCATTGAATTATCACTTAGGGCCTGCCCAAAGCCTCCTGGCACCTGAGACCATGTGCCTGATGCAGTGCCTCCTTATCTGGGGATGTGCTGCGGATGTGCCTCTGTTCTCCACTTCCTGGAAGGAAGAGGAAGTGTGGAGGAGAGGAGAGTGATGGGGTAGATAAACTCTTATGCTCTTCCACTCTACTTCCCTCTTCTAATTCAGGGAGTGGGAGGAGGAGCAGGAGCCGTTGCTAAAAGTGGGCAGGTAGGGGTGGGAACCCCTTCCCCCCACCAGTCTACTTCCCAAGGTAACCATCTCAAAGTACAATCCCATCTGTACTAGTGCAGGCAAAGCAAGAACATGTACTGTGGCCAATATGCCATAAAGCAACAGCACAGACAATTGCAACAGCACAGACAATCGTGCTGCTGGGAAGGCCTGCAGTGGAGGGCCAGCACACACCAGAGCAACTAAGCTCCATGCAGAACCAGCAGGGGAAGGACAGGATGATAGCAGGAAGGGGGTGCAATGGGAAGGGGAAGGGCGGGGATGCAACAGATCAGACCCAAGAGGGGGTGGGAATGGTGGTAGTGTCGTGGCTATCAACATATCCTATTCCCCTCTCAGGTCTGAAATCTCAATACAAGGCTGCTCAGACTTGGCCAGTAATTTCGCTGGCACAGACCCAAGTAGCCTTATAACAGCTGCTGTAGCTTTCCCCTTGGCAAGAGGACAGTGGCCTCTTTTCCTATGCTGGATACAGTGGAGGCTGTTCTGGCACCGCTGCATCGCAGTGCGGGAAGTTAGTTAGGCTTGGGCTGTTAGGGATGGGCTGGCTCTGTCATAATGGCTAATCACCACCTGTAAGCTCATCCTCCTAGAATGGGCCTTATCCTGATCACTGACTGCATTATGTCATTACTTATCATAAATTCAGGAGTTCGCCTTAGGCAAGACTCAGTCTCAGCTACCTGTCTGTCCAATAAGAATATGAATACTTGACTGTCTTAGAGAGCTTTTATAAAAATTATATTGTGTGCATGGAGTACTTTGAACACTCTGAGGCACTATCGCTATACATCATCACCATCACTACTGCTACTACTATTTCTACTTATTATTTCTCAGAATAGCTGAGTCCATACGGAAGGTTATGCACATTTGAAACAAAGGATAAGTCTTTAGAAAACTACTCATACTTTGGAACAATCTTCAGGTTTCAGTTGCCAAGGCTGCAGTGCCACTTAGTGGACAACGGGAAGAACTGCAAAGCAATGATTTGTAACAGAACCACATTCTCTTTTCCCACAATAGAGAACAATGTTTGCATTGCTTCTATTTTACACGGATAACAAGACTGGGAATATGAACTGTTCATATTAGGAGAAGTATCTTAGGAAAAGTATCTTGTGGGAAACATTTAATAGGCACAGTCTGCAAAAATCCAAAGAGAAAAATTGCAGAAGGAAGTTTCTAAAAGGAAGAGCACTGCAAAGGAACTAGAGCAGTGGTTCTCAAACTAGTGGGTCGCAACCCACCAGTTCGTGTAACACTTCCCCTGTCTCTTTAAGGGATGCACTGCTGGGGAGGGGGTGCTTGTGACTTACTTGGCATGGTGTAGGGCTGCATCAGGTTGCAGGAGGTGCAGGGAGTCTTGCACAGCCCTCCACAGCACTGCCCGAGGCTTGGACCCTGCAATAGAAGTGGGCGCAAAACACCTCCTGTAAAACGGAAGTGCTTTGCACCTGCTTCTATTGCAGGGTCCAAGCCTCAGGGAGTGCTGCGGAGGGCTGCACAGGGCTCCCCGCACCTCCTGCAGCCTGATGCAGCCCTACACCATGCCAAGTAAAGCACCCCCCCTCGCCCCCCTTAGCAGTGCGATCCTGGGGATTGTGTGGCTGCCCTAGCCCCTCCCCTGCAGGAACTTACTGAGGGAGTAAAGCTCCTTCAAAGTTTGAGAAACCCTGAACTAGAGAAAGGGATAAACATATTTGAAAGAATGAAGGGGGTACAGAGGCAAAATAAGAAGAGAGTGGATGCGAGCATGAGTGACAGTATAGGCAGAGTCAGAGAAGGGACAAGGAAAGGTGGGGAAACTGAAGTGACTAGAGCCCCTTGGGATCTGGCCCTTTTCCTGAAAGTTCAGCTATCATTTTCTTTAAAAGAGTCAAATCACAATCCTGCCCAAATGGGGCACTTTCAAGTCCAGTATGTTTCAGTGGGCCACTTAAGCACATGCAGTGTGAGTGCTGATGGCAATTAACGGGAACACACTTCCAAGTGCACCCATTGTGCTGTTGCAGCCCTGGGTCTCCAGCCCTGTGACTTCAAGATGGGGAGAGAAAAGAGGCACAGACAGACACCAACTCCAGTCCTTCTGGTCAAGTTGCCCCTAATTTCTAGGCAGGAGTGATCTGGGCTGAGCTCAGTGGCGTCGCTAGGGGTGTGGGGGGTGCAGGGGGATGATGCGCTAAAATCGCGGTGGTTAAGAGTAACCCCCATCACATTATATACTGTTGGATGCAGAATTTCAAGTGGAATGCAATGCAAAAAACCAGAGTGAAATATCTCCTTTCCAGCAAAAGTTATGGCCCAAAAACTGGATAACAAAAATGCATGAATCCCTATGGAAAGTGAAAGTGAGCCATATCGCACGTTTACTTGCGAGCAGGCAAACCTGCCTTAGTCCACCAGAAAGGGCAGGCTGAGAGGAATCCAACCACACCAGAATGGTCCTGATCCAATGAATGCAGCCCCCAAAAACACCTGAGAAGGAAGTCCCCCCCTCCAAGCAGACGAATGTATTGAGCCCTATGGAAAGCGAAACTAAGCCTCACAGTGGAGTTTACCGAGTAAGCAAACATGTCTTGGCTGGTGTGGAAGATCAGGTGAAGGAAAGTGCAAGGCTACCAGAATGGTCCTGATCCTATGCACCTGCAGCTAAACAAGTGCTCCAGAAGGCAGCCTCCCCCCCCCAAAAGGATCAAAACAGAGACTTTCGCTGATAAGGTGAACCTTTTTGAGACTTGCAAAGTCAGGTGGATCCTGACAGTGATCTGGTTTAAACAGAAGTTCTTAAATTGAACTGGGCACTGGGTAGAGCTGAAAACCTTACTGATTTTGGAGAGGGCTGTTATTGCAGGCAGGCTACAGAGGAAATTCGCTTGGTGGACCAGGGCTGGACCAGCATTTTAATTTGCCTGATGATGTCACTTCCACCATGACATCACTTCTGGTGAGTCTTGGACAGTTTGTCATTCTAAAAAGTTGGTCCCAGCGCTAAAAGCTTGAGAAATGCTGCAATTAGTTGTTAGTAAGTTGATACCTGGGAGTGGGGGAGGACACCACTAGTGATCAAAATCACTAAAATCACAGTTTGGAGGAATAATAACAGCATGTTATATATCAATCAATGCGTAATTTCATGTAGAATGTGTTCTATCTTTGTTCTATCAAATGGTACAGCCAAAAAACCAGTGGGGGCAGAGTGATGGTACATCACTACGCCCACCACCTGCGTTATTGCCCTGCCCACTGCATGGGGGGTGATGCACTGGCATCCCTCACCAGGTGACGCAAACCCTAGTGATGCCACTGGCTGAGCTGCTGCCTGAATTGAGGTGGATCCACTATCCCTGCTAATACAGGTCCAGCCTTTTTAATACATGGATTTTTTAATTCACGGATTAGAATCAACACTGATGGCCACTGCAGATAAGATGGACACTGCTGATCCCTGGAGAAGGGGGGAAAGAAGGGGGCGAAGTCCCTTTACAATCCCTGTTCTAAAAATTGTTCATGTGGAATTGTCCATAAGGAATTTGCATCTACTGGTCAAACTGTGAATCAAAGATTTTACCTGGAAGTTCTCGGTTGCTCGAGACAAGGAGTTTTTCGTGTGTGTGTGTCCTGAGATCAGTTCAACTTGGATTGAACTCATCACAAGGCACCGAGTCGCAGTGCTTTGGCTCTCAGAGAGTTTTTGACTGAAAAACACATCACGGTGCTTCCCCACCCACCCTACAGCCCTGATTTGGCTCCTTGCAACTTTTTCATATTCTCAAAGATGAAGGATGGTTTCAAAGGACACCATTTTTGTAGTGTGGATAATGTCCAAAGAGCCACTACGCAGGCTCTGAACGCCATCCCACTTGAAGACTTCCAGGGAGGCTATGAAGAATGGAAAAATTACTGGGAGCGTTGTTAACACTCACAAGGTGCATACTTTGAAGATTTTTCAATAAAATAATTTTTAATATATCATTCTCATTACTTTCTGGACACACCTCCAGAAAGGGCTGAGGGGGTCCCATGCTGCATCTATGAGTGCTCTGAAAACCTCTATGTAAAAATGTTATGAGATTAATATGTTAAATAACATTATTCGAAATATACTAACTTACACAAAGACATATGTAATGGAATGACCAAAAAATTCAGTTCTAGCAGAAGCTTTGGGGGTTTCACTCTCACTGGAATACGAAAAACGTTCCCTTTTCCCAAAGACGTAGTGGGATTTCAGTAGTGCAATGTCTGAAACTGAGCATTGCAATTGTTTGGGAACAAAGCGATGAAAAATGTGACTGTCCAACTTCTAACAAAACTGATGGATGAGAGATTTAGGATGTGCAAATGGAGATATTTCTTCACACCATGCACAATTAGTCTGTGCAATTTGTTGACACAAGATGTGATGGCGGCCACTAGCTTAGATGGCATTAAAAGGGGCTTGGACAAATTCATGGAGAACAAGTCTATCAATGGTGGCTACATGCTGTCTCCAATTCAGCAGCAGTAGAGTGTGTGTGTGTGTGTGTGTGTGTGTGTGTGTGTGTGTGTGTGTGTGTGAGAAAGAGAGAGAGAGAGAGAGAGAGAGAGAGAGAGAGAGAGAGAGAGTGTGAGTGAGTGGGGGATGGGCTGAATTTCAAATATTTTGAACTTGCTATCCAATTCTTTGCCTTCAGACTTCTACCTTGGATGTATTTTGTTCAACCTGTGGGCATCTCCAGGTAAGAGTGGGAAAGACACGGTCTAAAACCATGGACAGGTGCTACAAGTCAGTGTACACATCTTCTCTCCTAGATAGACCAGTGGCCTGACTCTGCATAAGGCAGCTTCAGTATATGGTAGCCTCATACATGTATTCTGACTAGCTGGTTGCAGAGGTCCTGCTCACATCTATTTGCCCAGGATTGCAAGGGTAGATTTTTTTGTTAGCTTTGACTCTAAAGTTATCCTCCATGATGGGAAGGAATGAGGTAATTGTGGAGCCCCTCCAGTGCTGAAACTGATTGCAGGAAGTATCTGAGAAAGGGAAACAATAATGCTTCTTTATTAGTGTGTTTAGGGCACTAAATTACAATCTTAGGGGGGGGGAACCTGACACAGTAGGAAAAAAGATCTTTTTTTTACTGTTTTTTTTTCCCCTTAAGATGGCAGTTGAGGCCAAAAGACCCAGTAGCGGGCCTGTGGGGGTCAGATGGCAAAATTCCCAGAGCGTTACCCCACAAAATCCCCTGTGGGGGTGGCATCATCACACCCACCACACCCCCATCGCTTCTGCCCACCCTCCAAAACCCTTTTGAGGGCTGAGGAGGTCCCATGCTGCATCCATGGATGCTCTGAAAAGCTTTTTGAGGCCTCCAGAATGCCGTTAAACATACTTCCAGTTTCCAGAAAACCAGCAGTACTGTTTAATGGCCCTCCAGAGGCCTCAGAAGGCTTTCAGAGCACGGGCAGACATCGCACAAGGCTCCATACAGTTGGTAAGTCTCTTCTTAGGGGGCAGCATGTTGAGGTTCTGTGCCCCAGGCGGCACAAAGGCCAAGTCCACAACTGAAAAGACCCTTCAAAGTGCTGGTGCCATAGTGGTTGGGGCAGGAGTGCTAAATGAGTGAACAGGATATATTCCCTGCCTGTCCTAAAGAGGGATTTTTCTGGGTAGAGTTGGAGTGGAACCGGTGGGAAGGGGTTTGGGTGGGGGGAGCCAAGAGTACTTTTGGGAGGCACCACCAGCCTCACCTGTGGGGAAAATGGCTGCTGCACTGGCACTAGCCATCATAAAAGTGCGGTAAAGGTGTCTCCAATTTGGGGGAGTTTAAGCGTTGTGCTGGAATCAGGATGTTCTGTTGTGACAACCTGACTTTGGAACAGTCTCCTGTAGCAGTGTGCTTCCTGCTTCACTGCTGTCCTTCAGGCAGTTGGCAAAAAGCATTTTACAATCTATTCCCATGCATTCCCTTTCTGAGTGGAGTTTGTAGTGCTGCTAGTTTTATTCACATTGATTGGTGAATATGACCCTGTCAGAGCAAGCACTGTGGTCAATGAGCAAGGCCTGGAGAGCCTTATAAAGTCAAATCTATGCTAATCCATATTGCTTGCTAAGAAACATGGTAACCGCACAAAGGTCATGGGTGTGCAAAGAGGAAAGAGATTTTCTATTATAAATATTTTCTATCTAAGGTAATTGAAACCTAATTAACTACAAGGACTTGGTGGAATTCTGGAAAAAAGGAAATAGTTTCAATTTTTTAAAAAACAACTAACAAATAAGTAAGATACATTTGCCTGGAAACTAATGTGCTTAGCTATTGTCATTCCTCCATCTTCAAGACCATATAGGGACATAGCTATGTACGGTACACAGAATTTATAGATTGGTTTACAATGTGTAAGATACTTTGAATCAATACAAGCCCTCATTATTGCTGTCTTGGGATGCTTTTCACCTCTGTCTGTGAAATGGGGTTCTGATTCTTATCTTGAAACCATTACTTGAAATAAAGTTTCTTGGAGTATCTCAACAATTAAGGAGTAAAGTAAATTTTACTTCAACAGCACATAATTGTTTTTGTACACTTTGGTTATCTTGTTTTATTTCTACTGCAAGTCACCTTGGACAATTACACAATTTGGAACGCACAATGAGAATGTTGAGGATGATTCCAACTGAATCTAGTTCACCACATTTTTCAACTCTCAGCTCCTATCTCTGTATTTTCTGCCATGCTCCTTTCTATGCCTGGAACAAATGCTTTCTCATCTCCTATTTGTTGAACCTCTTTTTAAACCATCCTTTTCTGGAGACACTGAAGATTTAGCTCGCTATAACCTCCATTATTTGCTGGTCTACTCTGCTCAAACTTCACTACTCATTTCTCTATTCCGAATCTCTCCTCTTCCTTGCATCTGTTATATCTTTCTAATTTAGGTCCCCGTCCCCGTCCCCCCCCCCCCCGGCCAGATACTGTGACATCATTGACAGAGCCCACCACACTGTTGCTCTGAAACACATGCTAAGTAGGTAGTCAAAGAAGTGGGCAAGCAGCTTATAGTCATCTTGAACATATTCCCCTGATGTACATATGGTTTGTCAAGACAACCCATTACTTGCTAAGTTCTTCCTGTCTTCTTTAGGGCTTCTACTTTGTAAAATGCAAATGGATCCCAGAAATAGTACAGATGCCTGACAAACAGCATTGCTTGAGAAAGCCATCTTAACCAGTGTTATAATTGCAAAACTCAGTAGCCTAAGTCAGACTCTCTCAAGCATAGAAAAGAGAAGATTTTTGGCCAAAACCTTTGTCCCGCTTTTGGCAAGTGTACCCTCTGCTGGGTGCACTTGTGCCAGAGGAGTGCATGTTCCTCCAGCATGCGCTATAGCAAAAGTGCCATAAAGTGCTTTATGACAGTGCTGCACTGACAGGAAGGCCAGAGCCTTTCCTCTGGTGCCAGCACATGGACAGACATCTGCTGGTGCAGAGATTAGGGAGGGTGGGAAGGGGGGGAAGGAGCAATGGGAGGGAAACAATAGAAAAGGGGATGGGTGTATTGGACCTGGGAGGGGGTGAGATCAGCAGCACCAGTGCACTCGGTTTCCTTGCCCTATCCCCCTTCCCAGGTCTTATCCACTAACATGGATCAAAGCAGACTTGCACCAGCTATATAGCTTAAGTCTGAGATGACCATTTGCAGCTGCTGGGGCTTACTTTGTGGCTAGGGGATAAATATCCCCTTACCTCAAGGAGCCCTCTAGCAGCCAAACTTCCCCTGTAGGATTCAGGGTGGTCCACGCTGGCACCATTACATCACTGTGTGGGAATTTAGGTAGGATTGGGCTGCTCATCAAGAAACAGGATGGCAGCATGAGAAGGCTAGCCTATGTGTGAATTTTATGACTTGGAGAGGCAGAGGGCAAGAAAGGAATAAGTGAGAAGTTGGTGGTCTCAGGGATTGATTGTGAAGGGTTGCACCAGGGCCTTTGAGAGGAATTTTGTTAGGGGGTACAAAGTTTCTTTTGGGCCCCTTCCCAAGGAAGGGGGCAATAGGAGCAGGCAGAATAGGGGGCAAAATAGGGCAGGGGGAGGGTGCTGACAGCCAGAATAGTCTTTGGAGCCCAGATATATCAGGCTTCTTGCTGCAGAGCCCAGGTCTACCCAACCATCTGGCTCTGGCAGCTAGATAAAGTAATATGGAAACCCAAACACACTCCCAAGTCTCTCTAAAATCTTTGAAATATAGAAAAATCCATTGCAGAAAGTTAGCATCATCATAGTTAGGCTCACACTAGAATGGACAGTGTGCTGTGTGCACCAACATGAACTTCTGCGGCAGCTATAGCCCCACAACTGTGCCCCTGAACACACCTTCAGGGTTATGACAGCCACAAGCCAAAAAGCTACTGTAGCAGGCCAGTTTCCCCTCAGATTTGACACTGTGTTAGGGAGGGTCATGGGTGCATTTCTGGCCCGGTGCATATGGCTTGGTGCAGCAGTTGCCACTTCGTGCCTGTGGTTGTGCCCCCAGCATCAAGTGCAGGCAGAGTTTGGGTGAGATTGGAAAACATAAGATCCTGAGAACATTCTGGGTCCCCTCCTTTGGTTCCTGGGCCCCCTTTCTGACCCTGGGCCCGGGTACAAATGATCCCCTTTACCCCCCTCTCCTAGTCCTTGGGTTACACCACAAAGAGCTGAGAAAGGGCAGGGGGAAGATCTATATACTATAAAAGTATATCAGCTTGAGACCAGTTTAACTATCATAATTTCACACAGAGAACTTTGGGGGTTATAGATTTGATAGGCTACTGAGAATTCTCTTACCCCCATCAGACCATAGCAGCAGTGTCACTGCTGCATGCTATGAGGGGGGCAACCAGATGGCTCAGGAGAAGCAAGTATAGTTTTGCCTTACTCACTTCCCCTCAACCCACCTGGCCTCCAATGGGTCTCCCTGGACCTATGCCACCCTTTTTAGCTGGCATAAGTTCAAGGAGACTCAAGGGGTGGTCTGGGCCAGGAAAAGGGATATGATCTTGACATGCATGTCTGCCACTGAGATATTCCCCCTCCCACCACCTCCTGCCCCCAGCCCAGGCTGCTCTTCACCCCATGCTGTCTCCAATCCTCTCCTGAACTGCCCCTGCTGCCAACCTACCTGCTGCTGCAGTGGTCAGGGGACATTCTGTGGTCAGTAGTGCCCACATGAAGCCTCCAGCCATTTCCACTGGTGTCTCTGAGCTGCAGAACGATAGACTGACTTTTGGGTCATCATTCCAGGACTTATGGTGGCACTGTAAGACCCTGACACGATTGGTCCAATATTGATTCCTAGCATTCCCCTCCAACATACTGTTTGTCCTCAATGGTCTCTTAGGAGGAGGAGAAATTACTGTTAAACCATTTTAAAGCTGTAGTCTGTACATGCCCAGAAAGGGGAAGGTTGTGGTTGTAGTTTGAGGGCTAGAGACCCTTGAGAATGAAGCACAGGATGCAGACTAGTCTCAACACACACAGGGTTTAATGTTTAGGTTATTTCTGTGCATACAGCAACAGAGATTGCTACTCTTTCCTGCGACTTTCCAGTCCAGTTCCTGGGATGGACAATCCTGCAATACCCAAGTCAAGGAATGGATTAGTCGCAAACATCACAGTCACAGGCAGGAAGTGATTAGAAGAAGAGCTTGTGTGCCTGTTGTCTGTTTGTGTTAGCTGGGTCTTCTTGTGCCCAGGGCTGTGCCTTGAGATGCTTGACCCAGAAGTAATTGCCACGACGTGATTATGTCACCGCAGTTACATCCGTCATGCTCGGAGCAGTCGCGCATCACTCTGAGTGGCTGCCCATTTTTCTTCACTTGGAAAAAAAACTTTAAAAGTGAGTCGCTGCTCAGAGCAGCATGCAACAGCTTTGAGTGGTTGAGAGGTGAGCAGGCAAGGGGGGCAGGTTGTCTTGCCCCCCACCACAGCCACTTGGAATGGTTGCAAACTGCTATGAGTGTGTGGTTGCTTTTGCTTTTGATCCAAGCAAAATTAAAAAAAAAACTAGAGAAGTGGGTGGCCGCTCAGAGTGCCCACAAGGTATGTGTGTGTGTGGCAGAGGGCAGCAGAGGGCAGTTAATGCTGCCTCCAAGTATAATGCCTAGGGGACTGTACCCCCCAGTCCCCCCTTAGGTACACTAGTGAGTGCAGGCTTAGCCTATGAGAACATAAACTCTCTATGGCCAGCAGCAGCTGTAATCAGCAAACAATCAGTGCTCCAGATCATGTAGAGGAGAACTTCCCATATACAATGTTTTCAGTACAGACAAATGCTGCATATTTGGGTGGCAGAGTTGGGGCTTTGGGAGCTGTTGACGTGGGGCTGAAGCTTGCAAGGAAAGGGCTACAGACCTCGACAAAAGTTGTGCCCCTTGCAGTACTCACAAGACCAGACATGAGAAAAGCAAATGCGTGCAGGCCTCTCAAAACACGTTCCGACATAAAAGACATGAGACTTTCCAATACAGCAATTACGAAGGCACGCTTCAAAGCAATGCAGGCTTCAACTTGTATTTCTCTTTGCGCACATTTGTGTAACCCTCCCCCCTTCCTAATTAATACAAGTTAATTAGTTATATTTTAGGGTAGTATGCAACTGCAGCCAAAGGGAACGAACAGGTTCACCAGCTGCTCTGTTCTACGTAGGAAGTCGTATTTCTGCACATTCGAATGCAATCCTTGCATTTAAAAGAGAGAGAGAGAAGAAATTGCCCTGCAATGAATAGCACGGATGTCCTATTTATTTCAGTGAGACTTTGCAAAATTAAAATGATATGTAGTAAAAACAATATGTGTGAGCCACCTGCTTACTCTCGGATGGAGCGGATTGGCACAGAATGACAGCTGCGGCAGAGCCAACAACATTTCAGAGACGAGCTTACCTTGCCAACTGGACTTAAATTCACGCATGAGGTTCTTTACTAGCACTGAATGAATTTGACTGCTATTAATATGCACTGGCAACTGTTTCAGCTCACTCGGGTCACCAAGGGTCGATGTGAATTCAAACAAAGAGAAATCTGTATCCAGTTGGAAAGGGCTGACAGGAGTCGCTTTCGGAAGGAGAACCAGCTCTTCGCCAGAGAGCAAAACTGGAGTCGGTGGAGCTCCCCAAGGTGAACCATTTCCAGGCCTGCAGCAAATGGAGGAGACCAGTCAAAGGGCGGCAATGAAACTTCTGCAAACTCCTCGATAGACAGTATACACAAAGTCACTTGAAAATGGCTGTATGAATTGCACACACAATTCGGTCTGTTCTTTCATCTCCAACTGTATTCACAGTAACATAAAGGGTCACTTCTCAGACTTCAGCCACTGAGTTCTCCTGTGGTGGTGTTATTCAGTGGAGGAAAGCTTTATAGTTGCATCTCTTCACATGTGTCTACTGTGCAGTAGCATAGCTAGAGGGGGCAAAATGGTAAGTACTGCAGGTGCCGCAACACACTATGTAACTGGTCCCTCCCACTCACTGTCAGAGCCATTCCAGGCATGATGGAAACACACGGTCACTAGCCAAACGAAATGGCACGTCCATGGCTGTCTGGAATGGCTCCAGTGGCAAGCGGGAGGGGCCACTTACACTGCACATTGCAGCACCTACAGTACTTACTGTTTTGTCCCCCTCTAGCTACGCTACTGCTGCAGTAGCATCCTTGACCATGTGATCTCAGTGGGAGTTTCCCTCTTAGGGAAAGAGAGGAGCCATGGGATGGACTAATCCAGAGTGGCTCCTCAGCAGAGAAAAAGGTTAATGCCTCCCTCCACCCCTGTCATGTTCCTGATCTGGATTGCCTCTCATGGCTGATTTTTAACGAACACAAAAAACAAGCAAGGACCAAACTACTACCCACTAACATAATGGAATGGACCCCAAGAACCAGGAGTGGGTGGAAAATAGCCACCAGCACTGTTCTGCAAGTTCTTGTTCAAGACTTTCCACAGGAGTTCATGCAACACTACAGAAGGTAAGCTCTATGGCAGTTTTCATGATTCCACTTTTGCAAGAGGTTCTACAAGTGGAAGAGCATCTTTGAATTTCATTTCACTTCTCTTGAGCAACAGCCTAGTTTGGTGGTTCTCACATTTTTCCAACTTGCAGCTCCCTTGACCGTTGGGCATGGTCATGGCTCTGCATTACATTGCATTTTTGAGAGGGGGAGGTGGGGTAAGCCTGATCTCGGTAGTACTTCCATTTTTCTCCCTGAAAATAATTGGGATGAAGGGAGCTAGGCATGTTGGCTTGCTACACTAGAATGTGACCCAAGGCAACAAAAGGCAGGCTCCAAGAGCCAAACAGGTCACGGAATTTCCTTCCCAAAGGTGTCTGACAATGTCATCAAACTGCTGCTGTTACAAGAGAGAAATGCATGCTGGGATTTCTCTATGCAGGGAGGAGGGGAGGCTTGTGTACAAAAAACTCATACAAGTGCTAACCTGCTCCATGTCTGCTGCTGATCGGAGTCTCTTTCCCCCCACCAGTCAGTTGCCCTCACATTACAGGGCAGGCTTAAAAAGCAGCTCCAGCACTCAGCATGTCTGACTGAACATTCAGTTCTCCAGGCACTCATAACCTCAGCTCAGCAGCACTGAGGCAGACAAATGCATGCAAGCAGGGACCTGCTTGGCCATTTGATCTCCATGACCCCCAACTCCCTCCCTACTTTTTTGTCTCTCTCTATTTCTTCAAAAAGGGAAACATTTGCATCTCCCTTGCAACAGCAACAGACTTTTGGAAGCCACTGACACCAGCTGCGGTGGGCAATGGTGTTCCTGGTGGGGGTCCAAGGGACCATGTGGTCCCAGGTGGCAGACGGGTAGGGGAGGAATCTGCCACCCCCACCCTTGCTGCCTCCCCCCCCCCAGGCATTCTGAGGGCAGAGGAGGCCATGTGCTGAGGCCAGGGAGATGGGGTGCGGCACCCCTAAAGGTGTGCCTCTGATACTACAGTAGTGAGGAACGCAACTGGCAGTGGGCAAAGAAGCAAAGTTCTGCTCCAGCACTCCTGCCTTTGCAAACCAGAAAAACATGATGCCTGCAGCCAGTGGAAGAAGAAGCACTTTGCTCTCACCTGCTAGAAGATGGGTCAGGGAAGCCATTCAGAATGTCAGTCTCTCATCGCCCTCACCACCTGCTTTCCCATGATTCAGCATTGTGAGGACACCAATACTACTAACCACCACATCAAAAATGGTGACAGTAAAACAATGGGTGGAAGCCCCAGCAGGACTCAGGCAACTCCAGCAAGGCAAAAAGGAGAAAGAGTGCCATGGTCTCCGCCTTTCTCTGGCTCTTCCTCTTTAAGGAAGGGGGAAGGGCTTCAAGGGGCAATTCCATAGCTCCCATGGCTGCTTCCAGCAGCAACCTGGGGAGCTGCAGCTCACAGTTTGGGAACCACTTTAAGTGGGAACAGCTCTTCTCTGAGCAGAAAGCTTGGATCCAACCTGAGATATAATTGGGCCCACAGAAAAACTGTCTAAGTGTCCAAAAAAAGAATGACTCAATGAGTCCTGGATGGGAGCATCTTCCCCAGGGGCAACTAGAAGGGACCACCTGAGACAGATACTCTCTGTTGACAGAAATAACCTCTGAGACAAACCAGAGTGAACTTCATACTTTTGGGTGGAAAGGCTGAAAGGGGCTCATCCATTCTTTGCATGCAGAGGTATACAGTTCACTGTAGCTCCACTTATTGGTAATTTCATTCAGCAGAAGATATACAGCTATCTAGTTCCTTTTAGGAAACTGAAGATTTTTTTTATTCAAAATGCATTGGGCCTTAGTAAACTGTATTTATTTGTGCACCTATTTTTTGAAGGCCTCTTCTCCTCTTTGTCCTCCAAATTGGGTCCTCCTCCACTTGTTGTTCTTAATGGCTCACACAGCACAGCCGCATGTGCTTCAGCCAAGGATCCTTACATACAATGTAGTTGTAGTTCATCATTGTAAGAAGTACATGATGATAATAGGCCCCACCCTTCTGGCCTCTTTGGCTTGTCACTTCTGACCCAATCACACACACCCCCTGATGAGGCCACCCCCCCCCAATGCTGCCTTCTGCACCGCCCAGCTCAGGGGTTACAGTGTGTGGCTGGCTACCTCTCTGGGTAGCACCACAGCCATCCTTGGGCTATGCTGGCTGGCTTCCTTGGCTGGTTAGTGTTCCAGCCAGTATAGCACAAGGCATACCTAGGAAGCCAGCTGGAAGAATGCAAGGCATGCTGGGGTGCTAACCAGCTGAGAATGCCATGCTACGACCTCTGACGCTAGATGGCACAGAAGACAGGCAGAGCCAAGCTTGCGGGGGTGGCTTGCAGGGGATGAGCAATCATTTTGGTGTCACCCCACATGGCTTCATCCAGTGCAGTCCGCACCCCCCCCACACACACACCCCTAGCAATGCCACTTAAGATACATCCTAGGATTAGCCTCGTCTCAAAAAAGTAAACCAGATGCTTGTGAAACTTCCTATTAACTGAATTTTCCTGTACACTCCAGGGAAACTTTGGAATAATATCTTTTATCTGTTCCTTTTTATTGTTGGCAGTTGGCTTTTATTTTATTGTATTTTTATTTATTGCTTTTAGTCATTTTTAAATTGTGTTATGCTGAATGCCACTTTGAGCTTACAGAAGAGGGGTTGGAAATCTTTGGAATAAAATAAATAAATAAATAAATAAATAAAATATAACAAGAGCCTATCAACTTTCAGTATAAGGTAGTCTTCTGTTGAATATTCTCAGTCTTAAGTGAAAATATTAAACATAACTTAAGTCCACCAGAGGGCAGGCTGCTTTACTTCATGAAAGACTGGTTTGGAAGAAGAGCAGGGAAACTGCAATGTAACATGGGGAGACATATTAGCAATTATCCTTTTCATAAAACTTACATTGAGATTCTTGCTTCTGCTATGAATTCTCCCTAACTGGCCTTAGACAAGCCAGCCTCCAT